>NW_024466046.1:0-330169 GCF_017591425.1 Ochotona curzoniae
GCAATTTGGGGAGGGGGTAGGAAAACCCCGGACACTATGGAATATCATAAAATTTAAAATAAAAGGTGAAAAAGTCAGAAAACTATATAGTTTTTATATATATTGTTTTTACGTGTGTGTGTATATATATACAAACCATGGTGTGTTTACATGCAATGGATAACATTAAGTCTGAATATAAGGACATCTTATTGTTTCTGATGACACGGATGGTCCTGGAGCACATTATGTTAGATAAAATCAGACAGGTGTAGAAAGAAAAAGCTAAATAATCTCACATTTACACCTGGGATTCAAAAAAAACCTGACAAAGGTAGAGTTAAATACAGGTAACAAATATATATAGGTTCAGGATTTAAAATTTGTACTTACTTTTTTAACGCCTCAAACATGCTTTTTTCTACATTTGCCAGCCACTGTTCTACAGCACTTCTTACGTGAATTTTCCTGTAATTTGTTTAAAAAAAAATCAGAAAGCCATTTCAACTCATGCTCTGTCCTTTGATAGACTTAGACTACATTTTGGCACATTTTAATAATATTCACGGGTCAATTATAATTCTAGAACATCTTTTGGTTATTCCAAATTTTAATTTAGAAAACTGCACAGAAAACAGTTAATCAGGTTTTAAGGAATTCTTACATAAAGGCCATAAATTACACAGTAATTAGATTATATGCAAAAAAATTCATCTGTAAGAGACAGAGAGATTGTAGTATAAAACATTTTGGGGGGCCCGGCATGATAGCTTAGCGAAACAGGTCATGCAGTAATGAGAGTAGGAAACGCAAAACAAATCTGAATGACAGAGCAGAAGCTAGACATACATGAGCACCGTGAGTTTGAAGATTATCTTCTCTGCTTCTAATTGAAAAGAAATGAATATGTATGAGAAGACATCCAGAAAGGTGACAGCATATTTGAATAAGGATATTATATCTTAGTTTGCTTAGAGTGCTTCCATGAAAAACCAAATTTCAGAGGTTGTAAAGCATGAGGGCTTAAGGGGTCTGAACGCTTGGTTAGCAGCATATTCAGCATACTTGTGCAGCACGAGGCCTTCGCCTTCAGCAGACATGAGCATCCTTATGGTAGAGGGGCCGATCTCTTGCTTGCATATCATCAGCTGCTTCACATTCTCAAAGCACTTCACTAGATGAGGCTGTGAACCGGAAAGGTGGATTGACAGCATGAGTAAATCCCGGAATGCTCGGGAAATAGCACTGCTGAACACAGGGGAGTGCCGTTACCTGTACAGACTCAGGGTTTCTGCTGCCGGCTAGGATCGCAAGCAGCTCATTGGTGCTGAGGAAGTAAAACCTGGGGAAAATCATCCTTTTCATTTCAAGGTAGTCCTGTTCAGAAGAACCAAGAGAAATGCAGTTCAGAAAATATACTTATTCATGGTAAGGTTCGTAACCGCATGTGTACCTACCTACACAAAAGCTACAACAGTAATGGTGTAGGGAACATGTTAGTATCTGTGAAAAGCACGCCAAGGCCAAATGAAAGCTATACTTAAGACATTAAAACCTTTCCTAAAGCAAATTTAGAAAAAAGAAATCAAAACCTAAGCAGCAACAAAAATCCTCTTAAATTATTCACAGCTAACAAAGTACTATATTTTAGTATGATCGATTTACTTTGTGTACTTCGCCTTTCTGGACTGCTTCCCTGTCTGTGGAGCTCCCATTTCACAGATGAGCTCACATCCTCCTGCTTAGGCACTCTCATGGAGATTCACCACTGCCGCCACCTCTCCCCACAACGTAGGAGATTCAAACCAGGAAACAGCCAGCCATCCAGTTTGGTCAGGTCAACAAGTTCTTACTGGTTTCTGTTCTATTCTCTTCAGATTCTCCCTTGGCACTCTCTCAAGTACAAAGTTTAAGAAGCCTTTCCTGTCCCTTTGTTCCCCTCCAACAGCTGTTTGCCCATTTTGCTACAAAGTTCTTAGTCTGTAAGCACAAAATCTTAATTCTCTATCATGTCACATTCTGCCATAGAGCCCCTGTTGGCTCCGATCTACTGAGTGCTTGTCAGTCTTCCTGTTGCATGCAAATTCTATAGGACTTGACTCTGCCCTTTGTTTCAACCTCTGATTTTTTTCCATTTTCCCACAGCCATTACATGTCATTTTTGCCTTGCAGGTACCAGGATCTCTTTTAGGGATGCTCCACTTCCCATCCAGCTCCCTGCTTGTGGCAGAGGAGAACAATGGAGGATGACCCAAAGTCTTGGGACCCCGTACCCACATGGGAGACCTGGATAAGTTCCTGGCTCCTGCTTTGGATTGGCTCAACTCCAGCCATTGTGGTCACTTGGGGGAATGAACCAGTGGATGGAAGATCTGTATCACTTTCTTTTTCTTTATAAATCTGCTTTTACAATAAAAATAAATCCAAAAAAAAAGAGTCCCTCTTTGTCCCATCCACCATAATGCTGACATTTCTCAAATTTTCCTATCACTCTTCTTACTATGCTCTTCTCAAGTTATTTAATCCATATTCATTTTCTTCCATTCAGATCACTTCTCTCTGCCCAGCCACACTGTGTATCCCCCTATCCTACAGAGGATGCATTCCAAGACTCCCCCAGAAAATGCTGAAACTGCACATTGCGCTAAATCCTTACACTTATGTTATTTATACATCACACTGTAATACATGCCATACATCTGCGAACTGGGATGCCTACCACACGCATAAGCAGTAAATGATGTATATGGAGTAAGTATGCTGAGCAGGGAGAGAAGATTCACATTTGGGGTAGAATAGGGAAAATTTCACCATGCTACTCAGGACAGTATGCAATTTAAATTTTTTCTGCAATTTTCTACTTGATATTTTTAGGACCATGAATGGCCACAGGTAACTGGAATTGTAGGACTCAAAGACAAGGAAGAACTACTACTCCCAGTTGCCAAGTGAGGAATTCATCTGAATGTCCCATCTGCATTAGATTTTCAGCATGAGCAAACACAATTCTCCTCCAGCTCTTTTCTCTGCAGCATCATTGCTTTTCGTTTTATGGCCAAACCAGAAATCCAGCCACAGTCCTGGACATCTTTTACACTTGACTCGCCGCTCTGCTGCTCCAGGCTCCACATTCTTTCATCCTCACTGTGGTCTTGCTATTGTTCTTGAACTAGTCTTTAAATATCCAGCCTCACTGTCCATGCTACAGCTTTGAAAATCATTCATCCCTCTCCAAGCTCATGTTGCAATTTGGTTCCTCATGTGACAATGTGGTGAGGCATTTCTACATTACATTGCTGCCTCGAAGTTTTCTCTGAATGCTCATGAAAATCGTAACTCACTGTGATTCTCAAGACCCTTCACCCTCTTGTTCCACGCGTGCCCTGTCTCATCTGTACTGTACTGCTCACAAACCAGAAGGTACCACATGTGCTCTTGGCTCCATGTCTCACCTACCCTCTTTGTTTGGACTCTAACCTAGTCAGTACCCACTCCTAAGACCCACATTAAGTGTCCTTTCTCTCAGTACGGGGACTTTTCTTTCTCTTTGCTGCGGCCTCACTCTCCAAGCTGTCATGGCATACTTCGTTTTATAATGCTCCTCTGCTCTTTCATCTCTTACACTGCAGTTCTGTAATAGTAGGCAAAGTGTCTTCTAACTTTGTAGAACCAGTACAGAGCAGCAGCAGTGCCTGGACCAAGTCAGTATTCAGCCCATGATTAAATGTCTGGTGTGGAATCATCCTCAGTAATAATTCAGGCACGTGTCAAATATAACTGGAAGGCTTAACGACCACCTGTCCTAGATCATAGCTTGTTCCAGAAGAAGGCCTGTCTGGAAGAACTTTCTATATAGAAGCCCTGACTACAGTTAAATACTCCAGAAGAGCCATCCTGGTATCTGTGTCCTGTGCTTAACAAGGAAAAGTGATGCCTGAAAAAAAATCTTGATTTTGGAAGCAAAGTAAATGTGTACATCATGAATCTCAAACACCAGAACCTAGTTGTTTAAGCAATATGTATGTCAAGATGACAATTCAATGTTTTAACAATCAGAAATTTATAAGCCCATCAACATATTCTATTTGAACTTTTGCTGCATTTATCAACTTAATAGGAGTGGTTTGGGGCTGGTGCAATGGCTCCATAGGCTAATCCTCTACATTCAAATACCTCCATTTCTTACAGGCACAGGCTCCTGTCTTGGCTGCTCCACTTCCCAACCTGCTTTCTGCTTGTGTGTGGCCTGGGAAAGCAGTAGGGAATGGTCCAAAGCCTTGGGACCCTGCACCTGTGTGGGAAACTAGAGGATGCTTCTGGCTCCTGGCTTCAGATCAGCTCAATTTTGGCCTTTGCAGCCATTTGGGAAGTGAACCAGTGGATGAAAAATCTTTCTGTCTTTTCTTCTCTCTGTAAATCTGACTTTTCAATAAAAATAAATCTTAAAAAAGCCACAGTACTAGTACTAATAAAACAATTAACCTTCATGAAGTACTTTTTGTGCCAATTCTTGTGCTTTATGCTCTCCCATTTAGAACAAAGCCCCTCAAGGTACCTCTGCCTTTTCTCAACCTTAATAGAACTTGGGGCATTTGCTTAGGATATTTATTACACCCCACCTCCATCCCAAAAGAGAGTTTTGGACTGTGTCCTGCCTTTGCTTCGATCCAGCTTCCTGCTTCTGCACACTCTGGGGAGGTAAAGATGATACCTCACATACTTGGGTACCAGCCACCCAGGTGACAGAGACGGTAAAGCTATGCCCAGCCCTGGCAGTGCAAGCATTTGGGGACTAAACTGACATGTGGAAGCAGTTGGTTTCCTTCTCTTGCAAATAAATACAAGATAAACAAATATACTTAAAAGGAGATAATGGAATTCTGGCTCTTCAAAGTTTAGTATTTTTGCCTAAGATCACTTCATCAGTCCATCTTCCATTGCTTTTGTGAATATTTTCACTCTATGCTATGGAAGAAGAGAATTTGAGGTTAGTTTCTACTGTATATTACACTCCTTCTGCAAAATAAAACCATTCACTACTTTAGGATTGGTATGATTTTTGTTCCTCATTTTTTTTTTTACCTCAAGCCTTTTCTTTATAAATTCAAGATGTTTATTACAATTTTTCAGAATTTCGGGTATTCTTTTGGAGATGATTATTTGCAAAGCATTCAGTCTGTTTTGTAGTTTGGATGTTACTTCTTTCCATGTGGAAATCACCTGAGAGAAAACTTTTGTTTCTTCTGGGAGCTGCCTTTAGAAAAAAAAGAGATGAAATTTTATATTTTTAAAGTCCTATGATTTAAATGTGCAACCTGAATACATTGCCACATTTCATGGTTTCATTTAGAAAGCACCTTTGTGGGTTTTATTTTTCTTCATCAGTCATTGATTAAAGATAACTTCTGAGTGCTCATTTTAAATGAATAATACCCATACTATGAAATGTAAGATCATTTAACAAGAGCATATTTACTATGTGGTAGAAGACAGATGTGCATGGATTCTACATAAAGTAGTGATTTGTGTGTCAATACATGGAATAAAACCAACCATGGGTGGAATTCGAGAGAAGCAGTGGGGTATGGAAGGGGCTTCCTGAACAGGACACTGCTTAATCTGGGTTCTGGAAGAGTAATCTGTTTATGACATGAGAAGGCAGTGGATGCTCAGTCCAGGAACAAGCATATAAGAGGGGTTCCCTGAACGCTCTACTAGTCTTAGGGGATGAGGAAATGCGAGGCAGGGGTCAGTCCTGGTAGGGAAAGTTTCCTTCACGGAATATTATCACTGTTTCCTCTCCTCTGAGAGCAGCATGTGGCTGCCTCTCCACATGCACATTGCTAATCTGCTGATAATGTTTGTTCTGCTGTTGAAGTATCTTCAAAAGTTGGTGGGCCAGCTCCTTCCTCTCTGCTCAGCTGGGTATCCCACAGCCATCCCACCCTAGTCATTTCCTTCAAATGCTTCATGCCTTGAAGTTGAGCGAGGAGGCCGTGAGGGGGAAGTCTTTAGGTGTGTGACATTTGATTTGACCTTCATGCACTAGATGGCAGCTAAAAAATGTTGATAGACTTTGCAAAATGTCCCCAAATATGTAAAATCATACCTGGCCAACACTGGTCTAGCATACTCAAGCATTCTTTCTCCACAGAATTCTCCAGAGGAGGGAAGCCCCCTCTTAGACTCTAAATGTCAATTTCTCCTGAGAATACTTCCACCATCATCACCTTCCACACCTTGGGTGATTGCCCTAGACATGTCTGCAGCTCGATCAAAGTCCGATTAGGAAATACCATGTCAATTAATGCCATAAGGTTGTAAATGGCTGTTGATTTTATGTTCCGGCTTTTACTTGATTGGGATGATAATCTGCTGGCTTTACTTTCAGACCAGAGATGGTCTCACCAAGAAATCGTTGAACCCACTAGGATAATAAGACACTGGACTTTATGCTTGGTAAATACTTTCAATGAAAGAACCTCAACTGAATTTGAACTGCGGTAACGCAGCAAGGTGGAGAAATCCACCATGGGGAGAGGGTTCGGTGAGGTGTGGGGGGAAATCCCAGTGCCCATAATGCAATGCCATTAATAAAAAAAAAAAAGTCCGATTAGGAGAGGAACTTGGATGTTCCCTTCTGCTAAGCACTCTCCCAACTCCTCTGGTGTTACGGTGAGGCTTGAGTCTCACCCATTCCCTTCACAACATTCTCCCTTAAGATGGATCTTTTGTTCTTTACTGCTTCCCCCACCCTCCCTGCCCCGATGCTTCCCATTGGGATCAGGGCTCATTGTCCCTCTGCATCAAACTATGGCCTATTATAGTCCATTTTGTTCTTTCCTTTAGACATATTTATAAGTGCTTTCGGCATCCCTTGTTTAAAAGCATCTTTTCAATCTCAGTAAATCCTGTAAAAGAGCAACGAGCAGTGGTATTTTGATACTTATGTGTTTGGCTCTTCTATTAAGAAATTTTTACTAAAATGCAATAATGAAACTTAAAGTTGAGCCTCAAAGCTGTTGCAACCATTATGGATATGCTTAACTATGTGTGTGTGAGTGTTTTTTTTTTTTTTTTACAACCATCTGCAGGTTAACAGGAGAATACCAAGCTTTTGTAGGATACATAATAATACGTATAAAATATGGACATTATTCCCAGAAAAGCAGTTCTTTTTCAAGCTTTTGATAGCTATTCTTTTCCCCCCAACTTATGCTTAGTATACTTATCTTGATATGAGTGGTCTTTCTTACCGTGCAAACCTTTCACTCACATACTTCATGACCTCCCATTTTATTTCAGAATGGCTCCTACACTAGCTTGTATGATTTACTCTGAATCATTAATGATTCCTAGATAGTTTCTTGGGTAACCATTCATCTCAACCAAGGCACTATTAAGACTATTAAGTGATTACCCTTAAGAGTTAAAAGCTAATTGATTTTAATACTATGAATAAAAGCAAATATAGAATTTTTAAGATAGTTTCCCAGGTCTTCTATTCCTTTACGTGGTCCAAATAAAAAAAATCTTATTAAAGTATGAAGGCTACTAAAAAGTGCTTTTTACATATATTAAAACAACACTGATATTCCAGAAGTAAACAGACCCATCAAAGTATCATTTAAGGAAGATAACAACACATCTGACACTTTGCCCCACGGTCCTTTATACATATTCATGTTAATAATTGTGAAGGGGTGGACACTTGGTCTTTGTGGGTAAGACACCTGTTAAGATGCCCATGTGCCATATCAGAATGTCTGATTTCAATATCTACCTCCACCTCCTAACGTCAGCTTCCTGCTAATGCAGGCCTATAGAATAATAAAAAATAATAATAATAAAAAAGGGAAGAAGACAGTAGCAAGTGGAGTTCCTTGATCCATGTGGGGATCCTGAGCCAGTTCATGCTCCTGCTTTGCTCTGTCTGTGCATCTGAAGAGTGCAGTAGTGGATGGGGTGTTTGTGCACACACTCCTTATATCCAATAGATACAAATTTTTAGAATTGGAGAAATAAGGCTTTTTTCCTAAATGTTAATACTTTTAAACTTCCTGTGAAAGAAAAAAGTTTTTACTGAGCACATTATACTCAAATGTCTATACTGTTCATTTCTTAAGGATTACAGAAGGTAACCAACCACTTTTTTTTCTTTTTCCAAATCTTAAGTGGGGTATTTTAAGTTTTTTTTTTTTTTTTTTACCTTTGTATTTCTAGACAGTTAAAGACTGGCTCAACATGAAGCCAGTTTCGTTGACAAGTCATCCATTCCTCAAGGGCATAAGAGAACACAGTCAGGTTATTAGTCCATTCATGCACAAGATCCTGCAAGGACAGAAACAAATATCTGGCAAATATACAAAATTGCAAAGTCATAAAATAGAAACTAAGATGAACAGTGATTATCAGTCACTGTATTTCATTTTTGAAGTTTGAGATGTTTGTTTACCCAATTCTCTTATTATGTATACATCTTCTCAAAAAGGTTTGAGTAACACATATAGACATACAGAATTAAGCATAAATACTTCCCATTCAACATTTGTTTCATAATTCCTATCACAGAGGAAACACCATTAGGGAGTCCGTACGTTTTTTCAGCACTTTCCCCTTCAGCATAAAAGCAATTGTATTATTCTGTAATTCACTTTTTAAGAGATATCATTTTAAAATGATTTCAGAAATTTCTGTCATGTGGATATAACAAATCGTTTCCAAATATTATATTAAAATAGTAGAAAAATCATGGCAAATACATTAATGCTGAAATGCTTATTTGAAGATAATGAATTGGGCCATCCTTTTATCTGGCTACTCAAAAATAAAACCACTTGTAACTCATTTGTATTCGTTTTCTGATATTTACTTCTGTATGTCTTGATTTTTGAAAGTTTTATCCAAGTATGACTGATAGGTGGCAAACTGCACCATTTATAGCTGCATAGATTTTAGCGTCTGCTTATACCTGTGGAATGATTAGCACAATGAAGACAATAAAAATCCATTACATGGAAAGGTTCCCTGTACAAACCCTTCCTCTACTCCTGTCTTACTTCTCATGCATGAACACGACACATCAATCTTTCACGCGAGTCCTAATTTCTGAGGGGTTTTTAGTTTTCCTTGCACAGACACTACACACCCATGTTTTGTCAGATTTACCTAAAAATATCACATTTAATATTATTGTAATTATTAAAAAATTTCAATATCTAATTGTTCAGTACCGATAGCTAGATTGAAGTTGATTCTTCTAGGATAATCACCTGCCCCAAAAACTTCCTAAAATTCATTTACTTTTTCTCAAAATTGAATTCATTGGTTTTAAATAGGTGCTTAGTATTAAATTCATGTGAATATAAGGAACATTTTATAGGTTTCTATTGCTTAACAGCAATAGAAGCAGGTGTTATTTTGAAATGATTTGATTCCATTTCATGATACTTATATTTACTTAGATTACAGGTCTGTTGTATATAGTAATGGTAGTTAATTTATTTTTTTTAAGATTTTTAATTTTTATTGGAAAGGTAGATTTATAGAGAGGAGAGACAAAGATCCACTGGTTCACTCCCCAAGTGTTTGCAGTAACTGAAGCTGAGCCAATCTGAAGCCAGGAGCTTCTTCTTTTACGTGGGTCTTTTATGTGGGTGCAGAGTCCCAAGTCTTGGGCCCTCCTCAATTGCTTTCCCAGGCCATAAGCAAGGAGCTGGATGGGGAGTGGGGCAGCCGGGACACAAACCAGCACCCATACAGGATCCCAGCTGTTGCAAGGCAAGGGTTTAGCTACTGAGCCATCATACCAGGCCCAATAACAAAGTTTTGAACACTCGAAAACTGGTAAGACTGTACTTTTTAAGTGTTCTCACCAGGAAAAAAAAAAAGTGTGAGGTAATAGATATGCTAATCAGCTTGACTTAGCCATTACATAATCATATTAGAACAGGTTATATAACAATAAACATACACAATTTTTATCTGTCAAATAAAATAAACAAATACAATCAAAATGCTTTTTTAAAAAAGGCTATAAGCCAGAGTCGGCAGAAATGTATGCTTTCTGATTCATTTGACTCCACATCCTTACCATGCGAGCAGAACCAGGCTGCCAGCCGTGCCCACCACCTGTGATCACCTCCCATATTAAGGATCAACCCAGTGAGGCTTTACATCCCTAAGCTCCGAACTCTCAGGAGGGGCTGCACTGTCATCATTCCCATTTTTACCTGAGAAAACTGAGGCTCAGATCAGAGGTGACTGACAGGGGAGTTGGCACGAGGCCGATGCTAGGACTCAACCCCAGATCTGCCGGAGGCTCACTGTATCTGCCATCTGTTGACCCAGTGTCAGGCAAGCAGACACTTTCCAGGAAGGCTGCTGAGTGGGCTTCTGGATTCCTTGTGGGACAGGGTGGGGGGCTCATTAGCCTTCTGGCACCCACATGCAGTTAAGGGAGTCCCAGATTGTGGCAATAAGGTGACAGAAAGCAGCAGGAGAGACACTCCTGTGTAAACCCCACCAAGCCTTTTGGGTTGTCTGACTCAGTCATTTGGAAGGGGGCAGGTGCTGTGTGCTTTCGTGCTGTGCCCACTGGGAGCAGAGCTCAGTGAACACAATGGCTGTCCCTTGTGCTCCAATCCACACAGACTTCAGAAGGGTGAGCTAGGCAGACTCAGGAGGACTGCACCAGAGGAGTCAGAGTAGGGAGTGCTGACCAACTGAGCAGTGAGCATCCAACACTGTTCTGGGCCTAGCTGTGAGCTCTGCACCTGGTACCCAAGTGATAGCAAAACAAGGCAGCAGACTTAGAACCAAAGCCAACGTGTCTCCTTACCTGGAAGGGCCTCTTGGGGCATTTAGAAGCAGGCAGAGGGCACCTGTGCCGCTGCCTATGATGCTAAATGCTGATGGCTCCTTGACCTTTACACAAATGGGGCACCCCTGGTGAGTGGGGGTTCAACCCCACTGGCAAGGTACACGCTGCTGGTGGCCTGTTCATTGTTCCCATTCACCCGAATGCCCTAGTTGTGAGATAGAAAATCTTGGTGTTATTTGGAGCCTCAGCTTTCCACTGGGCTGAGGCCCTGCAGGCTCCATCCCTACCTGGTAGCACGATTACCCCCCCCCCCCCCCATTTACCCAACACAAGCTCAGGCCAGGCAGTTCTCAGCTGGGAGCCATGAACTAAGCTTTCCATCAATGCCAGCTCATTGGCATAAATCTGGTGCCACTCATGTTGGAAACCAAGCTTGTCATCTAAGGAAATGCTCTTGGATTATAATCACTATTTCCTTTCTCATTCTCTTTTCAGATTGTTTTAATGGAAAAGTTTTTTAAATGTATATGTGGCCAACAATATGGTGTTTTAACACATATGAATTGCACAATGGCTAAATCAAGCTGTTCAATATTTATATAACCTCACACACTAATTTCATGTGTGATAAGAACACTTAAAATCTACTTTCTTAACAAGGTTCAATAATGCAATGCATTGTTATTAATGATGGAAACCATTATCTCTTCAATTATTCCTCCTAACTAAAATTTTTATTTTGAAAAGGCAACGGGTCCACCATGATGGCTCGTCTTCCAACTGCAACCACCAGGATCCCATATGTGTGCTGGTTTGTGTCCCAACTGCTTCACTTCCCATTCAATTGCCTGTTTAGGGCTGGAGAAAGCAGTGAGAGATGGTTCTAAGCCTGAGGCTCTTGGCTCCTGGCTTCAGATTGGCTCAGCTGTATCTATTGCAGCCACTTGGGGAGTGAACCAGCAGATGGAAGATCTTCCTCTCTGTCTTTCCTTCCGTCTTTGAATCTGCCTTTCCAATAGAAAAATAAGCAATTCTTAAAAAAAAATTAAAGACACATAGAAATTGTACATGTATCAAGTACTAGTTCATGTTTTGGTTCATGTATACATTGTATAATGCCCAGTCATTTGCTTTATGATGTATAGAAAACTACAGTATATTAACATTACCTATGATCATCCTATTGTATTATAGAGCCCCCAGAACTTCTTAATCCCATCTAGCTATAATCTACCCACCTATCCATTCTTCCTCACTCCGTCATCATTTTTTTTTGCCAGCATCTTGTGACCAACATTATGTTTTCAACTTTTACAGCATCACTTTTTTTTTGTCTCCATTACAAGTAAGACCAAGACCAGGGATAGCTGTCTTTTTTGTATTTGAATTTTTCACTTCATGACCTCCAGCTCATCCATGTGGCTGCAAAGAGTATGATTCCACCCTTTTCAATGCTGCATAGTATTCCATTATGTATGTACCACATTTCCCTCATCCATTCATCAGTGGGTTGATTCTGTTTCTTGGCTATCATGAACAGTCCTGCAGTACATGTGGGGGTGCAGATGTTTCTGTGACAAACTGACATGATTTCCCTTGGATACACAACCAGGAGTGGGACAGCTGGATTATATGGCAGCTCTAGTTTGGGATTGTTGAAGAATGCCATAGTGTTTTCCACCATGACAGTACTAATTTACTAACTGAAAATTAGATTTTTCTACCTGCATCCCCCCAGTCTCCCCATCTAGTCTCTATTTGCTTGAGTTTATTGGCTCTGGACTCCACCTGTAAGTGGAGTCATGCAGTGTTTATTTTCTTATGCCTGGCTTATTTCACTGAGCACCCTGTACTCCAGGGTCACCCATGTCATCACGAATGTCAGGATGTCCTCCTTCATTAAGGCTGGACAGGATTCCAACTGTCTATAAACAAGTGGTTTATAGTCCCCAACTTAGGACGGTTTGACTTACAATTCTCAGGTTTATGATGGTACAAAGCCAATATGCATTCTATAAAAACCACTCTTGGATTTTGCATTTGATCATTTCCTGGGCTAGTGTAAGGCAGCATGATCCTCTCTCCCAATCCTGACCCACCCCCCACCCTCACGCACCTGCCAGCTCTGCATTAGCCATTCCATCACAAGGGAAAACGGCCCTCTGAGTGGACCAAATTGCTAAGCTATGGTGTTTGAAAGAGTAGTTGTACCAAATATACTTTTGACTAACAATATTTTCTGCTTAAAAGATGTTTATCAGGACATAACACCATCAAAGGTCAAGGAGCATTCAGGTACCACATCTTTATCCATTCATCCATTGAGGCGCACTGCAGTTAGCTCCACATCTTGATTATTATGAGGAAAGCAGCAATGGACTTGGAAGTGGAGCTGTCTCTTTGACATACTGATTTCCTTTCCTTTCCATTTATGCCTAGTAGTGAGATTGTTAATTCATATATTAGTTCTATTTTTAATGTTTTGAGGTGACTCCACACTGTTTTCCATGGTAACTGTACTAACCTTTTCATTGTTTTCTTTTTGAGACCCCATTTGCATGACAGTTAAGCAGGTTCTGACAAAAGCTTGTATCAACAGAGTTCCCATGAGAAGTGAAAGCTAAGGAATGTTAAACCCCTCCATCAGAACCACACTTCAGACCTGAGCCATGAGCTTAACCAACTCATCCTATAATGACATCTATAGGAAACCTAAAGGAATTTCCATGTTAAAGCAGAATTATTCATCTGGGCCTGGCAGCGTGGCCTAGCAGCTAAAATCCTCGCCTTGAACGCATCGGGATCTCATATGGGCGCCTGTTCTAATCCCGGCAGCCCCACTTCCCATCCAGTTCCCTGCTTGTGGCCTGGGAAAGCAGTCAAGGACGGCCCAAAGCTTTGGGATCCTGCACCTGTGTGGGGGACCTGAAGGAGGTTTCTGTCTCCTGGCTCTGATCGGCACAGCACCGGCCATTGCAGCCACTTGGGGAGTGAGTCATCGGACGGAAGATCTTCCTCTCTGTCTCTCCTCCTCTCTGTATATCTGACTTTGTAATAAAAATAAATACATCTTTTTTTAAAAAAAGAATTACTCATCCAACTGCTCGATGAGTATACTTTGGGGTCTTTTATAACATTCAAATCAGAAGGAAAGATAAAAGCTACTTATGTTGCAAAACTTTGGAGTTTTGCTCTTTGTGGAGTAAGCCACTTTGGAGTGTGAAAAGCCTAAGTGGTTCTTTCTCTAGCTAAAATTAGCTGCCAGACCCCCAGCTGTTCACCCCGCACAGAGGGGAGGTCCTACACCATTATCCCAGGGGAGCATCTAAGCAGAAAACCTGATCATAGTGCATGCAAAGGACATCAACGAATACTACAGAAAGACCATGATTCCTATCTTTAAAAAGCTGGTACCAATGTGGGAATCCACATAAAAAATTACATCTCATAAAAACAAACCATGTCTGTAAAACACATATATTTAAGAGCAGACTGAACTATCTGTTTAGTTGGCCATGTGATGTTATAAATAAATAGTAAGACTTCAAAAAACAAAGCCACTTACATCACACTAGTGTGACCCGGCCTCACGTCTGAGATGTGGCTGCAGTGAGCCCTTAACCTGACCAATATTACTTCTTTCATTCTAACATTTTGCCACAAAGGCTGACTTTTGATCCCTGGAGTGTGATTCTCACTAACAGTTCTGGCACTGTGTGTTTTGTGACCATGGTCAATTTCCAAGAACAGCCGAGCTCCACTTGATTATTTATTTACTGCCTTCATTAGTCCCATCGGCAATTTCCCACAGAGCTGCCTTGAACCAAAGCATCGCCTAGGGCGGAGGCTAGCTGAGTTGCCATACTGCTGCTGTCTGCTAAAGGGCACCCAGACAGCAGGTGTGGGGGTTTGAGAGATGATTAAGACATGGCCTTTGTAGGCTGAGGGTCTGCAGACTTCCTTTACTCAACTTAATGCAGTGAGTACAACAGAAACGGTGAAGCAAGGGAGTCAAGAAAGCAGGGAGGAATCAAAGAAGGTTCCTCGGATTCTGGAAGGAGTGGTGCAGGAAATGGGCCTTGACAAAATAATGAGCCCAGGGGAGAAAGCTGCTGGGAAGAGCATGGGGAGAACAGAACACTGTGAGCTGAGCCAGCTGAGAAACTGTGAGGCAGGGCAGTGGGGTGCCAGTGCTGGCCCTTGGCTGGAGCTGAGAGTGTTCATATCACAGAAATTGGCAAATGCTACAAAATAAGAACTTCTTTGAGAGTAAGTTGACTGGCACAGAATTTGACCATGTATGCCAAAAACCCAGAAGTTGTTGGAAACTAGGACCAGCATCACAACACTGGCATCCCACGTGAGCATTGCTTCAAGTCCCAGCTTCTGCACTTCCCTTCCAGCTTCCTACTAATGTGACTGCTAACGCAGAAGAAGCCCAGATGTAGTAGGCTTCTGAATTTGGACTGACTTTGCCTCAGAATTGCAGTCATTTGAGGAGTAAACCAGTAGATCAAAGATCTTCCTCTCTCTTTAATAGATGTTAAAAAAAATTCCAGAATTAAGACTGTTGGTTAAAGTAATTGAAGTTTACACTAGGGATAGAGGGTTGATTTACAGGAGATCATTAGCCTTCAGGAATTGATATAACCAAGAGCTTCAATACCATCTGGCCATCTGGCCTTCTGGCCTTCAACTCTGCTTTCTTCCAATATCTTCCTATCGTGCTCCTTTTCTCTCCTTTCTACCCTCTCTCCTAAGGGTGTCTCTATTGCTAAGATCAGAAACCACAGTGTCTCAAGTTCTTAAAAGAAGAATGCAATAGCTTCACTTCATGAGAAAGACATTATTCTTTCTCAGTGCATGAATGCAAATGTCCTGGAGAAGAATGGTAATTTATTCATCTTGCCCAAGTGCTCACTTCTGGTCCTGCAGTAGAGCAGGTGTGAGCCAGGAAAGGCACTGTGATTGGCCACTTCTTGGTCAACAGCCCACCCTAGAACCAGTCAAGAGTGGCGAGAGATCCCATGGCAATCACAGCTTGTGGGTAGCCATGTAGATATGTGGGGGAAGAATGTCCCAAAAGATAGCTGGTCCTGACCCAAAGGACTTTGCAAGATGAAAGAAGTGACAGGCAGTGAGCTTGCAAGGTAGAGGCATATTGGAGTGAGGGGCTTGGGTTTTGCCCAGTGACTCATGATACATGGCAGGGGCCCCTACAGAGGAGGGTTGCAGTCCGCTGTCAGTTTTGAACAGACTGCCATACCCCATTGTGGAGGGTAAGAGTGTGACAGGTGGCACAGAGAATCATTGAAAGGCAGTTCCTCTCAGCCAGGCAAGAACTGTGCTTCCCATCTGACCTTATGCTGATGGTGTCATATTGTGTTTCCTCTCCTACTTTCACCTGGCTTCATCTTGTTACTTACTTTGTCAACGACTACCTCTCTACACCCATACACAAGCCCATTTTGTTCTCCACCTCATGTCAAGGAAGATGAAACAATATAAGCATAGTAAGGCTGTGGTAGTTGCCTCACCTAGCAAGATCAACCTCTTCAAAATCCTTTCCTTCCAAACTATTTGCTTTCACAACACTTAGGATCCCTTATCTTACTTTAATAAGAAGCCTTCTACAGTGTGAAGACTCTCAAGTAGGAAGGAGCAGAGATGGAAGTGGACATGACTGAAAAGACAGGAAGGAGGCAGGGAACCAACCATGCTGATCAGGTGGCTTGAACTGAAGGGTGAGCTGGGCGGGAGAAAGATGGAGCCCAAATGCACAGGCTCCAGAGGCTGGGAGGAGAAGAAAGGGGAGCAGAGAAGAAAGACCAGCCTTGCATGGATGGTTGCTGGCATCTGCTGCTTTGTTAGGTTGTATTTCTACCTGGACCAATCTGGATGTTTGTAGGTTATATTCTGCTAAGTAAACTTACTACTGAAAATGCACCCAGTGATGTTTTCTTACTTTTTAGTGATAATACAGAGGATGACGCTAATGTGAAATGCTCAATGGCTTTTTATACATGAAATACATTTAATGGAACCAACACCCAACTCCAGAATTAAAAATTTCCCAGCACCAAAGAAGCCCCTCTTGCACTCCTTTGAATTACCGTCAACCTGCAAGGAAAAAACACAACCCTCACTTCCAACAGGGGAGAGCCACGTTGCCTGTTTTAGTGTTCTGTGTCTATAAAGAGGCCCAACTCCTTTGATTCATATGGATATGTAGCAAGTAGTAATAAACCACTCATTCTCATTGGAGTGTTGAATTTCATTGGAAGACTGTGCTAGAATCCATGTATTCTCCTGTTGATAAGAATTTGGGTAGTTTCCAGTTTGAGGGTTACTATGAATAGTGCTGCTATACATAGCTGATTAGCTATTAATACGAAGACTCATTCTGTTCCCTTATTTCCTGAACTATTAATTTATTTAGCAGCAAAGGGCAGATAATTTTTTTTTTTAACCAAGTCTAAATTCAACCAAACTAATCTTGGTTACAAAGAACTGTGAAGGGATGTGAAAAGAGGGAGAGACAGAGAGAGACAGGAAGGAAAGAGAAAAAGCAATGAACAGAAAAGAGTTTTTCCCCAGGCCTAAGGAACTCAGTGTTAAGACAAGATCACACAACAGTATGCATCTTAATTTCTGTGAGACCCTCTGCCTTCACAAGCTGGTCCTCTCCTCCCACCCCTAGCCTAGCCCCTTCACACAAGAGAAAGTTAATATTTCACTTAACCCATCATTAGTATGCAATGGCCACACTTCCCGCAGCATCTGCCTATTATCATTATTGTTAGAAAACAAATCCAAAGTTTAATTATTCATTTTGCTGGGAGAGAGCGGCACGCATTTTGAATCACTCTTCCTCATGTCCCTTTTCTTCTTTAGAACTCCATATGCATTTGCCTTTGAGATTGGAACTGAGCCTACTCGTTATACAGGAAACACAACAAGAAGGATCACTAAATCAGGCAGCTCGCCACAGGCCCCTGGAGTCTGTGGTTCGAAATGTGCAGAGTTTTCTGTGGTAAGAATTTTCTACCCTATTAGAGCTGACATGCAGCTCTACATCTGAGTTGTAGAAAATGATTCTCCTAAAATAAACTGGCACAGCCCTGATGACCTTGACATCTGCGTGAATCATTTTAACTTTGGAGCTTAATGAAAGATGGAGCAGCAAAATGTTGCATACCCAACGCACAACCACCCAATCACCGATTTCCTGCTGCTGTGGGGAAGTATCAGGGTGGGAGAGAGGAATCAAGGAGAGAACTGCAGGACAGGAGTGGATGTCACAGCGACCCTCAACTGCTACATGCCAATAGCACATAGTAGGTTGCACAGGTGAGCTAGGCAGCAGGTGGAAAGGTTTATAGCTGGCAATAAACATTGTCAGTGTGGCAATGGCCTCCATCTCCATAATCATCACTGAGTTTGAGAGTCTGGAAGGTAAGTGCGGAAGGTAAGTCCTGCCAATAAGGTTAAGCATTTTTTCTGATTTATTGATCAGTTCTTCCTTTGGAAGAAAGGGTGCTGGGTTTGAGCAGCTTTGGGGTTCAGAGGAGCTTTCAGTCCAGGAAAGAGCCACTGGGATCAATAACTCAAAGACCTCAGTGCCAGTCCTGTGTCTGCTACATTAACAGCTGTGTGACTGCACAGGTTCCAAGCTCTCTGCCCACCTCCCACCCATTTCTTCCCAGATGAGTCTTACATAAACAAGATGATCCACATGAAAGCGCTGGCTGGAATGGAGAGTACAATGATCATTGCTCATTAGCGCCCTACTCTGCGCCTACGAGATGAGCTTATGACAAGACGCTTCCCTTGGGAAAACAAATCTCCTGGAAATCACGCAGCAGCTTGTAACGCAAACATTTGTCCCCTTTACTTCAGTTCCTTTCTTTCTGTGTTTCTGGACCCACATGGAAAGGCCACGTGCGCTTGCTGGCCGGCAGTCTGGACACTCCTAGCAGGACTGGATTGTGCCCACTGTGGCTGTGATTTTATTGCTCCCTGAGTGGGATGTGTAAAGTGGGGGTGTTGGCTGGGAGTGGGTTGCAGGAGGAGCAGGGAGTGGGAGGCCCAGGTTTCTAAAGGTTTTATCTGTAAAGATAGCTTGCGACAGGAAGAAAAATGGATCTAATATCTTTTTTTTCCCAGCAGGCTCTGCCCTATAGGGTACACCTTCTATATCCTGCCAGGGACCTGGGCCATGGATGGCACTTAGAGGATGCTCTCCAAGACCCTGTGGTTAATAAGAACTGAAGCTGCACCCGCAGGCATTTTTGGTCACATGGAATGCAAGTAGGATGAGAATCTGTAATATTTGGATGTGACACAGAGGGAGGAATCAACGTTTCCAGCACTGTGGATGAGCTTACCCGGGAATGTGGATAGAGATGGAATAAACAGAAGGTGGCAGCTTCTCTGTAGCCCTGGGTTCTAGGGACAGAAGAGACTGTCTCTGTCTTCCAGTTGGGGAGAGGGAGGTCAATCCAGTGATGACCAGAGCTGAAGCATTCATGTCACAGAACAAGGTAGAAAGCACAAGGCTGTGGAAAGCCAGAAGTCACAGCCCAGAATGGTTCTTTCACAGCAGAGAAGACCAAAGTCCTAAGGGGCAGGTCCTTGGCTCAGGTCACTTGGCTGGTGGCAGAGGTACACAGAGAATCCAGCCTTCCCAACTCAGGGATCGTCACTCCATTCTCCCAACCTCTTCCCATCCTTGCCTCTCCACTCTCCACAAGGCCAGATTTAGTGTTTTGAGTACCTTAGACAGGGCTAAATATCTGTGAATATTTTTCTTTTAATATTTTCTAATCTATTTGAAAAGGCAAAGACACATACAGAAAGGAGGAGGGTGGAGAGATTTCTTCTAGTTCATTCCCCAAACACCCATAACAGTTAAGGCTGGGCCAGGCCAAAGCCAGGAACCCAGCAAATCCATCCAGGTCTCCCTGATGGGTAGCAGAAACCCAAGTCTTTGAGCCATCCTCTGCTGTTCCCCTGGTGTGCATCAGCAGAAAGCTGAAGTGGGGAGCCAGACTGAGACCCAGACCCAGGCATTCTGATTGGGGCCATGGGTCTTAGTTGCATGCCAAAGCCCACCCTGAATAATCTGCTTTTATTCCTCCAAATATATCTCTTGGGTAACACGTCACTATTTGTAATTTGACAAAGGAACACACAGAGTATGGCAGAGATCAAATCTGCTATTTTTCCTTTCCTCC
The DNA here is from genome assembly GCF_017591425.1 of Ochotona curzoniae. Classification (NCBI taxonomy): domain Eukaryota; kingdom Metazoa; phylum Chordata; class Mammalia; order Lagomorpha; family Ochotonidae; genus Ochotona; species Ochotona curzoniae. The sequence goes on from NW_024466046.1 coordinate 20,038, forward strand.
ATGGTGATGGAGCTCCCATACAGAGAAAACTAGACTGCACTTCCTTGCATCCCTTGAAAGTGGACATGGCCACCCGCATGCATGCTCCTGGGTACCACTTCCTGGCAAGCTTTTAGCTGGTTGAAGCTGCTTCTGTCTTTTTGCTTGTCAATTTGATACAGGTGATGACGTAAGGTGCCCAGGAGGAGGCCCAAGAGAGAAGGAGCCATTTCTGTGAGTCATGGCAAGGGAGAGAGCCTCCAGCTTCCCTGAACACCAAGGTTATTCGCTGGGGTGTAGTGTTTTAATGGTGATATAATGAAGTCAGCCCATACAGCAGTTAGCTCTCTTATTACAGTGACGGAACTGAGACTGGCGAAATAGAACATACAAAACCCCACAGCAAAGCAGTGGTAGTCAGGAATGTCACCAAGTCAAAACGTTTGAACAATAATGTTCAAGCGAGGTACAAGATAATCCCATGTTGAAGGGGATAGGATTCAAATGCAAGAACTTCTGTTACTGTTGGTATTTTTAGTTTGTATATATTTTTAAATGTACACACTAAATCAGTACAGTTGGATCTGAAGACAACTTATAGATTAAAAAAAGTGTGTACATCGGTGGTATATATCTGAGACTGTTTTGCTAAAGGGCGAGATGCCTCCACCCCTGGCCAGACTTGGACAGCTATGAAGTGGAAGTGGACACACGGTAATGGCATTGCCCTGCAGCTGGCTATCATTACATTCTGATTTCCAGCTAGAGGGCCTGTGCCAATGTCACCTCTCTTCAGTGAATCCTGGTAAGCCCTTATCATCAAGCTTTTATATTTTTTAACAGAAAAAATATATATATCTTTTGCTTCTACTACTTTGTTTATCCTTCCCAGAGCCTGTAGGCAATGTTCTTTTCAAAGATATATGGCTGAGGTCCCTTTAAAAATGAACATGTGTCATCAAGGGCCCCCTTCTCCCTGGCTGTAGGCCTGCTTGCCCTGCATTCTCCTCCCACCAGGTCAATGTCAGAAGACTCTGTTCCAAGTCTAAATGTATGGCTTTCCATATATTAGAGGGTCCCTGTGGCCCAGACTGCTACCTGGAAGGGAACGTCAAAATTCATGTTGATAGAGGCATTGGGAGTACAGTGTGAACGTAACCGTCTACCAAAAAGTTTAAGTTGGGGTCAGTATTGTGGTAGTGGGTAAAGCTGCTGCCTGTGACACCAGCAATCCCATATCATAGTGCTGGTTCAAGTTCCAGCTATTGCACTTATGATGCAGCTTTCTGCTAAGGTGCATGAGAAAGCAGCAAGAGGTGGCCCAAGTACTTGAGCCTCTGCCATCCACAAGGGAGACATGGCTGCAATTCTTGGCTCGTTGCTTTAGTCTGTACCAGACCCAGCTATTGTGGCCATTTCAGGAGTGAACCAGCATATGTAAGACATCACTTTCTCTGCCTCTGCTCTGTCTGTCTCACTCCACCTTTCAAATAAATAATACTTTTACGTTCATGGAAAAGTAAAATTGAAAGATACACCTATTTTTGGTGCAGTTTTAAAAATCCATGCATAGCTGTTTCATAATCTGTGAAGTGCCCTCTTGTCTCCTCTGCAGCTCTTCCAACTTTCCCACGTACTGCCCAGCCTCTCCAAGGTCAGCACTGGCACAGTTCTCCCCCAGGCATTAAGGGTCTTTGCTAGTTCCTATTAAGATGTTCTGCCCATGAGTCTGCAGGTGGGGAAGGGCTGGGTGCGGATAGCTCACCTCTGTCACCCTTGGCTTCAGCAGGAATGGTTCCAGGTGCAGAATCACTGCCTGCTGACTTGTATGATGGGCCGTTAAGGCTAACTGCCAGCTTGCCCAACACTGCTGGCTACAACATCTGCACGGGACTTCTGCCTGTAGCTTGGGTTTCCCTACAACACGGTGGCTCGCTCGCAAAAGTGAGTGCTGGGAGAGACAGTGAGGTCCTATTACCTGTCGCAATGATAGCCTTAGAAGTCCCACAGTGTCTTTTCCAGCTATGTTCTATTAATTGCAAAGTCCCCGTCCTCCCCAGCATCAAGGGACTGAAGGGATGAGAAAACACCCTAACTCCTTAGGACAGCTGCAATCAGACAGACAGACAGCAAGTGTCGGCAGGGAAGGAGACAAACTGGAACCCTCATTTACTGCTGGAAGGAACGAATGTAAAAACGCTGTGGTCACTTTTAGAAATGGGCATTTCCTTAAATAATCAGATACAATGACTATATGCTCCAGTAATTCCACTCTGATAACAGCTTCACAAAAACACAGGGCTGGGGCCACAGCATGTTAGGCTAAGCTTCCACCTGCAGTGCTGGCATCTCATTTGGTTACCAGTTCCAGTCTTGGCTGGTTCACATTTACTAAGCCATCTCCCTGTGTTGGCCTGGGAAAGCAGCAAAAGATGGTCCAAAGCCTGGGCCCTGCACCCACATGAGAGACCTAGAAGAAGCTTCTGGCAACTAGCTTCAGATCAGCTCAGCTGCAGCCATTACAGCCTCTTGTGAACAGGTGACCCTGCAGATAGAAAATTCGCTTTTTCTCTCTCTGATTTACAAATCAAAACATTTTTAAAACTATATAAATGGAAGCAGTATTCATAACAAACTGTGAAAACACCTAATGATTTTATCAATAAAATATAATCTTCAACAATATTATTGGCTATAAAGAGGAATAACTTCCCATGTTTATACAACATAGAAGAACTTTATAATATGTTGCTGAACATGAAAAAAAAAAATCCAGCCACAAGACTCCACGCTTGAGAAAAGTCCAGGTAGGGAGATTAAAAAAAAAAAAAAAAGGGAGGGCTTGGTTTGTAAAAGAACAACTGGTCCTGACACAGTGGCTCAATTGGTTAATCCTTCCCTTACAAGCACTGCTATGGCAGTTGTGGCCATTTGGGAAGTGAATTAGTGAATGGAAGATCTTTTTCTCTCTCTGTAAATCTGATGTGCCATTTTAAAAAAATGAGAAGCAGCAGCAAAAGTGTTAACTTTGCTAAATGTGAACATGCTACCATGGTCATATTGTGATGGTCATTTATTTTTGGTGCATGTCAAAGTAATAAGGGATAAAGCGTTATGTCACCAACTTACTTTCAAATGTTTCAGCAAAAAAGAAAACTATGCTAATGTGACAGACACTAATTAAAAAATTAGTGAATTAAAAGGATACTAGATTGGCATTGTGGCTTAGCAGGTAAAGTCTGCCTTTTAGGCCTGTATCCCATGTGGTGCCAGCTGATATCCCAACTGCTCTACTTCCCATCCAATTCCCCATAAGTGGCTTGAGAAAAACAGCAGAGGATGCCTCAGGTGTTTCAGTCCCCCACCCATGTGGGAAACCCGAAGAGGCTCCTGACCTGAGACCAGCCCACCTCTGGATGCTGTGGCCATACGGAGAGCAAACCAGGAGGCAGAAGATTTCTCTCCCTATCCACCTCATTTTCAAATAAACAAGTAAATAAATAACTACACTTTAAAACTAGACTTTCTGAATATAGTTATACCAGATTCATATGTTTTAAATGAGTTTTCCAAAAATCTATCATAAATTAATACACTCAGGGGTTAGAAAAACACCTTTTGATCAAACACTTAAAATCTCTGAATGAAAAATGAATGCAAACTAATAAAAGGAATCACATCATTTGAAAATAACTACCTAGGGACCAGCATTGTGGTGCACTGGGGTAAGCTGTCATCTGCAGGACTGGCATCATACAGGCTCCAGTTCAAATCCCACTTGCCTTGCTTGTAATCTAGCTCCCTTGCATTACTAAGGCATCTCATTGCCCAGGAAAGCACCCATGGGGAGCACCCAGCTAGAGGTCCTGGCCTGGGGTCCAACTGTCAAGGCCATTTGGGGAGTAAACCATCAAACCAATGAATTCTCTCTTTCTCTTCATTCTAAGTCTTTAGAAAATAAAACATTACTTATCATTTCCTATGTATTTAGGCAAAGAATATACTACAAATATGTGAATTCAAATGAGAAATAAATGTTTACACAGTAACTCCAAGAATAATTTCTTATAAGTGAAAAACGGAAAACTTAAAATAGAAGAGTTGTGGTAGATAGTATCTTTGATTTCTTGGTTAAGGTGCTAACAACCAGCAATCAGCGGTCCAATCAGCACCAGATCATTTCTGACATGATGCACCAAATCTTTTTGTAGAAGTAAAAAGATGAGACAAACAAACGAGGTGGTGATGACTCAATTGACTAACCCTCCCCTTGCAAGTGCTAGTATCCCCATACTGCAATGGTTTGTGTCCCAGCTGCTGCACTTTCCATCCAGCTCCCTGATTGTGGCCTGGGAGAGCAGTAGGATGGCCCAAAGCCTTAGAACCCTGCACCACGTGTGGACCTGCACCCAAGGACAAGCTGCCACCTGCGCTCTGGACACGCACTAGGGCCAAGTTGCCACCTCCCCTTCCCGGACCCCTGTACCCTGGGGGTCTTACCTTGTAGATGTCCGTTTTCTCCTCAGAGGTCACATGGTGCTGGTGAAGCCCAGTGGGTCTGTGAACTCCTCCAGCCAGGCTCAAAGTCCAGGCACTCTGGGGGCGGCACCAACTCCACCTGGCACACAGCGGGCCCCACATGGGTTCGCCATGGCGGCCACCGTGAGGCCCTCCCCTGGTGGGGTGCAGGTGGACAGCAGGTGGGAGTAGGGTCAACTGGAGTCCACGAGCCCTGTCATGTCCTCTTGCGGGGCCCACAGTGCATCTTCGGGCAGCCCTAGAGCTCTCCAAGCAGAGCCCAGCAGTGTGTCCTCTTCCTCTGCTGCTTCTTCACTGACTGAGGGTGCGGGGCCACAGCACCTTGCAGGAAGTGACCATGCGGCCAATTGCTCCACCTCAGCACCCTCAGCACCACGCAGGATTCCTCCACCAATGGGGACCCTTTTCTTCCTCTTCTCCGACTCCAGGGCGCCCCGCTGTGCTTCCTTTCCTCGCCCTGGGGAAATTCTGCACTGCCGAACAGGGCCTGGGGCCCCTCACAGCACTGGGCCCTGCAGCGCAGGAGGGGAGAGATGCAGCTGCTTCTCCAGCATGGAGGACCTTGGAGGGCTCCAGGGGGCAGAGGTTGTGCTTCTGGAGAGGAGGACTCTCCCTCGCTGCCACCAGCACCACCTCCCGTGGGCGTCTCGATGGACATCCGACCTGCTCCACCTATTGTTTAAAAAAAAAAAAAGCAGACTGGAATATAGAATGGGGGAGATAGAAGTTTATATTCACTCAATCATACCCCTAATAGCCAAAATGAACCAGGAGGTTCTTCTTGGTCCCCCAAGTGAGTGCAGCTCCCTGCCTGTGGCCTGGGAAAGCAGCTGAGGACAGCCCAAAGCCACCGGTCCACAGTGATATGCACTACAGCAGAGATGCGTATTTCCATATCCAATGTCCTCCTGATTTGTTATTGCGGACAAGAACCTCCCTCAAGAACCATAGGCTCTGGCATGATGGTGTGGACTCAAATAGCTACAGGTGGGAGCAGGGCAGCAAGCTCAGCTGTGGCCTAAGCACTGCAGAGGAGAGAGGTGGGCCAGATACCTGGGGGTTCGTGTAGTGTTCAGGTCCACAGGGACCCCAGCCATGCCTTAATCTTTCAAAGCCACCTGTGCAAAATTTGAGTGAGCAGAAAGGAGATGAAAGGTGGAGGCCAACTGCAGAGGAGAGGACCTCTTTGGCCTCAGCTGGGAAAGCTGTAGGGATGGCGCCTTCCGATACATGCATACATACACACACACACATCCTGTTCTTCTCTTCCATGTTTCTGGGGGAAGGCACATGCCACTTAGTGAATGACCTTTTCTTCCAATTCTGATAGTAAAATGAATGCTCCACCAGAAGGAGCACTGTTCTTTTGTCTTGCAACCTCCTGGCACACAACTGGAGTCATGCATGCTTCAGCTTAACCAGGCAGCCATGTCTCCTTGGAGTGCCTTTGGGAAGTTACATGGAAACATAACTTTAGAGAGTAATCAAGGTCAACCCCAGGAGTGACAAATGGCTCACAATGGCCATGAAGGGATGATGCTCCAAGCCAGGTGCAGGGCGCACAATGTGCATGTCCTTCTAATACACCAGTCCCATGGATACCATTGTCAAAACGTGCAATGGAATACAGACCTGCTGGTATTGTGCACCTGTCCCAGGTTCACAGCACAAGGTCAGAATGTGGAGTCACAGAGGTGGCCTAGATGGGATCTCTAGGAGCCTCACATTACATGAGTGACAGTATCACACCAATGACTTGGGCATTTCCAGGCTGATGTCTCTCTCCTGGAAGCTGTGGCATGGAGCAGTTCTTCTGGGAAAGTTGTCCAGGTCCAGGCCTTCAGCTTGCCTGAATCCTGGCCCTCAGACAGCAGCCTGAGTGGGGCTGGTAGCCTGGCAGACAGCAGTCTTTTATTAGACAAACTGCCGAGCCCAATGCTCTAGCATTTCCATGGAATGCAGTGAGTCTAGGGATTGGAAAGTGTCAGGGGCTTCCTCTGGGAAAGCCTTTCCTATACAGTGATGGAAAGTGATCATGGCCGAGGATGGCCCTGGGGTCTCCCCATTCAGGTGAGGCTGTCCTTCATCCTGCAGTCAGACTGGGGAAGTTAAGAAGCAGGCCAGGAACAGGGTGGTGGTTGTCTTTTTGTCTTTGTTCCCCTGTGTGGATTAGCTTTTTTGCCAAGAAGCCCCATGTGTAGACTTCCAGGGTTCTCCTTTAAACCCACCTCTGGCCTCATCTCTTCTAGGGCAGGACTCACCCCCTTCTCTGACATCTGGGCCTTCCTGCACTATCCCCCTGCAGACCCAGCCTCTATACACATGGAGCCTCAGGCTTGCCACGGATCCTGGGCAACATCTGGCCTCTCTGGGAAACAGGCCAGGCTCACCAAGCCAGAAGCTATGAATTCCATTTGGGCTTCCCGTGGTGGGTGTCAGGGATCCAAGGTTTTGGTCTTCCACATGCCACTTTTCAGAGTGCACCTCAGTAAGATGCTGGAATTGAAAGCTGCACCAGCACGGGAAATGGGTAACCTGCTGTGGCCTGTGCATCCCAATGGGTTCTAACTACCTGCATCTGATACTTGCTCTCTCTGGACCTAAAATGAATTAGTTGAAGGTTGCTAAAGAGAACACTAGTTTTCTGTGTTTGAATCAAACTCTCACAGCATAAAAGCTTGACATACATTATAAATCCAAGAATTGCACACAGAAATCTTACACTGAGCATTTCTTCAAGCCTCTCCAGGAAACACTGACACCCCTATAGTCAGCTCTTTTCTGCTCCAGCCAGCAGAGCCAGTAACCTGGACAGGGAGAGGGACTGGGGATGAAGTCCTGACAGGAAAACAGTAATGGTAGAAGTGTGGTCTCTGGAAGCCTTCCTTTACTACTCCTTTTACACTTCCCCCTCCAGTCCTTTAGCTAAACAGTAGGATGCCAATAAATTCAATTAGTCTAGGTGCCTTTAGCAGCAATCCCATTTCCTGAACTGCTCAGCTTAAGGAGCGCTAATTAACTCCTCAGCCCACAACACTTTTCAACTTGTGAAATAACACCTGTCTCCTGTTGAACTCAAAATAACCAAAAATAGGAAAAGGAGTGCATAAATTATTTGTTATTTGGAACTATTTTAAGTTATCAGCAGTTATGTAGGAATAGACAGAGAAACTTTCTTGCAAACTTAGTGGGGTTAGTGTGATGTTCCTGAGAAGCCAAAATTGTTGGAAAATTTTTCCCCTTATATTTTCTTTACATGGAAGTCAAAGCTACAGTGAAAGAGGCAGAATCAGAGATGAAGAGATAGAGAGATACACAGAAAGGCAGAGATGTAGCAAAACCAGTACTGACAGGGACATTCAGAACATTGAAAAATATCAGAATCAAAATCCCAACCATTTGATCATGGCTCATTGCTACTAAGAAACCATGTGAGCTTGAAGGCCAAAGGGCCATGTGACCTTTTGCACTGAGGAGCTCCAATTTTCATGAACCAAGGTCCACCCAAGTCTGGGTATCTCACAGGTGGCTCCAAGTAATTAAGTGGGTGGTTAACTTATGCACTGAACCAAAGAAGAACCAGGCATGGGCTGTCCAGCCCAGATAGGTAGGGAATTTGTGGTATTTCCCACCTCACCTTGCAAGCTACTGTGAATTACCCCTTTTCAAGCTATTGTGGGTTATTGGGCCCCTATAAAAACCCTGTGAATGTGATGTTCAGGGTCGCAGTCCAGTAAGAGCTGCTGGTCCCGCTGGCCAGTGGGTCAGTTGGTTGCCTGCTCTCAACCAAGAACCTCTGTGTTGGTGATGGCTGGAAGCCCTAGCTCGAGCTTGAATAAACCGCCCTTGTGTGCTTACATCAACTCAGATTCCTGGGGATCTCAAAATCTGGTCATAACAGCATCAGGTGTTTACAAATAGAAATATCACAAACAAATGACCTAATATGATATACCAAGGACTTACTTTAAAAATGCAAGAAGCAAAAAATGATAAAAATCACAGCAGTAACAAATACAATTGAACCTAAAAAACTACAAATCCCATATGGGATCCCGGGCGTGCAAGGCGAGGACCTTTAACCACTTGTGCCACCGCCCCGGGCCCCCTTCTTCCTCTTTTAATGCTTTACACATTAAAGCCTATATCATCTGATATAAGAGTGGCTATACCAGCTCGTGTTTCCTTTTCCATTAGCCTGGAATATCTTTCTCCATCCTTTGACCTTCAGTTTCTGCTGATCTTTGCTGGTGAGATGTGCCTCCTCTAGGCAACAGATAGATAGATATTTGCTTTTAATCCAATTCAATAAGCTACAGTGCTTGATTGATGAGTTCAAGCCATTTACATTCAGGGTTAATACAGATAGGTAGAAATTTGTTCCTGTCATTTTAGCAATAGGTTGTTCATTGATGTGCTCATAGGTATTCCAAGACCACCAAAGGAGGTTTGAAATAGAGGAAAACTACAGTTTTTTTTCTACGAAAGTTTGATTTATGTATTAGGTAGAGCTTGAGAAAAAAAAATACTGAAATCAAATAATCACAGTAACATACTATGCTAAGAGTTAGGTGAATATAGTCATTGATCTAAACAAATCTTATTTTAATTTCATTTTTCCTATGAGAGAAAACACATTTTGACTTCTCTTCAGCATATCCAAATTGCCAACATCATTGCTGATGTATTTTGAGATCATTTTTGTAAAATAAGAGAATATCTCAGGAATGGGCCTGATGCTATTGCTCAGTGGCAAATTTCCTCCCTTTGCATGTTTCAGGAGCCCATGTGGGCACCGATTTGTGTCTTGGCTGCTTCACTTCCATTCCAGCTCCCTGTTTGCACCTTTAGAAAGCCTTTGGGACCTGCACCCATGGGGGAGACATGGAATGGGCTCCTGCTTCTGGGCTTTCGATCAGTTCAGTTGCAGCCACTGTAGCCACTTAGGACGTGAACCCAGAACAAAAGACATTTCTCTGTATCTCTACGACTCTGCCTTTCCAATAAATAAATAAATAAAATCTTAAAAAAAGAAGAAAAGCATATCTGGTTACCAGCATTGGGGTGCCATGAAAGCCAGTAAGATAATTAAGATGGATATTAAACAGGGGCAAAAGAATAAATCCCATTCCAGACAGGATGGAGGACCACACAAGTGAGATTTCACCACACTAATCAGAATACCACACAACTGAAAACTTACAAACTGCTTACTACCAGAATTTTCCATGCACTCTTTTAATGCAATTGGCTGTACGTAATCAAAACCACAGAACAATGTATAAAACCACGGACTGACTTAGGATTGGCCATAGGGGGAGATTATTACAACAAAACAGTTCAGAAATAACACTGTACAATTATACTCAAATGATTCTCAATACAGGTAGCCTAGCTAAATCAATCGAACACTATTGTTTTAAACAAATAGTGCTCATCAAAATTGAATATTCATATGCCTTCCATCCCAAATAACTAACCTGCGTATGTACCTGACGTTATACACACAAAAAAATAAGCAGTTCAGGATGAACCTAAATGTAAAAGCCAATAGTTACAACCCCACTTGTGAGACCCACATCTCACACGCCAGTGCCTGAATTCAAGTCCCAGCGCCATTCCTAACTCAGCTTCCTGCCTGGCAGGCAACAGATGACTGCGTAAGTAGTTGAATCCCTGTCACCCACAAGAGAAATCTGGATTGAGTTCCTGGCTTTACCCTGGCTGGGAGTGAACCAGCAGATGGAAGCTTTATCCCTTCTCTCTTTCAAATAAAATGAAAATAAGGGAAAAACTGAACTCAAAAGGAAATGCTCTATAACAAAAGCGAAAACCACAGAACTTCTACATGGAGAAAAAAAAATGACTACAGCCACAGATAAGGAAAATGCTTCCTAAATGATATGAAAACTAAAATCCATCAAAGGAAAACAGGTTCTGCAAACCACTCTTTCAAGCAGATACTATCAGAAAAATGAAAACACAAATTACACACAAGAATAAAGTTTTTGTAAATCATGTGTCTGACTAAGGACTTGCATTTAGTATAAAAAGTATACTTTTCTTAAGAGTGTTCAAAGCCAACCCAACAAACACTTCACTGAGGAAGATGCACAAACAGCTAACATGAACAGAAACAATGCACATCATCAGTAGCCTTTAGGAAAATGCAAATTAAACTACAAGGAAATACCAGTACATACTTAATAAAATGGCCAGAACCAAAACAAGAGACAACACATGTTTGCCAGAACATGGAAAAACCGGAAGCCTCTACATTACTGGGGGGAATGTAAAATGGTTCAGCCACATATGTCCACACAAAGTGTTATACCTAAACAGGCATTACTATTATTCCTAACAGCCAAACACTGGAACAATCCATCGATCTTCAACTAGTAAACAAGTAGAAAGGTACGTAAATACAAGGAAAATACTATTCACCAATAAAAACAAATGAAGTGGGGCCCAACACAGTAGTCTAGCAGTTAATCCTCAACTGGCATGCTCCGGGATCCCACATTGGCACCATTCAGGCCCTAGCTGCTCCAGCTTCTCCCCCTTTCCTCCCTCCCCCAGCTCCCTGCTTGTAGCCTGGGAAAGCAGTCAAGGATGGACCAAAGCCTTGGGACCCTACACTCACGTGGGAGTCCCAGAAGAAGCTCCTGGCTCCTGGCTTCAGACTGCCTCAGCTCTGGACACTGCAGCCACTTGGGGAGTGAATCAGTGGATGTAAGATCTCTCTCTTTCTCTTTCTCTCTCTCTCAACTTGCCTTTCCAACATAAAATAATTTTGAAACATTCTCCCCCAAAAAAGTTTTATTTTTATTGGAAAGGCAGATTTACAGAGAGAAAGATTTTTTCATCCACTACTTCACCCCTCACATGGCCACAACAGCCGCAGCTGAGCTGCCAGAAAGCAGGAGTTCCTTCCTGGTCTCCCGCGGGTGCAGGGTCCCAAGGCTCTGAGCTGCCCTCAAGTGCTTTCCCAGGCCACAGGCAGGGAGCTGGATGGAAAGTGAAACAGTTAGGATATAAACCAGAGCCCAAATGGGATCCTGGCACATACAAGGTAGGGATTTTGGCCCAATTTATCCACTTCGAAGAAAAATGCTGCAACTCACCATAATACTGAAACCAGACTGGAACGGCTCTATGGGTAGAGAATTCTTTCATAGTGAGAATTCAAGCGACACCCAGTTGGCTGATATTCCAAGCAGATATTAACTTTAGACCGCTACTTTTCTTTGGTGACCATTTCAACACCTCCTTTGCTGCCAACAATCTGAATTAAAAAAAAAAAAAAAGTAAAAATTAGTATTTAAGTAGAGTCAAGCATTCTCTGCTAAACACATAAATTATTCTGGGCTTCAATTTTAGATTTCAACAAATAAATGACAATAGTGACATCTGTAATATTTACAGGCAAACAAAAATATATAATGATTATTAAGGCTTCTTTGTTGCTTTTCTTGTTAAGACTTATTTATTGGGCCCAGCACGGTAGCCCAGTGGCTAAAATCCTCGACTTGTAGAAGCTGCTATAACATATGGGTATATGTTCCTATCCCACCAGCCCTGCTTCCCATCCAAATCCCTGATTGTGGCCTGGAAAAGCAGTTGAGGATGGCCCAAAGACTTGGGATCCTGCACCCACATGGGAAACCTGGAAGAGGCTCAAGGCTCCGGGCTTTGGATCATGTAGCACCAGGCTTTGTGGTCACTTGGCGAGTGACTCATCAGGCAGAAGAACTTCTCTGTTTCTCATCCTCTGTGCATATCTGACTTTGTAATAAAAAAAAATAATCTTTTTAAAAAGATTGATTTATTTTTGGGCCCAGAGCAACAGCCTAGTGGGTAAAGTGCTCGACTTCCATACGCCAGGATTCTATATGAGCACTGGTTCATGCCCTGGCTGCGCCACATCCCATCCAGCTCCCTGCTTGTGGCCTGAGAAAGCAGTCAAAGACGGCCCACACCCTTGGGACCCTGCACCCATGTGGGAGACCTGTCAGAATTTCCTATCGTCAGACTAGCTCAGTTCTGGCCACTTGTGCAGTGATCCAGCTTACAGAAGATCTTTTGCTCTGTCTCTCCTTCCCTCTGTATATCTGACTTTCCAAATGAATAATTTAATTTAAAAAAAAAAACTTTATTATTTGGAAAGGCAGATCAGGTTTATGATGTTCATCCACTGAATCATTACCCAAATGGCCATAATGGCCACAGCTGAGGTGAGCCAGACATTTCTTCTGATTCCCACAGGGGGATAAGGTCCCAAGGTTTTGAGCCACCCTCTTCCTCTTTCTCAGATCGCAAGCGAGGAGCTGTATGGGAAGTGGAGCCACCAGGACACTCACTCAACCACATGGGATCCTGGCACTTACAGGTGAGCATTTAGTCATTGAGCCCTCATGCCAGTCCCTCTCACGGAGTTTTTCTTGTTTGTTTGTTAGTTAGTTTGTTAAGGCTTATTTATTTTTATTGCAAAGTCAGATTTACAGAGAGGAGAAGAGACAGAGAAGATCTTCCGTCCATTGATTCACTCCCCAAGAGACTGCCACGGCTAGAACTGAGCCAATTATCCAAAGCTAGCAGCCAGAAGCCTCCTCCAGGTCTCCCATGTGGGTGCAGGGTCCCAAAACTTTGGACCATCTTTAACTGCTTTCCTAGGCCATAAGCAGAGAGGATGGGAAGCAGGGCTAACAGGATTAGAACCAACGCCCATATGGGATCCTGGCACATTCAAGGCAAAGACTTTAGCCACTAGGCTACCATACTGAACCCTCTCTCAAAAGTTTTAAACTCTAAAGTTTAATTCATATTAGAGTGCCTACACTGAAACTAGACATTTAACAGATTTACTCTATGTGTACCTCTTGTCTGGTTTGAAGACCAGATGAATTTCTGTCTCTAACTAAACTATTCATACTATATAAAATAAAAGGCAGCAGATGAGGCTCAGCTGCCTGGTTCCACTCACATGGAAACCCAGACTGAGTTCCTGACTCCTGGATGCGGCTGGGCCCTGCGCTAGGAACTGCAGACGTGTGGGCAGTGATCAGCGGAAGGGAGGTCTCCCTGTTGGATTCTCTGCCACTCAAATAAATTACAAATAAGTCACACTGGGTTAAGAATAAACACAGCAACACTCTCAGCAGCAATCATGGAAAGGAAGAAACAAACTTTCACATCATTTTACTGAACTAAAATGATTCATAATTTAATTTTTAAAATCTGTATTCTTATTCAAAAGTGAAATGAGAAGAGCTCTTCCATCCACAGGAGCTTCATCCAGGTCTTCCATATAGGCGACAAGGGGCTCAAGAACCTGTGCCATCTTCTGGTGATTGTCCCAGGCCATCAGCAGGGGTTGATCAGAGTAGAACTGCCAGGACCTGAACAGTGGGCTGGCAGCTGTGCAGGCAGCAGCTCTACTCATCACAAAACCAACTCAGTCTCACATCATTACAAAAGCTCTCCACAAAAGCAAGATTCTTTTTGCTGAATATGCATGTATGTGTACATTTTAAAACTCAAAGCAACAAGCATGGAAGAGACAGACATGTTCCTTCCGTCCAGTGCTCCACTCCCCAGATGGCCACAATGGCCAGGCTGAAACCAGAAGCTGAAACTCCGTCTGGGCCTCCACATGGGTGCAGGGATCTAAGGAACTAGGCCATCTTCAATTTTTCCCCTCAGGTCATTCTCAGGCAGCTGGATGAAGGCAGAGCAGTCAGGACTCACACTGGCAACATATGCAGCAATTCCATCCACAACACCACACAGGCCTCAAGAAGCAAGTGTCTACTTCACTTCCCACTGACCTTCTTCCTCATTATACTAGAACATATGATCCATCAAAAACATAAGGAAAACAAAGACCTGCAACACAGGACGAAGCAAAAGCAAAGCCCCAGAGGTTCTAGGCTACTAGCTAACCTTAAAAACAGCTGGTCTGGAGTGAGCAGCAAAGATAACTCAGGAAACAGCAACATGGCCATGTGGGATGTCAGCACTACAGATGGTAGATTAGCGCACTGTGCCACAACAGTAGCTCTCACATACACTTTAACCAGAATATTAACAGAAACTCTTTTCACTACTTATATCTGGAAAACCACTTATCCAGAAAAGGAAAAAGAGAGTGAAATTTTCAGGGAAAACAAATCACTGGAATAAGTGACTTAAACAAAATCTCAACTAAAACATGATGATTTGGTGGCCAGCACCATGGCACAGTGGGCTAAGCTCCCACCTGTGCCGCTAGCATCCCATACAGGTATCAGCTGGTGTCCTGGCTGCTGCACCGCCCATCCAGCTCCTGGCTTGTGGCTACGAAGGCAATAAAGGACGTATCAAGTCCTTGGTACCCTGCATTCAGGCTGGAGACTCAGAAGGACTGGCTCAGCCCCAGCTATTAGGATCATTTGGTAAATTTGATGATGGATGGAGGATCTCTGTCTCTCCTTCTCTCTGCACTACTCTTTCCAATAAAAATAAGTGAATCTTAAATATAGAGAGATCTAGGGCCTGGTAGAATGGCTCATTGGCTAAATCAACACCTTGCAAGCACCAAGATCCCATAGAGCTTACAGTTCCAGGTTCTAGCTGCTATACTTGGCATCCAATTCCCTGCTTCTCTTTCCCTCCCTTCCTCTCCTTACAAGAGACTGGTAAGTTGTATTAAAAGCAATTAAAAACACCAAGCATGAGTTTACTCAAAAGCAAAGAAATAAACTGACGGAAGCCCAACAATGTGGACTGGGCCTCCTCAGGTGCTGAGGCCTGTGCAATGTTTGGACAGTGTGCCCCAAAGCACAGTTCATCTGGGCCAGCTGGGGACATCAAGTGCCACATCAGGAAATGCAAAGCAGAACAGATCAGATCATTCTCCTGGCCAAGCTTGCACCAAGTACCCGGGTCTCTGGATGCACTAAGGTGGACTTGCTCAGCCAGCGGATCTGGAAAAGATCTTCTCAACCCTGATGCAATAAAACTAACAATGTGTCAGAACTGCCCAAACCACTCAAGCAACACTCTGGGAATGTTCTTCCTCACATCGGGGTCTCTAAGGTGTCATCAAAAGGCCATCTCCTATCCCCGGGAGCTGATGCAGTTCGACAGCAAGGAGCGGCCCCCTCCACTCCGACACCTCACTTCCATCAGTGGACAGATCAACAAAACAGAAAATCAGCCAAGAAACAACAGGGCTAATCTGCACTATGGACTAACAGAACTTCATTGCCATCTGAGAGAACTCATTCCACACCTCCAGAAACCATCCTTTTCATCAGTACATTGAACTTCCTTATCATGGTTCACTGCTAAGATATAAAGCAAAAGTCTCAATAATTTTTTTTTAAAATGAAACCATATCATTTCTCTTTTCTGATTACATTCTGATCACAATCTAATTCAGTTAGAAATTAATGACTTACAAATATCTAAAAGATATGTAAACTCACACATGACTTAACAAATTGCTCCTAAGCAAAGAGCCACAGAAGAAATCAAGGAGAATCAAAAGCTTCCTGTGAACAAATGGAGACAGCACAATGCATCAGAATTGAAGGGACACAACAACAGCAGTGCTGACAGGGACATTTGGGGCGGTCAGTGCTTATACTGAGAAATGGAAAGGCATCAGATAAACGGCATCAAGGCAAAAGACAAACAACACAAACCACAAAATTACTAGGAGGAAAGAAATTAGAGAATAAACAAAATAGAAAACAAGATAAAAGATCAATGAAGAACACATTTATTGAAAACTAAGCAACACTGATATATCACTAACCCAAATAAGAAAAAAAGGGAAGAGAGAGAGAGAAAGGAAAAAAGGAAGGACGGCCCCAAGGACAGAAGTGGAGCAGGCCTTGCAGGACAGCGTGAACCCGAGGCACCTGTGCCCACTCTACACAGAGACCACACTGAGTGCTAGACCCCAGCTTCCCTCTCATCTCTGCACCAAGGACTCCAGCCCTCCCAGAAAACAACACACAAAGCACAAAGCCACAGCCTGCCATGATGACCCCCACCCTGAGGGCGAAGCCACCACCTGAGCTTCTCCACCCAGAATGCAGGACTAAGCTGCCACCTGAGCTCCTGGATCCGATGCCTAGGGCAAAGAAACCTCATGCCTTTCATGGACCATGCCAATGACCAAGCTGCCACCAGCCCTCCCAGACAACACACAAAAGGGCCAAGGCACTGCCTGCCCTCCAGGAACACTCACCAAGGACCAAGCCACCGCCTGCCTCCTGGACCCTGCACCTAGGGACAAGCCACTACCTGCCCTCCTAGACCCCACGCAGATGGCCAAGCTGCAATCTCGCCTCCTGGAATCCTCACTGAGTGCTAAGCCATGGCCCATCCTCCTAAACCCTGCAGGCAGGCAAGCAGCCACCTCCACTCCTGCACCATTGTGATGGAGATGGCCAAACTACCCTTGCCCTAGGGGACAAGCTTCCACCTGCGCTCCCACACACAGGTGCTAAGGCCAAGCTGCCGCCTCCCCTTCCTGGATCACTAGAACTTGGGGGTTCTTACCTTGTAGGTGTCCGTGTTTTCCGTAACAGGTCGGATGGTGCTGATGAAGCCCAGTGGGTCTATCAAGTCCTGCAGCGAGGCTCAGAGACCAGGCACTCTGGGGGCGGCACCAACTCGCACATAGCTGGCTCCATGTCCACCATGGCAGCCACCGCGAGACCCTCCCCAGGTGGGGGGCAGGTGGACAGCAGGCAGGATGATTTTCAGCTGGAGTCCATGAGCCCTTACGTCCTCTCCCGGAGCCTGCTGCACATCTTCGGCAAGAGAACAGTTCCACTCTGGAGAACCCAGTGACTTGTCCTCTTGCTCCACTGGCTCTTCACTGACTGAGTGTGCGAGGCCGCAGCATCTCGCAGGAAGTGACCAAGCGGCCAATCCCTCCGCGTCAGCACCACGCAGGATTCCTCCGCTGGATGCCCCGCCGCCCTTGGGGAACCTTTTCTTCCTCCTCCTGGACACCAGGGCGCCCTGCTGTGCTTCCTCTCCTCACCCTGGGAAGTTCTGTGTGGTCAGATGGGGATGGGGGCTCCTTGCTGCACTGGGCTCTGGAGGCCCACTTAGAGACATGCAATTTTAGGTTTTGACTGCTGTACAAATAAAATGTGATCTATCAGTTTTGACATATTTCATGTTGGTTTTGAAAAACTGTACACTGTATTTGTCTTTTAAGAAACTTCTTCCATGGTTCTTATTGTTTCATTTATTCATTCAACAAAAATCTCTCAGAATTTTTCTTTGGATCGAGAACTCTATGTGGCAACCAAGGCACAGACGCTTTGAAAATAATTAATTTGTAAGGAGTTCAGGTGAAAGCCTAATTTTTTAAATGGATGAACGATTAAAAATGAAATAGAGTTATTGCCATGTTGGTGCAAGGAGATTAGATGATCATGTGAAAATTACCTGAAAATGAGTTGAACAGCTATGCTATCTTGTGAATTCTTTCAACATGTTTAAAAGTAAATTCTAGTTTTAAGTTTATTGTAAACGGAGAGGCAGAGAAGGAGAGAAAGAGAGACGGAGCGAGAGCCAAATTCTAAATAACATTGCAAATACCTACACTACTATAGGCTACATCAGTCAAACACCAGGAGCCACGCGCTCAAGTCCATTTTCCCATGTGGGTGGCAATGAATAGGCTATGTGAGCTATAACCTGTAGGCTTCCGTTATCAGAAAGCCAGGTTTGGCACTCCACCATGGCATGAAGGTGTCCAAGGCAGTATCTTCACCATTTGACTAATGTCTACCTCCCTGAAAGAATTACTATCATGCGAAGAAATGGTAGGTCCCACTTGAAACCAAAAGAGATTCCTTGAGAATTTAGAGGGAGAGGAAGAGGTAGTAAGTAGTGAATGAATTTTGACAAAAGAACCAGCATAGACTTGAAAAATGCTTTTGGGAAGATGGGAGAAATTAAGGTTGATGACAACAGCTGTCCAAACTAGCATCATTACAGAAATAATTAAGGGGAAATAGTTGGAAATATTTAACATGTAGAAATGCATGGATATATGCATTGGTGCATGAAAGCAAGGAAAAAAAATAAAAGCATTATTATTTCATATCAGGTTACACACTACGGTGCAGAATTTCATTATAGTTCATAGAAAAACAACGAGAATCTGTTTTGATTATTGTGTCAGGGGGTGTTAGCAATAGTGAAGTTTGACATTTTTGCGTCATAATAGCAGAGATTATGATAGGATTAAATGGGGACCAAGAGAGCTGTCTAGATTCCAGATATGGATTATGGAGTTATCAACTGCGATCACAATTAAATTTGAAAAATAATAGAGGGAGCAGATGCTAAGGCAAGAAAAATCCTTATCAAAGAAATGGTCATCTGGAGGAGAAAAATGTTCTTTAGAATAGGTGAGCTCTTACTTGACAGTGAAAAAAATTGTTTTGAATAGAAAATTATGGAGGATAACTCAACAATATAGCATTATGAAGCACAGGCTAAAAACACTCAGTGCTTTCAAGTGCTAAGTAAAATCAAATAACACAGTGGCCAAACATTTGCCCATCAATATGGAATGTGAGAGGAAAGTAACTGTGTCTCCTGGAGTAGATTCAGTAGAGTCATGCACATAGTCAAAGGCAATTTATAATACATAGAACTGGGCCTGGATGATAGAGCAATGGTTAAGGTCCCCACCTTGAACCTATCGGGATCCCATATGGGCGCCGGTTCTAATCCCGGCAGCTCCACTTCCCATTCCACTGTCCCTGTTGTGGCCTGGGAAAGCAGTCGAGGACGGCCCAATGCTTTGGGACCCTGCACCTGCCTGGGACACTTGGAAAGAGGTTGTTGGCTCCTGGCTTCGGATCAGTGCAGCACCAGCCGTTGCCACCACTTGGGGAGTGAATGACCGACTGAAACATCTTCCTCACTGGCTCTCCTCCTCCTCTCTGTGCATCTGCCTTTCCAAGAAAATAAATAAATCTTTAAAGAAATAGATAGAACTTAGGGGAAGATTAACAAGAGAAAGCATGAATATAAGTATGTAGTTTTAAAGTACAGAGAGAAAAGGAGAGTCATAAAACAAAAGATGACTTCTCTTCACTCCTGGCTCATTCACTGTCCAAATGAGCCATGCGTTTTTTCTGGGATACCCACACAGGTGCCAGGGATCCAGGCTCCCCAGCTGGCAGCCTGAAGGCAAGTGAGGCAGCTGGGACTCAAACTGCCACTCTTATGAATGCTGGTGGTGTAAGCCATGGTTTCCCCCACTGCACCACAGCACCATTCCCATGCTGCACGAATTCTAACCACCACACAAACCAAAGGAAATGTTTAGGTACAACCATGCACATCGAAAGCAATCTTCATAGCTGTGCAGATCATACTAACAAATATCTCAAAACTATCCAACTTCAACATGAATCATGCTGCTTTCAAACATTTGTGGAATGTGGAATAATATGGGAAAATTCTGCTTGGTTTAACAAGTCACATTTCCATGAACTTACTGCAGACTTCTCATACACATTGACTTTAGAGTTTTTGGACAAAATTGCAGTTATTTTTCAATTCATTTTATCCCTGAACTTTTGCAAAAGATTTATTTATTTTTTGGAAAGGCAGATGTGTAGAGAGGAGGAGAGACAGACAAGAAGATGTTTCCTTTGATGATTCACTCCCCAAGCAGCTGCAACAACCAGAGTTGCACTAATCCAAAGCCAGGGGCCTGGGGCCTCTTCTGGGTCACCCACACAGGTGCAAGACTGGAAGGCTTTGGGTTGTCCTCCACTGCTTTCCCAGGTCACAAGCAGGGAGCTGGGTGGGAAGCGGGCCTCCACGATTAGAACTGGCGCCCATATGGGATCCTGGTGGGTTTAAGGGGAGGACCTTAACCACTACACCCAAAACTAAATCAATCTTCACAAAAAGCTTCTGCCCTTCCCTTCAAAGACATGCAAATAAAAGGAATAAACTCAATCACCAATTCATTGCCATTGTTCATACATACCTTAGAGATGTGTCCAGATGTTGCCTGTCTCTGTGTGTATTCTGCAATGCTCTTTACACAGGCCTGGAAGGAAGGCAAGACAAGGAATTTAGCCACTAGACTAACACGGTGGGCCCATGGTTTATGTCTTAAAACACTTTGCAGAAATGTGGAGGGAGCTTCTGAGGGTTCATATTGCAAATGCCCATAAAATCTCCCAGGTCACAAGCAGGGAGTTATATGGGAAGCATGGCCGCCGGGACACTGGGATTAGAACCAGCACCCATACGGGATCCTTGTATGTGCAAGGGGGAGGACTTTAGCCACTAGGCTAATGTGCCGGGTCCCAAATTGGTTTTTGAAGTATGAAACTATTCACTGTCTGTCTTTGTGCTAATCCTTCTAAAATAGTGATCAACAGAATGCACTGACTCATTCTTTTGCCTTGTTTCTTATAAATTATCAAACATCAATGAAATTCTAGACTCTACTTGGATCCATGAATGCTCACCTTGCAAAGTGTATCCACTTTCATACTATTTTTCATCCCTTGGTCCAATGTACAGCAGTCTAAATCAATTGGTCTCAGTTACTTTTAACATCTTTGTAAATGTAAAACCTAAAGTAAGTGTTCATGCACTAAGACTATGTGTTTGGAACATGTGGTTTCTGAGCGGGCATTTGGCCTAACAACTGAGATGCTGCTTAACCTGCATCCCACATGGAGAGCCTGGCTGAGGTCATGGCTACTCACCGTCCTGCTGATGCAGACCCTGGGATCCAGCAGGTGATGGCGCAAGGGTGAAATTAGTGTCACTCATGTGGGAGATTGGGACTGAGTCCTTGGCTCCGGGCTTTAGCCTGGCCCAGCCTTGGCCACTGCAGGCATTTGGGCTAACTGAACGGGAGCTCTTGAGCTCTCTCACTGGATGGCATCAGGCTAAGAGGCTCCCGTGCAGACAGCAATGTGACTAGTTACACATACACCAAGTTAGCTTCTCAAGAGCTACTGCAGTCAGGCAGGGGAAACAATGCCTCACCTTGTTCTAACCCTGACATGACAAGAGTCACATCAAAGAAAGCAAAAACAAGAGTTGTCCAGGCATGCCACCCTTCCCCCACTCCAACGATGGATGCAGAGATAGTTGCCTCCTGCGTGGGCATTAGGGGACCAGGGCCACTGTGAAAAATATAGATGGCAGCCCTTGCCCTGGCCCCAGGACCACACCAGGGCAGTGAGTATTGGGATCTTCTACTGCCAGGTGGCCTCTGACAGCCTGCCCCAACCACCAGCAGGAAACAAAACTACAGCTGTGCAGGACACACTTCAGAGCTCAAAGCTGGCACATTATGATGAGACCAGCACCTAAAGAAGCCTACAGGACTCCAGTTTCTCACCAGTGCTCCTAGAATGGCATCATGCAGAGCCCTGAGCTCTGGAGGTTTGGACTCATTTTGCCATGTGTCACTGCTGGCCTCTCGTAGGTTAGATCAACAACCCTGGGACTTTGGGGGAAATGCACATTAGGAAAAAGCAAAGCATGAATTTCAAAATTGTTTTGTACTAGAATAGACTTATTTGTAATTCCAACTTTTCCTCAAACTTTCCGAAGGATTGTTCTCTGTCCACAGACCTTACTCATGTGTCATAAACGGAGGACAATGTTTAACTTTGCTGTCCCTTCAGCTGGTTTGGCAAGGAGGGTAACCATGAGTGACATAAAAAGTGACAGGACATGTAGAATGGGCTGGTTTATCAAATTTAAGTACGATGATTAAGAGTATTGTGTGTGTGTGTGTGTGTGTGTACATTTCCACCATACACACACACACACACACACACACATACACAAGGAAACAATATTTTGGAGTCAACCCCATGGCATGGCAGGCAAAGCTGCCACCTGTAGTGCCAGACTAATATATGGTTGTTACTTTGACTTCTGCTGCTCCGCCTCTGATCCAACCATTTATAACTTTACTATAACGACTAAAACATTATAGCCATGGGCTGGCATGGCGATGTGCCATCCCATTTGGGCACCAGTTCACATCCCAGCTGCTCCACGTTTGAGCAAGTACTGACCAATGGTCTGGCAAAGTAACAGAGGATGGCTCAAGTCCTTGAGCTCCTGCACATATGTGGGAGACCAGGAAAAAGCTCCTGGCTCCCAACCATGGTCAGGTCCAGCTCTGGCCATGCTGGCCATTTGGAAAGTGAACCAGTGGAAGGAAAATCCTCTATCTATCTTTCCCTCTCTCTGTAATTTTTCAAAGTATATAAATTGTGTAATAATAATAATGACAACAATAACAACATTAACACATCCCAAAGCGGGGCCTGTCACTACCACACAGCATTAACTTAAGCTGCCACCTACAATGCCAGCATGCCCTATCAGGTCCTGGTTCAAGCCCAACTGTTCCACATCTGATTCCACTTTCTGCCAACGCATCCTGCGGAGCCGGACAAGACAGTCCACGCACGTGAGTTCCTGCCACCAGTGAGGAAGACCAGAAAGGAGTTCCTGGCTCCTGACCTCAGCCTGGCCCAGCCCTGGACGTTACAAGCCACTTAGGGAGTAAAACAGTGAATGGAAGAGAGCATCTTTTCTGTCTCACTTTGCTGTTCTCCCTGATAAATCAAAATAATATAGTTCACAAAATTTTTTCTTCAAAATATGGGTAGGGAACAGAGTATAGAAAGTATGAAGACTTTTTACCTCTTTGTGTTTTCTGTTTGTTTCCTTATCTATCATAAGCTGTTATCACTTTAAGAGTCTATTACAGTCAATAAAGTTGTTTTGTAAGCCTCAAAGTAACTACAACACAAAACTTACACACAGATTTAGCAAGGAAATCAAAGTACAACTCTAGAGAGAATCACTAAATGACAAATGAACACTGAGGGGAACGGACACACAATAAAAACACACAGGTCTCAAAACAGCAGCAGTAAGACATAACCAATCAATAATGATCTTAAATGTCAACAGACTCAATTCCTCAGTTAAAGGCACAGACAGGGGTGTCAATGTTGTGGTGGCAGCAATGAAGCCGCCACCTGGGATGGGGTGCCAGCTTATGTCCTGGCTGCTCTACTTCCGACCCAACTCCCTGTACATGTACCGAGGAAAGAAAGCAGTGGAAAGGGCCCCAGGCTTTGGGTCCCTGCACTCAAGTAGGAGACCCAGACAAGCTTCCAGGTTCCTCACTTCAGCCTGGCCCATCTGCAGATGTTGTAGACATTCAGGGAGTGAGCCGTGCTCATGTGAGCTTTTTCACTGTCTTTCTCTCTCACTATCTCTCTGTAACTCGGTCTTTGAAATCTGGATGAAATTACTCCAGACACTTCAATTAGCAGTGATTGTTCTAGATTAGACTAAAAAAGTATAGTAAGTGAAAGCTTTTCCCTGGTAAAAGAAGAAAAACTACCTTGTAAACAAACAACCTACAGGATGGGAGAAAATACGCACACTACACACCTGACAGGGGACTGGGAAACAGAAACTGAAACAGCCACAAAGCAAAAACACCATCAATAACGCAATTAAAACAGATAGCAGATTGAAATATACTTTTTTCAAAAGATGTATACATGACCAACATGTACATGAAAACATTGTCAATATTAGATTTTTTTTTTGAAGATTCATTCTTTATTTGAAAGACAAAGTTATAGAGAGAGAAGAATCATATCCATGTGCTGCCGGCTGCCAATCCCAGTTTCAGCTCAGATCAAAGCCCCAATGGCCCAGCCTGGACCAGGCCTAAGCCAAAAGAGTCTGGGTCTCCCCTGTGAGTACAAGAGCCCAAAGATTAAGGCCATCCTCTCCTGCTCCCACAGGCTATCAGCACAGAGCTGGATCCTAAGTGGAACTGCCAGGATACACATCACACCCATAGGGGATGTAAGCTGTTCTGGGCAACAGCATCACTTACTGCCAGTCCCCTACTTTGTCTTTAAACTCTTTTTTTTTTTTTTTTTTAACAAAAAGTGATGGAGAAGATACAGAGAAAAGGGAATCCTTGCACACTGTTCATGGGATTATACATAAAACAGTAGAGAGGTTCCTCAAAAACTGGAAACTAGGATTACCATATGATCTAGCAATTCCACTAACTGGCAAGATTCCAAAGAGAAATGAAATTCATCCGTCGAGCTGTCTGCACTCCGCAAGTTCCAAGAAATCAAAACAACCTAAGGCTCCCTGTACTGATGAACGTCTAAAGAAAATGGGTGTGTCAACATGGAAATGTAACTCAGACATGAAAGGATCACATTTGTCCTTTACAACACCTTGACTAAACCGCAGGTGACAACATCAACCAAAGCACCGTAAGATAAATATCACATAATTTCACTCACATGTTGACTTAAAAAACAGAAAGCTTATAAAAGCTAAAAAATATATACTTGCGCTTACCAAACACTGGGTGGCAAGTGGGGAGGGAAGGATGGGCAAAGGTGGGTTCATAGACACTGGATTAGAGCTAGGTGGCAGGAGGTTTTGGGTTCCACCATACAATATGGTGATTATAAAATCCTTCTCTCTCAGCCGGGCAGTGTGTTCCAGCTGCCGAAGTCCTCGCCTTGAACACACTGGGATCTCATATGGGTGCCGGTTCTAATCCCTGCAGCTCCACTTCCCATCCAGCTCGCTGTTTGTGGCCTGGGAAAGCAGTGGAGGAAGGTCCAAGGCCTTGGGACCCTGCACCCGTGTGGGATACCCGGAAGAAGTTCCTGGATCCTGGCTTTGGATCGGCATAGCATCGGCCATTGCACTCACTTGGGAAGTGAATCATCGGACAGAAGATCTTCCTCTCTTGTCTCTCCTCCTCTCTGTATATCTGACTTTCCAATAAATAAACAAATCTTAAAAATCCTTCTCTCTCACTTGCTCTGTCTCCCTGTAACTCTCCCTTCTACACAAAAATAAATAAATCTTTACTATTTATTTGTAAAACTTTTCTGAAACAATTCAGAAGACTTCCCCTGCCCTCATTTTACCATGGATTTTTTGCATAGAAAGCTGAATGCCAAAGTACTCATGCTGTTTAGCTGTTTCTGATTGGCACTGACTAAATACTGCATGCAAATGAGAGGATACCGTCATCTTACCTTACACACAAACTCTTCCAATCTTTCCATAGCATGATGGGCTTGCAGGAGATGGGACATGCCCATAAACCCCTCATCTTCATGGGAAACTTCTTCACTGCACTCATGTTCCCCAGAGCTCTGTAAGGAAACCAGAGAAACGGTGACAGAATGAGAATCAAATGATACAATAAACACTTGTTCCCCCTTTCTGCAGATCATAATTCAACTCTTTTTTTAAGATTTATTTTTATTGGAAAATCAGATAGAAAGGAGGAGAAACAAGAAGCTCTTCCCTCTGCTGGTTCACTGCCCAAGCAGCTGCAACAGACTAAAGAAACACTAGAGAACCCAACAATGACCCAAGCATGCCTTTTATAAACTTGCAGATGCAATGCAACTGGGAAAGGGCAGGCTTTTATGATAAATGATACTGCAGTAATTGAACAGTAACAAAAAATGAAAAACACATAAACACTTTAAACTCCTACACCAATACTTTGTAGGAAAATTAAAACAGCTCATTAACTTAAAATGCAAAATGAAAAACCATGAATTTTTTACTCCATGAAAAAAAAAATGAAAAAACCTCCCTCAGGAAACGCATGTGAAACCTTTAGGACCGAGAGGGAGGGTCTGACAAGTGGTCTGACATGACACCAAAAGACCAATAAATGACAAGACAAACTGGTGAAATAGACTTCATGTTAAGTTGAAAAAAAGTAAGTTTCAGCCTGGGAGACGAATATCTGCCTGTCACTAAGCAGCCAGGAATAGCCTTTAAACTACACACACACACACATACACACAAATGGAACAGCACCAAACAATCCAACTAAACAGAAAATGATAGGTACAAACACCTTATTCAAGAGGATAGAATGACAGAAACAATGAAAAAATGCTTGTAAATGCACATGAAAACTACAACTACACAGTACTGCAAACCTCAAAATCAACAAAACAAAAGACAAAAAGGAAAATGACTTCTGGCATGACAGAATGAAGCACTCCATTTGCTTATCACAAGATAAACTGCTGAAAACTATATTTTAAAAATATGCATTTTAGTATATATATGTGATTAAAAAGGTTTATATTTTTATCTGTAATATATATACATATATTTTATGTATATACCATTTTTAATCACTTAGGGGCTGGCATGGTGGTGTAGCATCCTAATCCTCATCTATCATGTGGCATCCCATATGGGTGTTGGTTCATGTCCCAGCTGCATCAATTCCAAACCAGTTCCCTGCCTAGGAAAGCAGCAGAGGATGGCTTAAATCCTTGGGCCTCTGGACCCACATGGGAGACCAGGAAAAAGCTCTAGGCTCCAGGCTTCAGATCAGCTCAGCTCTGGCATTACAGCCATTTACGGAGTGAACCAGCAGACTGAATGTCCCTCTTTCTAATCTTCTTTTTATAAAATCTGTCTTTTAAATCAATCTCAGGGTGAGGGGAGAACTTTGGAAAATGATCCTAAAAACAAACAGCAAAACAAGAAACCTCCATTCAAGAATGTTACCATAAAGAAAAGTGCAGCTTCCATGGTCTGACCATGGAGTGCAAGTGTCAAAGCTGAGCCTCCTCAAAATAGAGGCTCAGACAGAGCGGTGGACAGCACATCTAGGTGCCCATGGAGGATATGACAATCCATCGGAACCTGCAAAGGACACCTCGTACCACTACAGAGGACAGAGGACAGAACAAATCGATCAACTATCCCTCCTCAGGTGCTGAGGCCTGCACAATGTTTGGACAGTGTGCCCCACTGCACAGTTCATCTGGGCCAGCTGGGGACATCAAGTGCCACATCAGGAAATGCAAAGCAGAACAGATCAGATCATTCTCCTGGCCAAGCTTGCACCAAGTACCCGGGTCTCTGGATGCACTAAGGTGGACTTGGGCAGCCAGCGGATCTGGAAAAGATCTTCTCAACCCTGATGCAATAAAGCTAACAATGTGTCAGAACTGCCCAAACCACTCAAGCAACACTCTGGGAATGTTCTTCCTCACATCGGGGTCTCTAAGGTGTCATCAAAAGGCCATCTCCTATCCCCGGGAGCTGATGCAGTTCAACAGCAAGGAGCGGCCCCCTCCACTCCGACACCTCACTTCCATCAGTGGACAGATCAACAAAACAGAAAATCAGCCAAGAAACAACAGGGCTAATCTGCACTATGGACTAACAGAACTTCATTGCCATCTGAGAGAACTCATTCCACACCTCCAGAAACCATCCTTTTCATCAGTACATTGAACTTCCTTATCATGGTTCACTGCTAAGATATAAAGCAAAAGTCTCAATAATTTTTTTAAAAATGAAACCATATCATTTCTCTTTTCTGATTACATTCTGATCACAATCTAATTCAGTTAGAAATTAACGATTTACAAATATCTAAAAGATATGTAAACTCACACATGACTTAACAAATTGCTCCTAAGCAAAGAGCCACAGAAGAAATCAAGGAGAATCAAAAGCTTCCTGTAAACAAATGGAGATAGCACAATGCATCAGAATTGAAGGGACACAACAACAGCAGTGCTGACAGGGACATTTGGGGCGGTCAGTGCTTATACTAAGAAATGGAAAGGCATCAGATAAACGGCATCAAGGCAAAAGACAAACAACACAAACCACAAAATTACTAGGAGGAAAGAAATTAGACAATAAACAAAATAGAAAAAAAGATAAAAGATCAATGAAGAACAGATTTATTGAAAACTAAGTAACACTGATACATCACTAACCCAAATAAGAAAAAAGAGAAAGAGAGAGACAAAGAGACAGAGACAGAGAGAGAGAGAGAAAGGAGAGAATGGGAGGGGAGGGGAGGGGAGGGGAGGGAAATGAAGGGAGTGGGGAAGGAGGAAGGGAGGGAGGAGACAGTCCTAATTAAAGATGAAAAGATGTAACAGTGTAAACCACATAAGCAAGAAGAATTTTCAGGAATAACAACAGCTAATCAACAACGAATAAAATGTTGAAGAACTGAGCCATGAAGATGCAGAAAACCTAAACAGACCCACAAACAAATCACATCAATAAGCAAAAGATTTAATCGTGAGCAGCTGAAAGATCAGGGGGCAAATATTGCAAGGAGTGCAAATCAGAGAAAGGAAAATGTTGGTTTTCATTTGAAGCAGTTAAGTGTTGTCAAAGTAACAAAAATTCAAGTTAAAATCAAGGAGGTGGGCAAGCATTGTGGCACAGCACATTTAGTTCCCAACTGCTGTACTGGCATCCCATATGAGCACCAGTTCAAACACTTGCTGCTCCGTTTTTTAAATAAAACATTCATTTGTTTGCTTGCTTGCTTTTATTGTAAAGTCAGATATATATATAGAGAGAAGCAGAGACAGAAAGGAAGATCTTCTGTCCAACGATTTACTCCCTAATTGAATGTAACCACATGAGCTGTGCCTATCCGAAGCCAGGAGCCTGAGGAACTCGCATGTGGGTACAACATTCCAAGGCCTTGGGTCATCCTCGACTACTTTCCCAGGTCACAATCAGGGAGCTGGATGGGATGCAGGGCTGCTGGGATTAGAACTGGCACCCATATAGGATCCCCGCGTGATCAACGGAAGACTTTAGACGCTAGGCCATCATGCCATGCCCTGTTGCTCCCATTTTAATCTTTCTTCCTGCTAAATGTGCCTGGGAAAGCAGTGGAGGATGGCCCTAGTGCCTGATCTCCTGCACTCCTGTGCCTCTAAAATCAACAAATCTTTTTATTTTTTAAAGGGAAGGGCATCGAGAGACAGAGACCAGCACCATGGCTCAATGGCTAAATCCTCACCTTTAATGTGCCAGGATCACAGAAGTGGTTCCATTCACATCATGGCTGTTCAGCTTCCCTTCCAGTGCCTTGCTTATGGCCTTGGAAAGCAATCATTTTTTCTTTTTATTTTAATCCTGCACCAACATGGAAGACTTGGAAGAAGCTCTTGGCTTCGGATCAGCTCAGCCCTCGCTGCTGCAGGCACCTGGGCACTGAACAAGCTGATAAAAACTGCTCTGGTTATCTCTCCATCTCTCTGGAACTCTCAGTCTTTGAAAAAAAAAAACTGTATATTCATGTGGGTAGTGGTTGCACAGGCAATGTGTGAAGCATTAATGAACTGTGCCTTTAAAATGTGTTTACTGCACCTAAATTACACATCACAGTGAAAGGAAAATAGCAACCTCACAACTACATTTAGGGAACCAATTCCTTTACAGTACAAACTAAGCTAACTCAACGTTGACCTGCCTTTTATCTGTATTGGAAATGTTCTCTGAAGGAAAAAACAAACAAACAAACATGTAAAGGGGTACCCTCAAAACATGCAGAAGATCCCATTAGGGTGAAGCAGGTTAAGCGGCACTGGCATTCCAAATGGACACCTGTTGAAATCCCAGCTGCTCAACTTCCAATCCAGCTCCTCGCTAATACACCTGAAAGAGCAATGAAGGATGACTGAGTGTGTGGGCCTTGCCACCCACAGGGACATACAGATGGGAGCTCCTGGCTGCTGGCTTCCGTATGGCCCAGCTCTAGGCATTGTAGCTATCTGGGAAGTAACTGAGCACTGAGAAATATCCCTCTGCCTCTTTTCTCTGAAACTCTTTCAAATACATAAACAATGTTTAACAACAAAAATACTCCAGGAAACCATCAAAGAGATTTACCTGTTAGTCATGCATTTTTTTTTTAGTCCCCTATGTATCTAAATTAGAGATATTTCTTCCATAGTCTTCCCTTTTTAACAAAAGAAACCAGGTTTCTCAAGATGGACTGAAACAGTTTGAATAAAAATGTTATAAACAGCTGTAAAATTGGTCTGATCAGGCGATCTTTTTTCTTTTTTTTTTTAAGATTTATTTGTCTATTGGAAAGTCAGATATACAGAGAGGAGAGACAGGGAGGAAGATCTTCCGTCCAATGATTCACTCCCCAAGTGAGCGCAACGGACGATGTTATGCCGATCCAAAGCCAGGATCCAGGAACTTCCTCTGGGTCTCCTACATGCGTGCAGGGTCCCAAAGCTTTGGGCCCTCCTCGACTGCTCTCCCAGGCCACAAGCAGGGAACTGGATGGGAAGTGGAGCTGCCAGGATTAGAACTGGCGCCCACATGGGATCCCAGTGCGCTCAAGACAAGGACTTTAGCTGCCAGGCCATGCCACCGGGCCCTTGATCAGGCAATCTTAAAAAGCATCTTCCAAGAATGTAATCTAACTTACCAACAGATTATACCTAATTCTCATCTGTTAACAAGAAAACTGCTAAAAGCTCAGAGTTTGCAGATTTTTCTCTTACATTACTGAGATTAGCAAACTTCAGTAAGAAATTTGTAAAACAAAACAGGGTCCGGCACTGTGGCATGTGAAGCTAAGCCTCCCACTGCAGTGCCAGCATCTGCTATTGATGCCCATTTGAGTTCTAGCTGCTCCACTTTAAATCCAGCTCCCTGCTTATACACAGGGGAAGCAACAGAGGCTGGCCCAAGGCCTTGGACCCATGCACCAATGTAGGAAAACTTGAAGAATTTTCTGGCTCCTAGCTTCAGATCAGCTCAGCCTGAACTGCTGCAGCCATTTGAGGAGTGAACCAGCAAAGGCAAGACTTCCTTCTCTAACTCTGATTTTCAAATAAAAACAAAATTAATTTTTAAAATATATATTATGTATTGTATTCACTTTATGTAACTTAAAACAAACACATTCAGAAACATAACATCTCACAGCAAAATCTAGGATGAAAAGTTGATTAACTAAAATGTCAATATTGAATTCTTAAATGTTTAATAGATTTCTGCAGGAAGACCTATACCTCCCCTTCTACTTTAACTTCATCTGCTCCTTAGAATCACAGGTTTTCACCAACTGCAGTAGGAAAATGCGCAAACAATGCTTCATTACAAATATCACCATCCAAGTGATGGGAAAAATCCAGAACCACATTTTAGCCTAAGACCGCATTTCTCAGAGTTTTTAATGAAGATTCTGACCTTACACTAAGTATAAATTGTGTGATGGAGTGGGCATTTGATGTAGTGCTTATCAGAGAGGACATCCACTTTGCAGTGCAGTGCACGGTTAAAGCCCTGGCTCAATCTCCCAACTCTGGCTTCCTGCTAGTGGGAGGCAGCAGCAATGGCTTCCCAAGTAGGCTCCTGCCAACCACTTGGGAGACCTGGACTGAATTCTGGGCTCCCAGCTTGCAGGCACTTGGTGAGTAACCAAGATGAGAGGTCCCGCTCTTCAACCCTACTGAATATTCTCTTAAACTTAAAAATATATCATTAGGGTCCGAGTACAGTGGCCTAATGGCTCAAGTCCTAACCTTGACATGCCTGGATCCCATATGGGCAATGATTGTTATCCCGCCAGACCTGATTCCCATCCAGCTCCCTACTTGTGGCCTGGGAAAGCAGTCAAGGATGGCCCAGGGCCTTGGGATCCTGCACCCACATGGGGTACCTGGAAAAATTTCCTGGCTCCTGGCTTCAAATCAGCTCAGCTCCACCGTTTGTGATCACTTGGGGAGTGAGTCATTGGACAGAAGATCTCTCTCTCTCTCCTCCTCTGCATATGTGACTTTGCAGTAAAAATAAATACATCTTTAAAAAATGTATTGTTACGGGCTAGCTCCCTGATTATGCTCCAGGGAAAACCATGGAGGATGCCCTCTGGCATGGGAAACCCCAATGAAGCTCCTGGCTCCTTGCTTTGGCCTGGACCAGTCTTGCCCCTGCAACCATTTGGAGAGTGAATCAGCACAATCAATATCTATCTTTCCCTCAATCTTTGAAAACACTGCCTTTCAAATAAACAAATAAGTGAATAAATATTTACAAAACTTAACACATCTTTTAAAAGTATAATTGTAAATGATTTCCGTCCCAGAGCAATAGCCTAGAGGCTAAAATCCTCACACTGCATGTGCCAGAATCCCATACAGAAATAAGTTCTACTCCTGGCCACCCCACATCTATTCAGCTCCCTCCTCTTGGTCTAGGAAAACAGTCAAGGACAGTCCAAAGTCATGGGTATCTGTACCTGCGTGGGAGACCTAGACAAATCTTCAGGCTTCTGGCTTTGGATCAGAGAAGCTCTGACCACTGCAGGTGCTTGGGGAGTGAACCAGTGGATGGAAGATCTTCCTCTCTGTCACTTCTCCTGCTGTATATCTAACTTTCAAAAAAAAATAAAATAAGTATTAAAAAAAATTATCACTCTAAGGTTGACACAAATTTTGGCAAACGCTAGTCTAAATTCTTCACATTTAGTTACTGAGCTATTGCTCACCCTAGGAGATAATGCTTCCCACAACCACTAACCTGACTTACAAGCACAAGTAAAACTCATATATCCACATAACACTGCAGAGTAACAGGAATCCTCAAATATATTCCACCTTATGAAACAGAGAAAAAAATGACAAGCTCAACACAGAACACTACTCAACTGTACATCAGAAGATTCATGGGAAATGGAATCAGAAATTAATATTTGAATTTATACACTCTGTCAAACTGCTGAACTATCAAAAGCACTTGAGCAAGACCCTCGGAGCATGTCCCAAATTGGGGACCTGGGATCAGTTGGAGGTTGGGTGGGGCTTCTCCCTTTATCTCCCTTTTTATCCCAGATATAGAAAAACATACACACACACAAAAAGAGAATGTGGAAATAACAATCTTACCCATAACAATAACAACAGCAATCCTGTAGCCCTTGAACCTTTGTGCCATAATTAACCATGTACAGACTGTCAAAAATAAAGAAAGAAAAACAATTACGAACTATATTATTTTGATAACACAGGGGGAATGGCAAGAGGGGAAAATTTTGGTAAATGGGGAAAAAGAGGAGGAGAAAGGGGAGAAATGAACCTCTATAGCTACTTAATGCATATCAGGAAAAAAAATTAAAAGGAATTCCTAGATGAAAGAAATGTGTGTTTTATGACCACTTCACTTTTATGAAGGTACATCATTCTTGTCTGGGGAAGAGAGCAAATTCACATCATTATCAGACAGCAACAGTTAGACCTCAAAAAGAAATCTTTAAACATTTCCTGCAAAACACACCACCCATCCTAAAGCTGATTTCAACTACTTAGGAAAGCTTACCTCGCCTCACTTGCAATCTCAAGCACACCTGCAGAGTGGAAACAACCGGTCCCTTGAGCAACCCATGACTCCTACTGTGAAGCAGTCCATGTCTCAACACAAACTGAAAAGTCCTGAGAGCTTTCAGCTGAGAACCACGCAGGTGCCCGCCGCCAAGCACCAGGCAGGTTCCTGTGGCCAAGAACCAGGAGCTGGCCACAGCATGGCGCGCCCCACAGACCCCAGCACCCCACCGGGCGTTTAAGCACACAACTGGCCTGCTCGACCACTTCCCACAGCTTCCTGCCACAACTTCCTCCCACAGCTTCCTGCCACAGCTTCCTCTGGCAGGACTGCAGCCCGCTCACCCACAAGCCCACACCCCCAGCCCCCAACTCCCAGAGCAACGACTGTTTGCAGAAGCCCAACTCGCTCCACCATGGGTGCCCAGGGGGCTCCCCAAGCACGACCAGAGACTCCCGTGCCAGGGCTCCACCGCCAAAACAACTCACTGAGGCCGCCCCTCCAGGCTGCCGGGGATGCTGAGTCCGTGACCAGGAGTGTGGGCCGGCTTCCCACCTGTCCCCAGGCTCCTGCAGGCCGTGGGCGCCCTAGGACCAGCAGGAGACAGCTGAATCCACCCGCAGCGGCTGCAGGAGTACCCGCGCCAGCACGTGCACGCCACTGGCCTGACCCACCAGCATCCCACCAGCTTTCAAGCACACAAATGACTTCCCACAGCTTCCTCCAGCGTGGCCTCAACCCGCCCACAAGCCACACTCCCAGCCCCCAATGGCCGGAGCAACTACCGCTTAGAGAAGCCCACCCCCCCTCCACCGCGGGTGCCCGGGGGCTCCCCGAGCTCCACTCCGGACTCCCACACCAGGGTGCAGGCCAGAACAACTCACCAAGGCCGCTCCTCCAGTGCTGCCAGGGCTGCTGAGTCCGTGACCAGGAGTGTGGGCCGGCTTCCCGCCTGTCCCCGGGCTCCTGCAGCCCGCAGGCTCCCTGGGACCAGCAGGAGGCAGCTGAATCCAACCGCAGCTGCAGGAGCACCCGCACCAGCACGAACATGCTGCTGGCCTGTCCCACCAGCACGCCACTGGCTTTCAAGCACACAAACGGCCGCTCGGCCACTTCCCGCAACTTCCTGCCACAGTTCCTGCCACAGTTCCTGCCACAGCTTCCTGCCACAGCTTTCTCCCACAGCTTCCTTCCACAGCTTCCTCCAGCAGGACTGCAGCCCGCTCACCCACAAGCCCACACCCCCAGCCCCCAACTCCCGGAGCAACGACTGTTTGCAGAAGCCCACCTCCCTCCAGCATGGGTGCCCAGGGGGCTCCCCAAGCATGACCAGAGACTCCCGTGCCAGGGCTCCACCGCCAAAACAACTCACTGAGGCCGCCCCTCCAGGCTGCCGGGGCTGCTGAGTCCGTGACTGCCCGTGGGCCGGCTTCCCGCCTGTCCCCAGGCTCCTGCAGGCCGCGGGCGCCCTGGGACCAGCAGGAGACAGCTGAATCCACCCGCAGCGGCTGCAGGAGTACCCGCGCCAGCACGTGCACGCCACTGGCCTGACCCACCAGCACCCCACCGGCTTTCAAGCACACAAATGGCCGCTGGGCCACTTCCCACAGCTTCCTCCAGCGTGGCCACAACCTGCCCACAAGCCACACCTCCAGCCCCAACCGCCGGAGCAACTACAGCTTAGAAAAGCCCACCCCCTCCAACGCGGGTGCCTGGGGGCTCCCCGAGCTCCACTCCGGACTCCCACACCAGGGTCCAGGCCAGAACCACTCACCAAGGCCGTCCCTCCAGCACTGCCACGGCTGCTGAGTCCGGAACGACGAGACCGGGCTCCGCCAGGCTTCTCCGCGTTCCCGCCTGCCCGTCCGCATTCCCACCTGAAGGTCCGCGTTCCTGCCTGTCCGTCCGTGTTCCCGACTGTCCCCAGGCTCCTGCAGGCCTCGGGCGCCCAGGGAGGAGCAGCAGCCGGCCGAATCCGCCCTCCGCAGGCTGCAGGAACACGCGCGCCAGCTGGCCCACCCCACACCTCACTGTTTACCGGAACACACGCTGCTCGGGCCGCCCCGCCTTCCTGCCGCTCCTATTGGTCCAAGGCCATCCTGGCCCGCCCTCACTGCTCCTTTATTGGTGCTCTTCAAGCTAGGCCCGCCCTTTGCTTGCTTCTATTGGCCCTCTCCCAAAATGTCCCACCCTCTCACCATTCCTACTAGTACGGGTCAGCAATGCCCGCCCTCGCAGCACTCCTATTGGTCCTAGGCTAGCCAACCACGCCCCATCCCAGATACAGTCCGCAGCTGCCTTTTTTTTTTTTTTTTTGCCTGTGGGCAATGAACTTTTTGACTTTTTTTTTTAATAATACAAAGAAAAATACTTTTGTAATTAGAAAGTCGCAATAGAAAATCAAGAGTAGGGCCCAGCACAGTGGCGCAAGTGGTTATGATCCCCGCCTTGCACGCCCGGGATCCCATATGGGCGCTGGTTCTAATCCTGGCGGCCCCGCTTCCCTTCCAGCTCCCTGCCTGTGGCCTGGGAAAGCAGTCGAGGACGGCTCAAAGCTTTGGGAACCTGCACCCATGTGGGAGGCCTGGAAGAGGCTCCTGGCTTCGGGATCGGCATAGCATCGGCCCGTTGCGCTCACTTGGGGAGTGAATCATTGGACGGAAGATCTTCCTCTCTGTTTCTCCTCTCTGTATACCCGCCTTTCCAATTAAAATAAAATAAATCTTTAAATAAAAAAAAAAGAGTTCCATTAAAAAGTGGAAATTCAGCTATACAGGGAGGTGCAGAGACAGAGGGAAAATCTTCCCTCGATGATTCACTCCTCAAAGTGATCACAACGGCCAGCGCTAAACCAATCCAAAGCCAGGAGTCTTTTCCAGGTCTTCCACATGGGTGCAGGGTCCCAAGGTTTTGGGCCGTCTTTGCCTGCTTTCCCAGGACACGGCAGGGAGCTGGATAGGGGAAGCAGGGCTGCCAGGATTAGAACAGGCACCCATATGGGATCCTGGTGCATTTAAGGCAAGTACTTTCACTGCTATGCTACCACACCAGGCCCCCATTTCTGATACAGCTTAACTAGCTGCTACACAATGCTGGCATTTCCTCCCCCACCACACCCTGTCTCTCCAGCAGAGAAATGACAACCCTCTGCTACACCAAAAGAAAGTAATACTAGGATGTGCATTTTGACTACTCATAATCAATGCCAAAAAAGCAGTATGCACATTAAATTCCTGACTGCAGCTGACACAACTTGAGCTGCAGCATTGAGCTAACAATACTATGCTTTTGCATTATTTATGTACTTATTTATTTTGTAAATTGATTTATTGGATCCTGCACCCATGTGGGAGACCTGGGGGAATGATCAGTGGACGGAAGTTCAGTCCTTATACTGTCAAGAGGAATGGGGGCGAGGCTAGTGCTTGGGCTGCATTTTGGTCGACTATTCAAAGGGGGCCGAGTTTGGGAGAAGGATTTGGGAGGACCCACTTCGGTGCCCTTAATTGGAAGCCTTAACAGTATCATGGTGTCAGGTACATATGGGAGTGTGAGTACTGGTC
This sequence comes from Ochotona curzoniae, assembly GCF_017591425.1. Lineage (NCBI taxonomy): Eukaryota > Metazoa > Chordata > Mammalia > Lagomorpha > Ochotonidae > Ochotona > Ochotona curzoniae. The sequence continues at coordinate 57,360 of NW_024466046.1, forward strand.
ATGGTGATAAGCAGACAGCAGCCATGCTGGGCCACTCCAGCTGCCTCTGTTTGCAGCACTGTAGAACTTGTGGTTCCCAGAAAGGGAGATTTGGGCAGTCAGAGCACATGCAGTGGGTTCGGTTGGTGCACACTGGGCTTCTTGTGTGAGCTGGATGGGGCTGCCGCATGCTGCTGTGGTCCTAGTTGCTGCACCAGTCAGCTGGAGCCTCTGCAAGGCTGGCTGGAGCTGTACCACAGCAGGTGAGACAGAACTAGCACACTGGGCCGCATTGCCACAGCTGCAATAGGGTGATGAGGTCCGACCTCAGCTCTTCTCTGTTAGTGACCTACCCGCTCCCATCATAAGGGTGTCTTCTCTTCTCTTTTTTTAAAAATGGATTTTAAAAACTTAAAGAATTATCGAGAGAGGAGAAAGGCATTCATTCCATCTGCTGGTTCAGCCCCTCAAATTGCTACAATGAACAAGGCTGGACCAGGCTGAAGCCAGGAATGTTGTTTGAGTCTCACCTGTGGATGCAGGGGCCCAAATACTTCAGCCATCTTTCACTACTTTACCAGGTTCATCAGCAGGGAGTTGGATCAGCAGTTGGGAATTGAACCAGTGTCCACATAGGTTGCTGGCATTGCAAGTGCTGGCTTAACTCATTATGCCACTATGCCAGCCCCCTCAAAATGTTTTCTAGACCTACCCTCTCATCTTAGCCCTTAAGATATTGCTTCCTTGAAAAGAATTAAGAAGGTTAAAACATATGAAATTGTGAGATTCTCCAACAACTTGCCCATCACCCTGACTCTGAAAATGCGAGAGTCTTTGAACTTCCCTGCCTCATCTCTTTCCAAGGGCAACTGATTGTGACAGCTCCAAGACAGGCGAGGAACAACAAGTGGGAGCGGAGGCCAGAACGTTCTGTCAGAGAGGAAGTGAGAATGCCTGGGGACACTTGCAGAAGTTGGCCCAAATCTCTGGACCCCTATCACTCATAGAGGAGATCCAGATGGAGTTCCTGGCTCTACTGCTTGGGAAATTAATCAGTGCATAGAAGATTTTCTTTCTTTCTCTCTAATTCTGCCTTTTAAATAAACAAATCAAAGAAAAATTCAAACATTGTCCAGACCACAATAAGATACTTGGTTGGCTTTATGAAAATCGTATGAGAGTTGTGAAAAACGTCATCCATCTTTAACCTGTTCCATGAGTTTCTCCGTGCTCCTTGCATCAACAGGAGCCCTGAGGACACCACCGAGCTCCTTGTGTTAACAGGAATTACAGGTATTCAGCTCTCCGAAGCAGCTATGGTTTACATTCTCTCCTTGGGCTGATAGAAGACAGTGATCAGGATTCTCTTTCTCCTTGATCTCAATCACCACTTCCAAATCATTACAATTTGCCCTCTTTTAAAGATAAGCTCCAGCTCCTCTGAAGTTCATGTCCTTTTGTTGCACTGTACTCTTCCACTTTCATCAAGAGCATTAATCCACTGGAACATAACTTTCTTATCACCCATTACCCTTTCATTTCTGTTTACCCTGTTTGTTATCCAGGGTAGATTATGCTGTCTTTCCACACACTCTTGCCAATTTGCTAAGCTCTTTCTCTTTGGTCTACATGGCAAAACATCAACCTTGCACAAACTCAAACCTATGAGTTCTTTAAAGCTGCACATCCCAGTGCTGTGAGACATCCCACAAGTAGATGGGTTGGTAGTTTTCCATTTTAATTAAGTACTAATAGACCCTGGACACATAAGAAAAATGTTATTGTCTTAGTAACTTGCTCTCCCAACACTCTTCAATGACTTCAGATTTTCACACTGCAAAAATCTTTAAACCTTAACCTTTCAGCTCTCTCCTTCAACAGATCTCAATGCCTAATTCCCTGGGAACAGAGGAGAATCCCTGTAACTTGCCACTGCCAAACAAACCAACAGCTCATGTTTGTTTTATTCCTCCTGATTTAATAAAGAGGGAAGGAATGTCTTTCCTCTTATCCAAGATCAGTCCTTGACACATCATTTTGCTTAGATCCCATTTCTCCATGCATGCACCATTAAACTGTTCCTTTGCACATCCAAGCAACCCCTAACTTAAACAAAATATATTGTTTGGCCATCTCTCTCCTGTTGTTAATCCGTGCTTGTCTTTGGCAACAGTTGAACTTCACAACAACAATTGCATACTCTTCTGTTTCCTCCTCCATTTCTTAATCCAGAAATCCTACCAAAACACAGCACACAAGTAAGGCCAATGGGCAGTTTTCAGTCATCATTTTACTGAAGTTGTGGGTATTATCTGGTCTTCAGACTACTCCTTTCTTACATTTTTTAAAATTAAGCAATCCATAAAAATATACACATTTGTGGGATACATATGACCTCAAACCCTGATCATTTCTTTATAGTGAAACCATTGAAGATCCCTTCTTCTAGCATTGTAAAAAAATATACAGTTCATTACTGCTGTCTGGAGTTGGTCTAGCATGCAGTAGAAACTAGAGCTGCTTGTTCCTGTCCACTGGTTAACTTTTCTTCATCCTTCTCTCTCCTTACCACTCTTTCCAGTCTCTGATAACCACCATGCTACCCTCAACTGCTGTCAGGCCAACTTTTCTAGATCAGGCTTCATCTGTCTTCGCCTGGTTTACCTCACTGAGTCTAATGGCTCCTCCCACCCCCACTTCTGATGCAACCTTTTCCTTTGTGATGAACAAAAACCAAGGCACAGTACAGAGAGAAGACACTGGGGTCTTGAGAAAATGCTGCCACCACCTTTGAGATCTTCCTCACCAATTAAAAAATGCACATTAGATGATATTCTCTAAGCAGGGATGTCGATCACAGACTGCTATAAAAATAGAAATGCCAAATATTCTTGGTGGCAATGATGTCCCTATTGCTATTTTTATTTTTATTATTGTGGGTATTTGGATTCTAATCAGTATTCAAATTGTTTAAACAAAAAGTCTTTGAAGACCCTTCTAACTGCTATGATGAATGAAAATTAATAAAATATCAAACCTTATATTTTGAAGGTAAACTAACTTTTACTTAATTTCTTATTTTGAGGCCATTTTTAAAAACCCTTTTCATCTTCATAAAATAAAGCATTAAGCAACATGCCTGGTCTTCCTCTCTGTCTCTCCTCCTCTCTGTATATCTGCCTTTCCAATAAAAATAAATAAGTCTTAAAAAAAAAGCAACATGCCTGGGTAGTAATCTTGATCAGTTTCTTCTGTTTTTCCCTGACTGGAGTAATCCAGCGAATTTTCTTGGTGCGTCATAGGTTAAGGTCTCCTGTTCTTCTGTTTCATATAGTTCAGTCTCTGTTGCTGTAATTTCTTCATATTGTTCATATGTTACACATCTAGTAGGACAAAGAAAATATTCTGAGAAATAAAAGCATCATCATACCAACAAGACACCGAACTGTTAGCGCACTATTCGGAATTTCACTTTTATAATTGCAATGGCTTTTTATGGTAAACACGTTACAACTTAAAGATTGAATATTTATTTTGTACTTTATAAGAAAGTGTAATATCTGTCCTTTTGAGTGATTTTTGAGCATGCATTTTGAAAATAAGAGCCAAAATATTTACATTGGAAGTCAAATAGTTAAGTACTCAACAGAGATAAGTGGTTTTAGCATAAGAACATAATGCTATAAATTATTAGTAAAAATGCAAAGTGAGAAGGGATATAAAAATCTTGATTTCATGTTACATAAAAAATATTATCCATTTATATTAGTGGTAGAACCAATTCAGGACACTCTTCTGAAATTTTACATTTATTTATTAACTTCCTTTATGACAAAGTGAAAAACTCAACTCGTTTAAAGTAAAATCTTCCCACAGCATATCAGACAATTGTCTGCTCTGTAAATGCTGGAAAAAACATTTTGCAGCAACTCCCAAATCACTGTCTACAATCTATTGATGCAGGAGGTCATATTTTAAGGCAGCAAAGGAAATTCAGACTGTGCAACTCCTTTTGTGTGTGTTGTGTGTGTGTGTGTGTGTGTGTGGTGTGGTGTGTGTGTGTGGTGTGTGTGGGTGGTGTGTGTGTGTTTTGGAGGGGGAGTCCCTATTGGTGTATTAAACAACAATAATCATATAACTAAGAAGGCGCTACTTTTTTCAGGGACAAGTAAGGCATAAGTTCTTATTCATAAAGCTTAGAAACAGACAGGAAACAGGCAGTGGGGATGCACTCATAACTCACTGGGTGGGACACAAAGATTAGTTACTCCTCACTAAGGGATTGAAGATTTCTCTGCACACCCCTCCTAAAACTGTTCACCTAAACTGTTGACATATGTCTTGTTAGAGTTATAGTGTTAGACTACCTGAAAAACAGCCAGGTTCTGCAAAATCATGCTTTAACGCTATAAAGTGCTAAATACTAAAATTAAGATAGACATGAGATAGCTGAATAGTAATCTATAGCCATTTTAAGGTGTATAGAACCCAGTTGTATATAAACTAACAATTGAAATGTCAATGTAGAAGCATAGGATGTGGTTCAGAACTTGCACTCTTTTTTTTCTCTCTCTCTCTCTCTCATAACATGTTGGTTACACAATACCATGTCAACTAATTCCATTACATTATAAATTGTTACTGATGTAATGTTGGGGCTTTTAATTGATTGGGATGATACTCTGTCAGCTCTACCTTCAGACAAGAGATGGTCTCCCCAAGAAACCGTTGAACTTCTCTGGACAATAAGATGCTGGACTCTGCTTTGTAGATGCTTGTAATGAAAGAATTTCAACTGAATTTGAACTGTGGTAATGCAACAAGGTGAAGGAATCCACCATGGGAGGGGGGCAGGTTTTGGAGAGGGAAGGTGGGAATCCCAGTGCCTATAAAACTGTGTCACATAATGCAATGTAATCAATAAAAAAAGGATAAAAAAATAAGTTCTTATTCATAAGCAGTTCATCAGGTATCACTAAATATGTTCTCTTTGAACTCTTTTGAGACCCCATTGGTTTATAAACATTTTGCAAAGTTTCCCCTTGAAACTCTAACCTACAGACAGACAGACACATACACATACACACACAAACACACACACACACACACACACACACACACACACACACACACGGAGCATCTGTGCCCAAACATTGCCTACTATTCCTCAAAGAATCTCAGAATTTCATCTGGGACATTGTTCTTTCCCATAGTTTCAGTCTTGGAGCCTTGTGGCCTGGGAGACTGGAAGAACAAGAGGGCGAAGATGGTGCCCAGGGGCAGACGTGGGCACCCACTTCTGTAATCAACCACTCACTCATTTCCACCCTTGGCCCACACAGGGTGCTGAGGTGCTGACACCCCCCAGCCTCTGGCTGATTTGGCTGCTTCTGTGGCTTCCTGTCTTGCAAATCCATTAATCACTATATGTCTGATCATTGGAGAATTTGACAAATTTGCATTCAAGGTCATTATTCATAGGTAGCATCTTACAGTAGCCACTTTCAAATTTTATCATAGTTCTTTCTTTCTTTTCTTCCCTTCTAATTTTTTGTGATTAAGTGATTTTCTCTAGCAATGTGATTCATTATTATTACTATTATTTTGATAAGTGTACTATGGAGTTTTAGTTTGTTTTTACAAGATATTTTGAAATGATAGCAATTTGGCAATAATAATAAAGATAGGAAACAAGAAAGATAAGAAAGATTAAAATCTGCATTTACATGCTAAGACTATACTTGATTTTACATCTTTGGAATTGCCTGTCTCTCAATATAGCATTGAAAATATTAGTGTTCACTGTATGTTTTACTTTGTAACATTTCATTTCATTTATTTGGTAAACAAAGAAACAAACTAGAGCTGGAGCTTGAATCCAGGCACTCCAGGTTAAGATGCCCAATCAGCATCTTAACCACTACGCCAAACATCTATTCTAGATTCATCTGATTTTCTAAGAGGGAAATTGATGATCAAATTGGAGAACCCAGCCACATGTTACTTAGCGAAATATCCAAAAAATAAAACCACACCAAAAATTTAAAAATATAGTAAAAACATTAAACACATAATTAGCCTATGATCTAGAATTTTTAGGTATATATTCAAAATAATTAAAAGCAGGAACTTTGGATATTTGTTTTCCAAATTTCAGAGTAATATCATACACAATAGTCTGAAACTACAAACAACCAAAATACCCATCGACAAAGAAAATATAAAAAAACAAAATGTGGTGTATATATTATCATGTGATGCATACATACAATGGAATATTATTATTCAGTCTTCAAAATGAAATCCGAATACACACTACGACGCAGGTGAACACGAAGACATGTTAAGCAGAACAAATTAGACACAAGAAAATAAACATTCCGCTAGATTCTGATAATCAGAGAGAGTGAAAGACTTAGCGGAGCAGATTCTCTCGGGGGAAAAGAAGAGAATTGAAAAAGGTAAAAATCACAATTAAACTGATAATCACAGTAATAGAAGGGGCAAAAAAAAAAAAAGCTTTCCCAGCAGATTACATGAAGTTTTTGACTTTTCACTAATTTGTAATAATTCTTCTCACTCTTTCTCCCATACATCTGGGGCCCTATTTGGGTGCTAGGTTGTGCACCATCAATATCAGCTATCCTACCCCCAAAGAAGCTTGACATCATATGGACCAAAATCCCGTTTAAAACCTGGTAATTTTGTTTTAATAACAGTGGTTTTTGTGCTTGTATGGTTGTATCTCATATCCAAGCATCATTGAAATTCCCACAAGCATGTCTATTTCTCCTCTCTGATGTTCTTTTCTGCTCTGCTCACACCTTCAGCTCGCTTGTAAACCTGCTTCTCCAATCTGTAAATAGCTTTTACTTTGGACATAAAGCCCTGTTGTCCTTTGTCCTTCTGTCTATTTTGGCTGACATTTCTTGGTGATGAGGATTCAAAGTGACTCCTTGAGCCTTGCTGGAAGATGCCTAAAATCAAAGCACAGCATCTGCCCAGGTCCTGTGAGCTGAGCTGGTTTTCTGACAGTTCTGGAGAGGCATTGTGACAAGGCCCTCCTAGACCCAGACCTTCCATGCTTGGCTGAGCTCCTGAAGAGCGGCTATCCATGAGGCTCCAGAGAGTCCAATCCCCAGACCTGCTTAAGCCAAGTCTTCAGCCCACCAGGGTTTTAGGACTAGAAAGCTAAGGCTGCAGAGCTCATTGCAAAAAGGCCACTCAAGGGGAAAGCTGCTTCCAGGATTGCTTGCGACAGGTAACCTAGTTTATAAAGAAGGTTCCCAGGACCAGGAAGGCTGCAGCTTTTGTGTTGAAGAACTGTATGTGGTTGGCAATCATGAATGACATTGGTTTAAGCTAACGCAGGATAACTTAAAAAAGGAATCTGTTGGTAACTGGGTGTGTCCTTTTATATCCGTAATTCAGTGCATTTGCACACAAAATTAGAACAGAGGATTCACACCTCACAAAGCAACCCTTAACTTGCTGCAATGGCCACTTGGAGAGTTCCAAACATAACCACGAAGTGATCACAGCCTCTCTTAAGAAGATCGGCACTAAACTAAGAAGGCCATGACAGACTGGCGGCCTCATCAGACCCCAAGCCAAGTCTACCTTGCTCAATCCACTCCTAAGGGAAAGCTGCTTTCTCTTCCTCCCTGTGAGGACCCCAACTCCACTCCCACCCCACTAGGTCACCCCAGTTTCCTTCCTGCTGCCCCCTCCACTCTCCTCTGATGACCACCTCCACTACCCTCGCTCTCCATCAGACACCCCAACTCCTCTGGAACCTCCCCACCCCCACCACATAGCCATCACATACACACTGCAACCAAGCTCCCTTTCTTGACCTTTCCCGATGGTTGCAGCGGCTCCTTATGAAGTCTCTCCCACTGACAAAAAAACATCTCCCACAGCTCCTATTTAAATCAGGTTAATGGAAACACTGGCATGCTTTTTCCCCTGGGGAAAAAAAAAAAACTGAATGCTTAACAGTAGTAAAAGGTTTTCTGAATCCTAAGCAGGACTCTTGAGGGTCCCAAAGACAGCCAAGCCTCCTTATTAGTGCCTACCTATTGGAATTATCGGACCTTCATTGATGAGTTCACACGTTAGCAGGCCACCTCCAAGCACAGGTATGTCTCCACAAAACTGGATGGGATTTACCTGAAGATGATTTTATTCTTGCATTTTAACAGGGCTGGCATTGTGCTCTGTGTGCCCTACTGGGTAAAGCTGTTGCTTGTAATGCCAACAGCCCACGCGTGCACTGGTTGGAGTCCTGGCTGCTCTACTTCCAATACAGGTCCCTCATGTGCCTGAGAAAAGTAGAAGATGGTCCATATTTTTGAGCCCCTGCCACCCAGATGGGAGACCAGGTTCCCAAAGCTTTGGGCCGTCCTCGACTGTTTTCCCAGGCCACAGGCAGGGAGCTGGAAGGGAAGCGGGGCTGCCGGGATTAGAACCGGCGCCCATATGGGATCCCGGGCATGCAAGGCGAGGACCTTTAACCACTTGTGCCACCGCTCCGGGCCCCCTTCTTCCTCTTTTAATGCTTTACACATTAAAGCCTATATCATCTGATATAAGAGTGGCTATACCAGCTCGTGTTTCCTTTTCCATTAGCCTGGAATATCTTTCTCCATCCTTTGACCTTCAGTTTCTGCTGATCTTTGCTGGTGAGATGTGCCTCCTCTAGGCAACAGATAGATAGATATTTGGTTTTAATCCAATTCAATAAGCTACAGTGCTTGATTGATGAGTTCAAGCCATTTACATTCAGGGTTAATACAGATAGGTAGAAATTTGTTCCTGTCATTTTAGCAATAGGTTGTTCATTGATGTGTTCATAGGTATTCCAAGACCACCAAAGGAGGTTTGAAATAGAGGAAAACTACAGTTTTTTTCTATGAAAGTTTGATTTATATATTAGGTAGAGCTTGAGAAAAAAAAATACTGAAACATAACATACTATGCTAAGAGTTAGGTGAATATAGTCATTGATCTAAACAAATCTTATTTTAATTTCATTTTTCCTATGAGAGAAAACACATTTTGACTTCTCTTCAGCATATCCAAATTGCCAACATCGTTGCTGTTGTATTTTGAGATCATTTTTGTAAAATAAGAGAATATCTCAGGAATGGGCCTGATGCTATTGCTCAGTGGCAAATTTCCTCCCTTTGCATGTTTCAGGAGCCCATGTGGGCACCGGTTTGTGTCTTGGCTGCTTCACTTCCATTCCAGCTCCCTGTTTGCACCTTTAGAAAGCCTTTGGGACCTGCACCCATGGGGGAGACATAGAATGGGCTCCTGCTTCTGGGCTTTGGATCAGTTCAGTTGCAGCCACTGTGGCCACTTAGGAAGTGAACCCAGAACAAAAGACATTTCTCTGTGTCTCTACGACTCTGCCTTTCCAATAAATAAATAAATAAAATCTTAAAAAAAGAAGAAAAGCATATCTGGTTACCAGCATTGGGGTGCCATGAAAGCCAGTAAGATAATTAAGATGGATATTAAACAGGGGCAAAAGAATAAATCCCATTCCAGACAGGATGGAGGACCACACAAGTGAGATTTCACCACACTAATCAGAATACCACACAACTGAAAACTTACAAACTGCTTACTACTAGAATTTTCCATGCACTATTTTAATGCAATTGGCTGTAAGTAATCAAAACCACAGAACAATGTATAAAACCACGGACTGACTTAGGATTGGCCATAGGGGGAGACTATTGCAACAAAACAGTTCAGAAATAACACTGTACAATTATACTCAAATGATTCTCAATACAGGTAGCCTAGCTAAATCAATCGAACACTATTGTTTTAAACAAATAGTGCTCATCAAAATTGAATATTCATATGCCCTCCATCCCAAATAACTAACCTGCGTATGTACCTGATGTTATACACACAAAAAAATAAACAGTTCAGGATGAACCTAAATGTAAAAGCCAATAGTTACAACCCCACTTGTGAGACCCACATCTCACACGCCAGTGCCTGAGTTCAAGTCCCAGCGCCATTCCTAACTCAGCTTCCTGCCTGGCAGGCAACAGATGACTGCGTAAGTACTTGAATCCCTGTCACCCACAAGAGAAATCTGGATTGAGTTCCTGGCTTTACCCTGGCTGGGAGTGAACCAGCAGATGGAAGCTTTATCCCTTCTCTCTTTCAAATAAAATGAAAATAAGGGAAAAACTGAACTCAAAAGGAAATGCTCTATAACAAAAGCTAAAACCACAGAACTTCTACATGGAGAAAAAAAAAATGACTACAGCCACAGATAAGGAAAATGCTTCCTAAATGATACGAAAACTAAAATCCATCAAAGGAAAACAGGTTCTGCAAACCACTCTTTCAAGCAGATACTATCAGAAAAATGAAAACACAAATGACACACAAGAATAAAGTTTTTGTAAATCATGTGTCTTTTCTTAAGAGTGTTCAAAGCCAACCCAACAAACACTCCACTGAGGAAGATGCACAAACAGCTAACATGAACAGAAACAATGCACATCATCAGTAGCCTTTAGGAAAATGCAAATTAAACTACAAGGAAATACCAGTACATACTTAATAAAATGGCCAGAACCAAAACAAGAGACAACACATGTTTGCCAGAACATGGAAAAACCGGAAGCCTCTACATTACTGGGGGGAATGTAAAATGGTTCAGCCACATATGTCCACACAAAGTGTTATACCTAAACAGGCATTACTATTATTCCTAACAGCCAAACACTGGAACAATCCATTGATCTTCAACTAGTAAACAAGTAGAAAGGTACGTAAATACAAGGAAAATACTATTCACCAATAAAAACAAATGAAGTGGGGCCCAACACAATAGTCTAGCAGTTAATCCTCAACTGGCATGCTCCGGGATCCCACATGGGCACCATTCAGGCCCTAGCTGCTCCAGCTTCTCCCCCTATCCTCCCTCCCCCAGCTCCCTGCTTGTAGCCTGGGAAAGCAGTCAAGGATGGACCAAAGCCTTGGGACCCTACACTCACGTGGGAGTCCCAGAAGAAGCTCCTGGCTCCTGGCTTCAGACTGCCTCAGCTCTGGACACTGCAGCCACTTGGGGAGTGAATCAGTGGATGTAAGATCTCTCTTTCTCTTTCTCTCTCTCTCAACTTGCCTTTCCAACATAAAATAATTTTGAAACATTCTCCCCCCAAAAAGTTTTATTTTTATTGGAAAGGCAGATTTACAGAGAGAAAGATTTTTTTCATCCACTACTTCACCCCTCACATGGCCACAACAGCCGCAGCTGAGCTGCCAGAAAGCAGGAGTTCCTTCCTGGTCTCCCATGGGTGCAGGGTCCCAAGGCTCTGAGTTGCCCTCAAGTGCTTTCCCAGGCCACAGGCAGGGAGCTGGATGGAAAGTGAAACAGTTAGGATATAAACCAGAGCCCAAATGGGATCCTGGCACATACAAGGTAGGGATTTTGGCCACTAGGCTACCATGCCAGGCCCAATTTATCCACTTCTAAGAAAAATGCTGCAACTCACCATAATACTGACACCAGACTGGAACAGCTCTATGGGTAGAGAATTCTTTCATAGTGAGAATTCAAGCGACACCCAGTTGGCAGATATTCCAAGCAGATATCAACTTCAGACCGCTACTTTTCTTTGGTGACCATTTCAACACCTCCTTTGCTGCCAACAATCTGAATTTAAAAAAAAAAGTAAAAATTAGTATTTAAGTAGAGTCAAGCATTCTCTGCTAAACACATAAATTACTCTGGGCTTCAATTTTAGATTTCAACAAATAAATGACAATAGTGACATCTGTAATATTTACAGGCAAACAAAAATATATAATGATTATTAAGGCTTCTTTGTTGCTTTTCTTGTTAAGACTTATTTATTGGGCCCAGCACGGTAGCCCAGTGGCTAAAATCCTCGACTTGTAGAAGCTGCTATAACATATGGGTATATGTTCCTATCCCACCAGCCCTGCTTCCCATCCAACTCCCTGATTGTGGCCTGGAAAAGCAGTCGAGGATGGCCCAAAGACTTGGGATCCTGCACCCACGTGGGAAACCTGGAAGAGGCTCAAGGCTCCGGGCTTTGGATCATGTAGCACCAGGCTTTGTGGTCACTTGGCGAGTGAATCATCAGGCAGAAGAACTTCTCTGTTCTCATCCTCTGTGCATATCTGAATTTGTAATAAAAATAAATAATCTTTTTAAAAAGATTTTAAAAAGATTTACTTATTTTTGGGCCCAAAGCAACAGCCTAGTGGGTAAAGTGCTCAACTTCCATACGCCAGGATTCCATATGAGCACTGGTTCATGCCCTGGCTGCGCCACATCCCATCCAGCTCCCTGCTTGTGGCCTGAGAAAGCAGTCAAAGACGGCCCACACCCTTGGGACCCTGCACCCATGTGGGAGACCTGTCAGAATTTCCTATCGTCAGACTAGCTCAGTTCTGGCCACTTGTGCAGTGATCCAGCTTACAGAAGATCTTTTGCTCTGTCTCTCCTTCCCTCTGTATATCTGACTTTCCAAAAGAATAATTTAATTAAAAAAAAAAAACTTTATTTTTTGGAAAGGCAGATCAGATTTACAGAGAAATAGAGGCAAAAGAAAAGATGTTCATCCACTGAATCATTACCCAAATGGCCATAATGGCCACAGCTGAGGTGAGCCAGACGTTTCTTCTGATTCCCACAGGGGGATAAAGTTGTTGGAGCAACAATGATGCTGTAACAAGCTCATCTTCAGCCCTGTGGTGGCAATGCCAGGTGCTCCCCTTCTGATTCTGCTCTCTACTTATGGCCGGAGAGAGCAACTGAAGATGCCTTGGGCCCTGGAATCACACAGGAGCTTCCACAGAAGCAGCCTGTGGGTCCCACCTTCAGACCACCTAAGCCCCTCCTTCCCTAACTCTCCTTGGCGCCCTGTAAAGTCTGCCTTTCATATGAAAACAAAATTTTTAAAAATGCATTTTGTATTATTCAGCAGTTATTTTTAAGATTGATTTTGTTATTGGAAAGTCAGATATGCACAAAGGAGGACAGATGGAGAGGAAATCATTCACCGATTGATTCACTCCCCAAGTGGCCACAATGGACAGCACTGAGCCAATCCGAAGTCAGGAGACAGGAGCCTCTTCCTGGTTTCCCACACAGGCACAGAATCCAAAGGCTTTGGGCTGTCCTCTACTGCTTTCCCAGGCCACAATCAATCAAACTGCTGAACTATCAAAAGCACTTGAGCAAGACCCTCGGAGCATGTCCCAAATTGGGGACCTGGGATCAGTGGGAGGTTGGGTGGGGCTTCTCCCTTTATCTCCCTTTTTATCCCAGATATAGAAAACCTTACACACACACAAAAAGAGAATGTGGAAATAACAATCTTACCCATAACAATAACAACAGCAATCCTGTAGCCCTTGAACCTTTGTGCCATAATTAACCATGTACAGACTGTCAAAAATAAAGAAAGAAAAAGAATTAGGAACTATATTATTGTGATAACACAGGAGGAATGGCAAGAGGGGAAAATTTTGGTAAACAGGGAAAAAGAGGGGGAGAAAGGAGAGAAATGAACCTCTATAGCTACTTAATGCATATCAGGAAAAAAAATTAAAAGGAATTCCTAGATGAAAGAAATGTGTGTTTTATGACCACTTCACTTTTATGAAGGTACATCATTCTTGTCTGGGGAAGAGAGCAAATTCACATCATTATCAGACAGCAACAGTTAAACCTCAAAAAGAGATCTTTAAAGATTTCCTGCAAAACACACCACCCATCCTAAAGATGATTTCAACTATTTAGGAAAGCTTACCTCGCCTCACTTGCAATCTCAAGCACACCTGCAGAGTGGAAACAACCGGTCCCTTGAGCAACCCATGACTCCTACTGTGAAGCAGTCCATGTCTCAATACAAACTGAAAAGTCCTGAGAGCTTTCAGCTGAGAACCACGCAGGTGCCCGCCGCCAAGCACCAGGCAGGTGCATGTGGCCAAGGACCAGGAGCTGGCCACAGCATGGCGCGCCCCACAGACCCCAGCACCCCACCGGGCGTTTAAGCACACAACTGGCCTGCTCGACCACTTCCCACAGCTTCCTGCCACAGCTTCCTGCCACAGCTTCCTCTGGCGGGACTGCAGCCCGCTCGGCCATAATCCCACACCCCCAGCCCCCAACTCCCGGAGCAATGACTGTTTGGAGAAGCCCACCTGCCTCCACCTTGGGCGCCCAGGGGGCTCCCCAAGCACGACCCAAGACTCCCGCGCCAGGGCTCCACCAGAACAACTCACTGAGGCCGCCCCTCCAGCACTGCCAGGGCTGCTGAGTCCATGACCAGGAGTGTGGGCCGGCTTCCCGCCTGTCCCCGGGCTCCTGCAGGCCCCGGGCGCCCTGGGACCAGCGGGAGGCAGCTGAATCCACCCACAGCGGCTACAGGAGCACCCGCACCAGCACGTGCACCCCGCTGGCCTGTCCCACCAGCACGCCACTGGCTTTCAAGCACACATATGGCCGCTCGGCCACTTTCCACCGCTTCCTCTGGCGTGGCCTCAACTCGCCCACAAGCCCACACCCCCAGCCCCCAACTCCCGGAGCAACTACCGCTTAGAGAAGCCCACCCCCCCTCCACCGCGGGTGCCCGGGGCTCCCCAAGCACCACCCCGGACTCCCGCGCCAGGGGTCCAGGCCAGAACAACTCACCAAGGCCGCTCTTCCAGTGGTGCAGGGGCTGCTGAGTTTGTGACCAGGAGGGTGGGATGGCTTCCCGCCTGTCCCGTGGCTCCTGCAGGCCGCGAGCACCCAGGGACGAGCGGGAGCCAGCTGAATCCACCCGCATCGGCTGCAGGAGCATACGCGCCAGCACGTGCACACCGCTGGCCTGTCCCACCAGCACGCCACTGGCTTCAAGCACACAACCAGGCTGCTCGGCCACTTCCCCCAGCTTCCTGCCACAGCTTCCTGCCACAGCTTCCTGCCACAGCTTCCTCTGGCAGGACTGCAGCCCGCTCACCCACAAGCCCACACCCCCAACCCCCAACTCCCGGAGCAATGACTCTTTGGAGAAGCCCACCTCGCTCCACCATGGGTGCCCAGGGGGCTCCCCAAGCATGACCAGAGACTCCCGTGCCAGGGCTCCACTGCCAGAACAACTCACTGAGGCCGCCCCTCCAGCACTGCCAGGGCTGCTGAGTCCGTGACCAGGAGTGTGGGCCGGCTTCCCGCCTGTCCCCGGGCTCCTGCAGGCCCCGGGCACCCTGGGACCAGCGGGAGGCAGCTGAATCCACCCACAGCGGCTACAGGAGCACCCGCACCTGCACGTGCACCCCTCTGGCCTGTCCCACCAGCACGCCACTGGCTTTCAAGCACATATATGGCCGCTCGGCCACTTTCCACGGCTTCCTCTGGCGTGGCCTCAACTCGCCCACAAGCCCACACCCCCAGCCCCCAACTCCCGGAGCAACTACCGCTTAAAGAGGCCTACCACACCTCCACCGCGGGTGCCCAGGGGCTCCCCGAGCACCACCCCGTACTCCCGCACCACGGCTCCAGGCCAGAACAACTCACCAAGGCCGCTCCTCCAGCGCTGCCAGGGCTGCTGAGTCCGGAATGATGAGACCGGGCTTCGCCAGGCTTCTCCGCGTTGCCGCCTGTCCGTCCGTGTTCCCCGCCTGTCCGTCCGTGTTCCCGCCTGTCCCCAGGCTCCTGCAGGCCGAGGGCGCCCAGGGAGGAGCAGCAGCCGGCCGAATCCGCCCTCCGCAGGCTGCAGGAACACGCGCGCCAGCTGGCCCACCCCACACCTCACTGTTTACCAGAACACATGCTGCTGGGCACGCCCCGCCCACCTGCCGCTCCTATTGGTCCAAGGCCATCCTGTCCCGCCCTCTGTGCTCCTTTATTGGTGCGCTTCAAGCTAGGCCCGCCCTTTCCTTGCTTCTATTGGACCTCTCACAAAATGTCCCACCCTCGCACCATTCTTACTGGTCCGGGTCAGCAATGCCCGACCCCGCAGCAATCCTATTGGTCCCTGGCTAGCCAACCACGCCCCATCCCAGATACAGCCTGCAGCTGCCTTTTTTTTTTTTTTTTTTTTGCCTGTGGGCAAGGAACTTTTTGACTTTTTTTTTTTTTATAATACAAAGAAAAATAGAAATGTAATTTGAATGTCACAATAGAAAATCAAGAGTAGGGCCCAGCACGGTGGCGCAAGTGGTTAAAGGTCCCCGCCTTGCACGCCCGGGATCCCATATGGGCGCCAGTTCTAATCCTGGCAGCTCCACTTCCCATCCAGCTCCCTGCCTGTGGCCTGGGAAAGCAGTCGAGGACGGCCCAAAGCTTTGGGACCCTGCACCCATGTGGGAGACCTGGAAGAGGCTCCTGGCTTTGGCTTCGCACTGGCATAGCATCCGCAGTTGCGCTCACTTGGGGAGTGAATCATGGGACGGAAGATCTTCCTCTCTGTTTCTCCTCTCTGTATACCCGCCTTTCCAATTAAAATAAAATAAATCTTTAAATAAAAAAAAAAGAGTTCCATTAAAAAGTGGCAATTCAGGGCTCAGCGCGGTGGCGCAAGTGGTTAAAGGTCCTCGCCTTGCACGCCCAGGATCCCATATGGGCGCCGGTTCTAATCCCGGCAGCCCCGCTTCCCTTCCAGCTCCCTGCCTGTGGCCTGGGAAAGCAGTTGAGGACGGCCCAAAGCTTTGGGACCCTGCACCCGCGTGGGAGACCCAGAAGAGGCTCCTGGCTTCGGATTGCGCTCACATGGGGACGGAAGATCTTCCTCTCTGTCTCTCCTCTCTGTATATCCGCCTTTCCAATAAAAAATAAATAAATAAAAATAAATATTTAAAACAAAAAAAAATAAAAAAAATATATGACTGGAAATGTTTTCTGTTTAAACCACATCTTATGGACATCAGTAAAGTCAAACAAGGGGGACAGATATGACAGTAATGACTTTTAAAAATGCCTTTTTATGAAAATCTGTTCTCATGAAATAGAAAATTCACCAGTGATAGAAACTTTATGAATGTTCAGAGTGGGACAGTCCTTTGCCAAAATCAAATGTCAGAACAGAGCATTCACGACGCATGAAATCTTATGATTCTAATGCACATGGAACAGTGTTTTTTTTTTTCCAGCTGTAGTACCTCAGTAAATCAGGGAATTAAACAGAGCTGCTGTGAAGGCCATGGCTGCTGGGAGTGCACACTGCTTCTCTCCTGCACCGACAAGTGCCATCGTACCTTGTGGACAAGGTCTGTGCCGATAACCAACTCACAGGAGGGGCCAACAGAGAGAGCCCTGCAGGTTGCTGTTTTCCACAAGGAAGGCAAAGGGAATGGGTTTCTAAGAGAATGTGGAGGAACAACTCACTAAAATAAGGTAGGAAATACATCTTGCCAGTGAAACTATCTCATCTTTAGAGTTGGTGACATCTTCATTTTGCAGAGAAAGAGCTTCTGCTGCAATTACATCTCAGAGGGGAGACTGAAGCTTCCTGGAACTTCCAACAGGCTTCTGGGTGAAGATGAGCCTTTAGTGTGGATAGGAGAACTCACGGCTCCTTGCGTGCTCCATGCGTGTTGCCATGACTCTGGGTTGGGGAGGCACAGCCTCGACTTCCGGCTCAGGATACTGGTTCGCTCCCAGACAGCAGCTGCCTCTGTTTCAACAAGGATTGGGGAGGAGGTGGGGTGTCGGTGGGGGTGTTGGAGGCTTCACAACTTCTAGACATACAGTTCCATGCTGAGCAATCTGCACTGGCCAAGTTTCTCAATTTTAAGGCTGCAATACATTTAAAAGAAGGGAGAGAATGGAAAGAACGCAGGTGGGGGGAGAAACAGAAGGGAAAGGAGCAAGGAAAAGAAAAGAAAGCAAAAAAGAGAAGACATTAGAGGTGGCCTTCAAGAGCTGGATCAGATTACCAGAAATCAGCTCAGGGACAGCAGTCAAAAGGAGAATGAAAGCCAAATTCATTTTATCTGTTGTTTAGAGTTCAATGACAGAAAAAAAAAAGAATGTTTATGATACATCTGCATTCCTTGTGGAAAAATTAGCAGATGAGAACAAAGCAAGGAAGGAAGAAAGGGTGGGGGAGAAGGTAATGAAGAAAGAGAGATAGGCAGAGCTGAAGGAAGGAAGGAATATGCAAGAGAAAAACAGAGGAATAAACTAGAGAGTTGTGGAAAAAACTAAGGTGGGGAAGGGCACACAGCTCCCAGGTTAAGTTGATCCAGGTCAATCAAAGGCTTTTTTGCAACACTAGCATTAATTGGATTTGGACTGCTAAAGCACTGTGAATCATACTAGAACATGGTCATGGATGCCACGCGATTCTTGAACAGGATAACTTAATGTGCAGCTTAAGCAGCAGGGATCACTTGCAGGATTTTTGCATGACTGCGTGTGGCCTAGCTCCCCAACAGGAGCTCCCCAATTAGCTGTGGCCGCCCATCTGGGACCAGAGGGACTTAGGGAACCTTAACCCTTAGGTGGCCTAGGTCCACCCACACACAAAGCAGGCCTGTCTGCTGTGCCACACTTGCTGCTTCAAGGCCAGGTTCTGTCGACAAGATACAGGCACATCCCTAAACCTCCAGTCCTGTATTCTTTCCATCCTTACCATCCTTACCGGGGACTCCAGGGCCATGTAGGGCTCAGGCAGTGAGCCTTACCCCCTTAGCAAGCTGTTTAGCCACCCACCCCTCTAGGGCCAGGCCCATTGGGCTGGCAACCCTGCAGCACCAGCCAGCACACCTTGCTGCCCTGCCTGATGCTTCATGGCCATACTCACTTGCCCTGGGCTAACCACAGCAGTTGCCATGGCTGCTGCAGCAGACACAGGGCAGCTTGAACAGAAACCCTGGTACCTCTAGCCTGCTTAAGACACAGCCCACCAGCTGATCCAGACTAGGTGGGCTAGGCCAGCACCTCCCAAGCTCCTAGAAACCACCAGCCTCACCACCAAGCTCACTGCTCTAGAGCCATTCTGGCTCAGCTAGAGACCCCTGCTACCCAACCACCTCCACTCTAGTTCCACTAAAGTTCACTGAGACCCTTCATGTTCCAAGCCTGCCTGCAAGGTGCTCCAGCATCAGGCAGGTTCAGCCAGCACCCACACACCACTAGATCACCACTAGATCAGCTGTTCCAGGCACAGGTGGGCTCGCACACATCCCCACTCCCTAAATAGACTGCTCAATTGCCAGCTGCCATAGGTCCAGGCCTGTTTGGACGGCCAGCTGTGGCACGAGCCCACAGGAACTGAATCCCCTATGCCAGAGCATGCACACAATGCTGCCATGACTAAGGTTCTAGGACCCAAACCCTTTTCTGCAGAGCTTCCCACATTCTCGACATGCCTACCAGCCCCACGATGGCTAGTCAGGCTTGGCCAACGCCCCAAAACCTAAGGCTGCGTGCCCTATCTCCCTGATTACCACTGCAGGGTCACCCCACCACGTCCCAAGCTTGCCTGTCACTTGCAACCTCATGCCAGCTCGGCCAAATGCCCTGCAAACAAAGCAGGCCTGCCCACCACACTGCTCACTGCTCTAGGACCTGGTTCAGTCAGCTGTCGACAGGCACGCCATTGCCCAACCAGTCATACCACCATGTCCGATGCACAGGGCAGACTGGGTTTGACCAGTGAACTCACACCTTCAGCAGGCTGCTTGGCTGCCCACTGCTCTAGGGCCATTCTGGCTTAGCAGGTGCCCCTGAACCCCGGCCCACCATCCACTCAAGGGCCAGGCCTGCTTGCTGACATCCCTTGACTTTCTAGCCAGCCTGAAAGTTGCTCCAGGTCCAGCCAGTACCGTACTCACTTCTCCTCTGTCTGTCCCACCACCCCACTGGCTCCTTCATGGCCATTCCAATTCAGCCAGTAACCCCACCAACCACTGTACACTCCAGGGCTAGGCCAGCACGCTGATACCCCTTGTGTTCCAGGCTGTCTGCCAGTTGCTCCGGGGTCATGCAGGCTCATGTGGTGTCCCAGCAGCTACTTTAGGAACAGGTGGGCTCTGCCAATGACCCTGCTCCCTCAGCAGACTGCTGGCCCACTAGGCACTGAAGGCTGGCCCCGTTCTACACGGTGACCCTAGAGCACCAGCCCACAGGACCTGAATCTCCCACAGGAAAACATGTCCACCCTGCTGCCTTCCCTGCCTTTAAGTGCCAAAACAGTTCTGGCAGAGCCTTCTGCACTCCCAGTGTACCAGCTTCTCTGGTGCCACTAAGGCTTGGCTGGCATCCCACTGAACCCAGATCACAGGCCCCCATGGCCGCTGCTCCACAGCAAGGCAGGGTCTGCAGCAAACACCTCCACCAGCTCCCACAGCCACCCACCGCTTCCAGGGCCACCCTGGCTCCACCTAGTCCATGAACATGCAGAAAGCCCACCACACCATCCCACTTGCTTGCTGTTGCAGGGCCATACCACATTCCATAACAGACACCACATCCACAGCCAACCTGTTGGTCACTAGAGTGCCAGGCCAGCCCAGCCAACAGACTCTACACATGAAGCATGCCTGCCTGCCATCCTGCTTGCTGCCCTAGGGCCAGGCTTGCTGGGCTATTGCAAGGCACACTCCTAGCTCATCAGGGACACTGCAGCGCCACTACGCCAGGGAAATTCAATTACAGGCAGTGAACCTATTCTCTCAGTAAGATGCTCCACTGCACAGCCACTGTACAGCTGGGGATCATTTCCTGGCAACCTTACGCACCAGTTGGCATATCCGGCCACTCTGCCTGGCACTCACAGCTAGGATCATTTGCCCTGGGGCCATCAAACCTCTAGTGTTCCTGTTGTGGCCACTGCAAGAGGCACAGGCTGGCTTGGCTTTGAGTCTGGCACATAAGGCTGCCCACCTGTTCACCTACCAGCTCCTCCAGGGCCAGATCTGCTTGGCCAGGGACCCCACATCATAGCATGACACCCCTCCTCCATGACTGACCCTCCAGGGCCAGACCAGCTCAGGTGCCTGCCCCCATGGTCCTCAGGCCTGCCTGTGCCATTGGCCTTTCCCTGCTATTGGGCCAGGCAGGCTCAGCCAGTGACCTGCTTCCTCAAAGGGCTAATCACAAAGCAGCAACTCTGCTGTCAGTTCCACTCTCCTGGGTCTCTGTGGCCCCAGGCGATATGCCTTTCCAACCTGGTTGCTGCCCCCAGGGCCAAACTAGGTTGGTAATTGCAAGGCACCTTCTTGTCTGCCTGTTCTATCATACTCTGCTCCAGGGACAGCCGGGTTTGGCCACCAACTCTGCTCCCTCAGCAGGCCACATGACTACCCACTGCTGTGCTGCAACAAAAAGGCCAGAGTAACACAAGCCTGTCTTCACCCCCAGGCTCTGTTGCACAAGGCCATGCTAACAACTAAAGGCCAATGTCAAGTGAGTACAATCTGCACCCACAAGTCCCTAAAACAGGAGACCATCTATGCACCTCAAAGCTTCTGTTGGACCAGCTCCTCCTGCATACACAGATGCTTCTCACACATGGATACTGTGAACAGAAAGGCCCCTGTCTCACAAGGACACCCATGCATCCACTGGCCTGCATACAAAGTTGCAGAAGGCCATACATCTACCCCAACAGCCACGCTGCACAGGCCATGCTTGAACCCAAGCCACTTGTCTCATCAGATTGTCCCTAAACCCACAGATCCTTGTCTTCCAGGGAGTCACAGAAAATGCAAGTCCATCCTCTATTACAGGACCAAGTTGCCGTGTCCAGTTCCCAATGCCCTAAAACTGTGAAGTTTAAACCCACTAAATTAGTTGTGACTTGTACAACTACACATTTTTATACACAGTAAAAAAAAAATCACAAGAGTTTTTTCCTAAATTTACGTTACCAGCTCCCTGCTTGTGGCCTGGGAGAGCAGTCGAGGATGGCCCAAAGCTTTAGAAACCTTCACTCCAGAGACCCAGAGGAGGTTCCTGGTTCCTGGCCTCAGTTCGGCACAGCACCGACCGTTGATTTCACTTGGGGGGTGAACCATCAGATGGAAGCTCTTCCTCTCCGTCTCTCCTCCTCTCTGCATATCTGACTTTGTAATAAAAATAAATAAACCTTAAAAAAAAACATATGATGTGGAAAGTCTCTATGATGAAAATCATAAAACATTAAGACAAAAAATCAAAGACTTCAAACAGTGGAGAAACATACCAAGTTCGTGGATGGGTAGAGTCAACATCTCCAATACGTCCATATCAACAAAAGCAAAAGCAATATCTACATTCAATGTGATTTCAATCAGCATGCTAAGAGCATTCTTCACAGAGCTGGAGAAATGATTCACACATTCATCTAGAAACAAACAGGAAAATAAAAGCATGAATCGCCAAAACTATCCTGAAGAATAAGAACTTAGCAGGAGGGATCACAATGCCAGCTCTTTGGACATATTATAGGATGGCAGCTTTCAAAACAACCTGTTACTGGCACAGATACAGAGAGGAAGACCAATGGAATAGTATAGAAATACCAGAAGGGATCCCACACATGCACAACCATCTAATCTTCGACAAGAAAACAGAAGCCAATCCAGGAAATATGAAAGTCTCTTCAATAAATGTTGTTGGGACAACTGGCTAATAGCCTGCAAAAATAAGCAGCATGACTCACACATTTCACCATACACAAACATCAAATCTAAATGGATGAAAGATCTAAACCTACACCCAGAGACCAGCAAACCTCTGGAAGAAAAAGTTGGAAACACTCTGCAAAATATAGATGTAGGTTCTGACTTCCTAGAAAAACCATCAAAAGCAAAAGCAATAAAGACCAAAACAAACAAATGGGACTACATCAAACTCAGACATTTCTGCACAGCAAAGGAAACAATCATCAAAGTAAAAGAAGCA
Organism: Ochotona curzoniae; assembly: GCF_017591425.1. NCBI lineage: Eukaryota > Metazoa > Chordata > Mammalia > Lagomorpha > Ochotonidae > Ochotona > Ochotona curzoniae. Next base: position 80,221 of record NW_024466046.1, read on the forward strand.
AACAACACAATGGGAGAATATCTTTGCACACTACACAGGAGATAAGGGCTTAATCTCCAGAATATACAAGCAACTTCAGAACAACCAAAACAACAGAACAAGCAAACCAGTCATGAAATGGGCACAGGAAACGGCCAGTCACTTTTACAAAGGGACAAATCCAAATGGCTAACAGGCATATGAAAAATGTGCTCAAGCTCTCTGGTAATAACGGAAATCCAACTAAAAACACGTTCTGGGTACTCAAATGTAGGCTTAGCCCAATCGGCTCCTTCTGTAGGACATGGGCACCACAGAAACCAAGCTCTGGACTCAGTTTCAGGCCTCAGGGCACGCTGGACACACATCTCATTCCCCCAGGGACTCAGAGAAAACTGGACAGGAGGGGCCCTCAAGGAGACACAATAAACTTCATCTGTGAGAATCAAGATAGCAGAATAGGGTAAGGACACGTTTACACAGAGAAATACTGTCCAGTGTGAACCAGAGAGGGCACATTCGAGGAAACAGGAGAGGACAGAACAATAGCAGAGGGGTATCTGGACACTGACACACACAGGAAAGTAGCAGAGACAACACTGTGTAGTTGTGCTGGCTAAACTCCACTGGCAGCCGAAACCCAGCAGCAACCAGGTGGGAAGGGACTGTCACCGGGAACTCAGGAGGTGAACCCAGACAAAGAACTGCCTGTCCTGCTGGTCCGGTTAATTTCACCAGAAGCAGAGACAGAGCCGCAGACCACAGACGGGCAGTGTGGGAACAGGTGGATTTTACAACCCAGTCTGCCCCATAGAACCACATCGGGTGCCATTTTGTTTAAGCAAACAAGGACCATGGACAGTACTGCGCATGCACAGAGCTGAGAGTGAATTCATTTCTGGCTCAGTGTAGTGTAACAATGTGGCATCCTACAGGTTCTACCCAATATAGGTCTGGGTAGCCCTCAGACCTGACGGCCAGAAGATCAAGAAATCACTAGAGGCACGTCAGGTGTCATTTCTTACAGTGTGGCAAAGAATTTAAAATTGCAGGGGACAGGGCCCGGCGGCGTAGCCTAGCAGCTAAAGTCCTCACTTTGAACATGCCGGGATCCCATATAGGCACCGGTTCTAATCCCAGCGGCTCCACTTCCTATCCAGCTCCCTGCTTGTGGCCTGGGAAAGCTGTCGAGGACGGCCCAAAGCTTTGGGACCCTCTACCCACGTGGGAGATCAGGAAGACATTCCTGGTTCCTGGCTTCAGATCTGTGCAGCATCAGCCATTGCGATCACTTGTAGAGTGAATCACTGGATGGAAGATCTTCCTCTCCCTCTCTCCTCCTCTCTGTATATCTGACTTTGTAATAAAAATAAATAAATCTTAAAAAAAAGAAAAGACTGCAGGGGACAACAGTGAGCTGCTCATGTGCTGAGCTCGGCAAGAACTCGCTGAGCTCAGTGCACTGCACTGGTCCCCCAGGAAAATAACACCAACTGTGCCATTGTATGGGTCAAAATAGGTCCGTGTGTCACCCAGACCTAACGGCCAATGCAAAAGGTGTGCGTAAGTTTGGGTTGGAGGTGTGTGTCATGGATCACACAGTGGCACAGAGGCAGCACTGGTGAGGCAGTTGGCTCTGCAGGTCCCAGCTCCACTTGCCTCACAGGAATGTGCCAACCTGTGGCCAGCCCAGGACACCACTCTGTTAGGTCACCTTGGCCAGGACAGCTGCAGGCAGTGCCATGTGGATCGCCTGCCCACAACTTGCACTCTCTGGCTGAATTGCATGCCAGGCCGCATGACTGGGCTTCTGGCTGTCCTAAGCCCAGCCCAGCACACCTCTTCTGGCAAGATCAGTGCCACCAACAACCTAGCTGTTTGGGACACCTGGTGTCCCCCGTAATCCTGGGACCTGCTCCAACCGAAGTGGAAGAAAGGTTGTACAGACAACGATGAAGCCTCAGCATGGAATCACAGGGGGTGGAGATTGGTTAGCCAAGAGTTGAGGCTATGGAGACCATGGTGGAAATCTAACATAAGAACCCAGACCTGGAACTTGCTCGAGGGAGCAACACAAATGACTGCCAACACAAAGCCGTGTACCAACTGCAAAAAGTAAAATCTTATAGAGACCTGTGGGTGACAGAGCTGAGAAACCTGCCCCAAGAAGAATCTGATAACCAGGAGAAGAATCTGATAACAACAACCAAGAGCAAAAGAAGAGACAGAGACACAGTGACTGAAGACTCCCCTGCACAAGAGCAAAACCCTCTGCTGACCTCAGAGTTAACTAAGGAAGACAGTGAGAAAGTGGGGGATACAGAATTCAAAACTCTTTGTCATATAGCTTCTTATCAACAACAAGAAGCACTTAAAGCAGGAATTCAAGGAATTCAAGGAATCTGTCACACAGGAAATGGATCAAATGAAAGCTGATGTATTAGAAATGAAGAACATAGTGGAGCAAATTAAAAGCACAATGGAGAGTCTCCAAAATAGAATGAAGGAGGCAGAAGAAAGAATCTCAAAATTAAAAGATATTTCCTGTCACCAAGGCAAAATCAACAAAAAAGTTGGGAGCAGAGCTAGATCAGGCCAAAAAAAGTATTCAAGAATTGAAAGGCACTATTAAAAGGCCAAATAGTAAGAGTTATGAGACTCCCAGAAGGTGCAGAAAGAAAAACTGGTTTTACAAATATATTTAACGAAATAACATGGGAAAAATTTCCTAATCTAGAGAAAGAATTGGGAAACAAGATCCAGGAGGGGCACAGAACTCCCAAAAGGCTTGCCCAAAAGCGATCTTCACCATGACACACGATAATCAAGCTCTCTTCAGTTGAACATAAGCAAGATTCTTAAATATGCACGTGAAAAAAAACAACTGAAATATAAAGGACTGCCAATTAAACTAACAGAAGACCTCTCACAGGAAACTCTACAGGCCAGAAGAGAATCGAGTGACATATACACATTCTGCTCACCAGCACACACAACAGATCAGGTAATAGGGCACAAATCAAGTCTCAGCAAATATAAGATAGAAGAAATACTATGTACCTACTTAGACCAGTAAGAAATAAAGCTTGACATTAACAAGAACTGGACACTCACAAATACCTGAGAGTCAAACGATATGCTACTAAATGAGCAACTGGTCATTGAACAAATTGAAAGGACATGAAAAACTTTCTTGAAATAAATGAAAATGAAAACACAACACAAACACAGCAAAATCAGCAGGATACAGCTAAGTCAGAATTAAGAGGGAGACTGATGGTATTAGCTAGGAACACAAAAAGAACAATATCTCAAATTCAGAGTTACAACTACGCACCTCCAAGATGTAGAAAAGGAACAAACCAAAGCCCAAATCAAGAGGAAGAAAAAATAAGAGACATTACCTGCTTGGTGTTAACCTGTAGTAAGTTAAGCCATGCCAGCATCCCATATGGGCAAGAGTGAAACACTCAGCTGCCCGACCTCTGATCCAACTCCCTGCTTAAAACACAAAGGAAATCAGTGGGTGATGGCTCAGCGAGGGCCTGGGCCTCACCTCTGTTTCCCTCTCTCAGCAACTCTTCCTTTCAAACACAGAAATAATCACTAAATAAAATATAAAAGGGTAGATTAAAACAGACATCATTGAAATACAAAGGGTCATAGGAAAATGGAATGAAGAAAATGGAAAATCCTGGAGAAATGGATACATTCCTAAATAAATAAACATATATGTATATGTCTATATACACACATATGTGCACATACATATATACGTATATTTATATGTGCACATGTATAAAACCTACCAAGATTAAATCAAGAAGTCCCAGAAAATATAAACAGGCCCTTCAAATGCTCTGCCCCCGCAAAATTCTCCTTTCCTGCCACTTTACCTAAGGTTTTCTCCAGATACCATGGCAAGGCTAACACTCCTGGACCTTCACTGCTCTAACAACCACACCCTTCACCTGTTATAACATTTTGTCTCTCCTCTCAGGAGACACACACATTACCTGCTCTCAGCTTCCAATACCCAAGCATCTCCTGTGCCCCTGGCTCCTCCATGGCACCCAATCCCCCAAGGCTTCCCTCCAAACCCTTCAACTGAGCACTGCATGCCAAACCCACTCTTTCTCCCCCAAACTCTAAATCCAGACCTCCTGTTTTTCCCTCAGCCAACAACACATTTTTCCTCCCAGGCCTACCCACCAGGTTTTGACACACAATCCACTCACTGGCTCTTAACTACCTGCAGCCAGCTCTAGGCACCAGCCCCATGACTAGAGGGCTGCACTGTTTGCCCCATAACTCACAGGAGAGCGAATTGTACATATTAATGTATATTTCTATATTATATTATATTATATTACTAATACTAGTATATAGTAGATTACTAATATCTACTAATAGTAAGTAGATGGTGACCAAAAGAAGCCAATATCAATAGATATACTTGGAATGAATAGTATCATTTTTGTTTCTTCATTGACAGTACATTATCATTTTCAGACTGATCTCTTCCTCTCCATCTTCTCACCCTGATAGTTCACCCTCAACACACTGCTCACCAGTGGGCTCTGTAGGGCTGGATCTGTTCTGATGGCCACCTGCCATCAGGCCAACAGGCCCCAGACATGAAGCACACCTGCCTGCCATCTGGCTTGGTGCTCCAGGTTCAGTCTTGGTGAGCTGTTGGCAGGAACACCTCTAGCTTGGCAGGGATGCCACTCTGCTGCTGACACAGGGCAGTTGGTGTTGGCCAGCCACCCCAGCCCCTCAGCTGACTGCTCAGCTGCATGCCTCTCTAGGGTCAGGCCACTTCTCCTGATGACCCTACACTCCCGGCTGGCATGCCTGACCAGTCTGCATGGCACTCCAGGGCCAGGTTCACTTGCCGTGGGCCAACCACATCTCTAGCACTCCCACTGTGGCCACTCAAGAGGCACAGGCTGGCTCGGCCAGTGAGCCCTGACTCTCCAGCCCATCTACCTGGATGCTCACAGGCTGTTCTATGGCCAGTTATACTCAGGCAGACACTCCACACCACAGCATGGCATCCCACACCCTGCTGTCCAAATGTCCCTTCACAGCCACACAGGCTCCGGTGGCACCTCCTACACACAAGGCCACATGCCAGCTGATCTAGGGCCGGTAAAGCTCAGCTGCCTGGCACCAGGGACTTAGGTGCACCCATTCCATTGCCCTTTACACTGCTCCAGGGCCAGGCGGCTCAGCAAGTGACCTCTCCCTCACATGGCCGACTTCAAACCAGCCTCTCTGGGGGCAGTCCCATTCTCCTGGGTCTCTGGGGCCCCAGACAGTATACACTGGTGCCCTGCTTGCAACTCACTCCAAGATCAACCTTGATTGGCAAGCACCAGACATGCCTCTAGCCTGCCAGTTCCAGCACCCTGCCGCTGCTCAACGGCTAGCTGACTTTGGCAATCAACCCAGTTCCCTCAGCAAGCCAGTTGCTGTGTGTGCCACTCTAGGGCTGGGCCCATTCTACTGACAACCCTGAGGCCCCAGCCAGCATGAACCTCCAATCCCCCAGCATCTCAGGGCCAGGCTAATGGGGCTATGGGCCCTCAGTGCCTCTAGCACTCCTGGCATGGCCACTGAAGCAGGCACAGCTCCCTCAGCAGGTGACCCCTATGTCCTCTAGCTCACCCATCAAGCTGCCTCGCCAGCAGCTCAAGGCCCAGGTGGCCTCAGCCAGTGCCTTCCACACTCCTGAGCCCCACAACACCCCTATTCTTCCACCCAGCCTGCTTCTGTAGGGCCATTCAGGTTCAGCCCGCACCCCCACCTCCCACAGTCCACTCCAGGGTCAGGCCAAGTCACTGACACCCCTTGCTTTCCCAGCGTAACTGCAAGACACTCCAGGACCAGGAGGGTTTAGCTGGCTCCACACACTTCTAGTCAGCACCCAACACTCTGACTGCTGTTCCTGGACCAGGTAGGCTCAGCTCATGCCCCACGATGCTGCCCTATCAGTTACTCCAGGAACAGGTAGACTCAGCCTCTGCCCCACTCCCTTAGTAGGTTGCACAGCAGCCAGCTGCTATAAGCAAAGGCACGCTGTTACGGCAACCCTGAGGCACCAGCCACAGGACCTGAATCCTCTGCTCCACAGCATTCCTGACCCTCCTCCTCACTTCCCCATCTGATGTTAAAGGGCCAAAACAGTTCTGGAAGGGCCTCCCACTAACTCAGCTAGCCTACCCCTCTCTCCAGTGCCACCAGGGTTGGGCTTGGTGTCACATGTGCCTCAGCCCACCTGACCCATCCCTGCTGCTTCAGGAAAAGGTGTGCTCCTCCAGGGCCCACAGCCGCCCGTGACTCTGCCTGCTCCAGGACCATGCCAGCTCAGCCAGCACCAATCACATCCAGCACACCCTTCCTGCTGACGAGCCAGGTGCATCTGAAGACAACCTGTGGCACCAGCCCACATGAACTGAGTTCTCCAACCCAGAGCATGCCCACCCAGATGCCCTGCCTGCTGTCCCAGTGCCAGAATGACTCAGGTGTGGCCTTCATACCCTCAGCCTGTCTACCAGCCACTCCATGCCAAGCCAGGCTCCAATATGTCCATGCCCATAGATGCCCACCATCTCCAAAGCCATGCCTGCTTAGCAAGTGTGCCTGCACATCCAACATGCCCACCCCATCAGCCCACACACTGCTGCAGGGCCAAGCCAGGCTCCAATATGTCCATGCCCATAGATGCCCACCTGCTCCAAAGCCATGCCTGCTTAGCAAGTGTGCCTGCACATCCAACATGCCCACCCCATCAGCCCACACACTGCTGCAGGGCCATACCAGCTGGGCGCTGTTTACCACAACATGGCCAGTTGGGCTCAGCCAGCACCCCATGCATCATTAAAACAGACACCCCAGTCCCACACACTGCTCTAGGCCCAGGCCAGCTCTGCCAACAACTTCCACGCACAAAGCAGGCCCGCCAGCCATCGCACTGGTCACTCCAGTGACAGGTTCTATTTGCCATCACCAGGCCCTCCCCTGAACTGGCAGCCTTGCCATCCCATGCAGTGCTCCAGAACCAGTGGGGCTCAGCCAGCAATCCTACTCCCTCAGCAGACCACTCAGCTGCCTCCTATTTAGAGCCAGCCCATTCTTTCAGGGATCCTGTGGCACCAGTTGGCACACCCTGTCACTCAGCTTGACACTCCAGGGCCAGGCTCACAAACACTGGGCCCTCTGTGCCTCTAGGACACCGCACTGCTCCACACCAACTATTTTAGGACCAGGTCCCTGCGCTTCTAACCCACAGGCTGCTCCGAGCCAAGGCAAGCACAGCTGGTATGTCTAATGTTCCTAGATCCTGCCTACCTGGCTGCCCTGCAGGGTGCTCCAGGACAAGGCAGGCTTAGAAGGTTCTACCCACCCTCTGGTACCCCAACCCTGCCCACCGTCCACTCTGGAGCCAGGCCTGCTGGCTGACACCCCTCCAGGTCCCAGCCTGCCACCTGGTCTCTAGCCCACCCGCGCCACTGCCCCACCAACTGTTCCAGGTACACACAGACTCAGCCACCCACCTGCTCCCTCAGTAGGCTGCTTGGCTGCCCACTGATCCAGGGCCCATATGACAGCAATCTGTTGCACCAGCCCCTAGGATCTGAATCCCCCGGCCCAGAGCATGCCCACCTCACTGCCATGCTTACCTGTTTCAGGAATGTAAAAAAATGATTCATGTGCGACCTCCCACATTTCCACCCCACCTACCAGCCCCTCTACGGTCAGCCGAACTTGGCCAACGCCTCATGCACCTCAAGCCGCTGGCCCCTGCTGCTCTTGGGGAAGGCATGCTTTTCCATCAGCAACCCTCCCCACCACACCCCTTGCCTACAGATACCTGCCATCCACTCCAGGGCCATACCAGCTGGCTAGCACCCAGCCACATCCACCATGCCCACCCTGCCACCATGCCCACCCTGCCACCCCACTTGTTGCTGCAGAGCCACGCCAGCTAGGGCAGCATCCATCACATCCCCAGCCCACCTGTTCATTGAAACACCTCAAGGCCAGCTCCGCCGAAGCCTGCCCACACAAAGCAGGTTTGCGTACTGTACCATTTGCTGCTGCAAGGCCAGGTCCTGCTGCCCTTCACTAGGCATGAACCCTAGCCTGTCAGCACCACAGCTCATCTGCTGCTCCAGGGCAGGATGGGATCGCCCAGTGGCCATGCTCCCTCAGGAGGCAGCACTGCCACCTGCTGCTCTAGCACCTGGCCCGTTCTGTCAAGACACTCTGGGCCCCAGGCTGGCATGCTCTGTCATTCCTCCTGGCACTTCAGGACCAGGCTCACTCCCCCAGGGACTGCCATGCTTCTAATATTCTAGGCAGCCAGGCACAGGACAACTGGACTGGAAACCCCTATGCCTTTAGCCTACCCACCCAGTTGTGCCATGAGCTGCTCCAAGACCAGGTGGGCTCTGCCAATACTTGCCAAGTTCCTAATGTCCACCTGTCCCACCACCACTCCCAGCTGCTTGAGGACCATTCCACGCTGGCCGGTGCATCTGCCACCCTCCATCCACCCCAGGGCCAGGCTGGCCCATAGAACACCCCTCTCTTTCCCAGCTTGCCTCTAAGTTGCTATAGGGCCAGGCAGGCTCAGCTGTTGCTCACCATGACTCTAGCTCACCCATGCCACTCTCCCACCCACTGCTCCAGGACTTGCAGAAAGTTCACCTAGCTCCAGGGCCAGGGGTGCTCGGCCAGAGAGCCCAGCACCCAAGCCATCTGCTGGCTGCTCCAGAGCCAGGCCCAGGATGTCAGATCACCCTGTGCCCCAAGCCCACCCACTACCTGCTTCATTGCCAAGCTGGCTCCACTGACACCCCTGCACCCACAGCACTATCATTGTCCATTTCATGGCCAGCCCGACTCTCCCGGGCCCCCTCCCCACCGCGCTCCTACCCTGTCCACCCTGCCACCCTGCCAGCTGCTCCAGGATCGGGTGGGCTAGCCCAGTGACCCAGCATCCCCAGCAGGCTACTCACTGACCTGCCCTTTCCAGCACCAGGACCACTTGTCCTGTGTCCACTGCATACCTTGCACATCCATTCCACAGCACCTTTCCCACTCCGGGGACAGGCCAGTTCAGCCGGTGACCCCCTTGCCCACAGTACAATAACCCTTGTCCCCAGGACCAGGCTCCCAAGCCCAGGCAAGCCAGCTCATCTAGCCAGCTTGCCCTGCCACCACACACACTGTTCCAGGGCTGGGCTGGCTGGCTCTGGTAGCACCTCCTGAGTCCCAGCTGGCCTGCCAACCATTAGTGCCAGGCAGGCTCAGCCAGTGCCCACAGTCACTACCTGGCAGCTGGCTGCTCCAGGACCACATTGACTGGGCTGGTACATCCAGCTCATAGGCCTTCCATAGCCAGGCTGGCTGTGCCTGCGCCTCCTGGGCCCACAGCCTTATCACCATGCTCTCCAGAGCCAGTTTGCCAGCCTCCTCATACCCAAACCATCTTGCCTGCCACTCCAGGTCCAGGAGGGCTCCGCCAGTTCCCCCAGCACCCACAGACGCTGGCCGCCCATGGCTCCATCTTCCAAGGCTTGGTCTTGCTCCCCTCCCTGCAGTGCAGCACTTAAGTGTTCCAGAGTTGCTTCCTGCTTCTTCTGGATTGGGCCGCAGTCTTCATACGGCAAAACTAGGACTTGAGATAATATGATGGTTCTTCATAGAGTCATCAAGATGCTGTTACTTGGAAGTGTAACTGTGTCAGAGCTTCATCTGTTCACATTCCATCCTTCTGACTCCGACAACTCTGGCTTGAAAATCCTATGCTTTTCCTACGTGTCTGTGCTGCCTCTCTTGCAAGACTGTGCGTTTTTCTTCAGCCTGGGCTCTAAGGGGGCATGAAGGAGAGTGGTACGTGACACACTGCCACTTCAGGTTCCACGTGCAGAGAGGCATCCCTGGAAAAGAGTTATTTGACAAGTGAGCAGATAACATTACACAAGAAGGCAAAGTGTGGCATCTCTATGTCCAAATCAAAGATGGACTCCCAACCAAACTTTTGGCCATATCTGGACAATGGTATGCTGAATTGTCTGACATTGTATGTACCGGCGATGTTGGGACACACTTCACTAACAGACTAAGGGACTTATGACTGCTAATGAAGGGCTATACTATTGTAATAAAATGAGGAAAATCAGTCAGCAGGTAGGAATTTGAGGAGGGGGAAGGGAAATCCCAGACCCTACAGAATTGTACTACGAAACTTAAAATTTTTTAAAAAGCCCAACTCTTACTTATATGCCAAATGATTGTAACAATGTTAAATGTCTGCTTCCTAGATTAAAATGACAGCTGTATTTCTAAAAATGTCACTTTGTTAATACACTGCAAAAATTATTTTATATGTTTATATGTAAATATGCATAAAACTGAATTGAATTTAAATTAAAATAGGAATGTCCTTGACCAACCTGAAAAGTTCTTAGGATGAACACAATTCTTCACTGTTGGGACTGTCCTGAGTACTAACCATCTAGCATGCGGGCCATGGTGCAACGAACGGCAACACCTTTCAACCTCTGAACAAAGATGCCCTCACAAAACCCCAGTGAATGACCCTGACCTGGGAATGATACCACTGCATTAAACCACTACTCTCACAAGCCACTGTCACCTATGTCCAGTAAACTGTCCCCTAGATCCATAGCCAGGCTCCCATCTGACCTCATACACTTTCTGTACTTCAAGTCTTTTTATTTTTCAAGATGTATTTATTTTTATTTCAAAGCCAGATTTACAGAGAGAAGGAGAGGCAGAGAGAAAGATCTTCCATCCACTGGTTCACTCTCAGAATGACCTCAATGTCAGGAGCTGAGCTGATCTGAACCCAGCAGCCAAGAGCCTCTTCTGGGTCTCCCGTTCAGGTGCAGGGTCCCAAGGCCTTAAGCCATCCTGCTCTGCTTTCCCAGGCCACAAGCAGGGAGCTCGAAGGGAGGTGGAGCAGCCAGGATGCAAACTGGTGCCCATATGGGATCCAGATGCGTGCAAAGCAAGGACTTGAGCCACTAGGCTACTGTGGCCAGACCAATGTTCTTCATGTCCTGTTATCTCTCACCTGGCCTTACATTTCTGTCTTGTGATTCCCATCTGCTCATTCTACACCAAAAGCAAAATAAACTTTCTATTCTGCAGAGATTATTTCTCTGTTAATCAATAATTATTGCATAAAGATAGTACACCCGGCCTGCTCTAAAACTAGATCACAGCCTCCCCCCTCAATTAAGCATGAACAATTTAGTCACCCACAGCAATTTTCAGTGCTTCATTTCCCATTTTATATACTAAGTTTCTGCACAAGATATTCTTTTTTTAACGTTTATTTTCATTGGAAAGTCAGATACAGAAAGGAGGAGAGGCAGAGAAGATCTTCAGTCTGTTAATTAACTCCCCAAGCAGCTGCAACAGCCAGAGCTGCGCCAATCTGAAGCAAGGAGCAGCTTCTGGGTCTCCCACGCATGTGCAGGGTCCCAAGGCTTTGGGCTGCCTTCCACTGCTTTCTCAGGCCACAAGCAGGGAGCTGGATGGAAAGCAGGGCTGCCTGGATCAGAACCGGTGCCCATAAGGAATCCTGGTGTATGCAAGGTGAGGATTTTACTCACTAGGCTACCACACTGGGCCCAAGATATTCTTTTAACAAAATTATATACAGCATTTTTAAAAGTCTGCAAATCCATTTGCAGGGTTAAATCTAAATTAATAAAATGATCTTTATATCTAACTCTAACCAATACCATGCCATTAACAGCCCAACGTCAGGCTGGTGCCATAGCCTAGCGGCTAAAATCCTCATCTTGTACACGCTGGGATCCCACACAGGTGCTGGTTCCAATCCCAGCAGCCCTACTTTCCATCCAGCTCCCTGCTTGTGAACTGGGAAAGCAGTTGAGGACGGCCTAAAATCTTGGGATACTGTACCCATGTGGGAGACCCGGAAGAAGCTCCTGCCTACTGACTTCGGATGAGTACAGCTCCAGCTGTTGCAGCTGCTTGGGGAGTGAATCAGTAGATGGAAGAGATTCCTGTCTCTCCTCCTCTCTGTATATCTGACTTTACAAAAATCTTAAAAAATAAAAACAGACTAATGGATTTATCCATCTTCTTCCATCCACCTTCCAAGTAAACTCCAGAACTAGCTGACATTCCCTCTTACCTCTGGCAAGTCGCCACTCAAGCTGCCAGCTCCTCCTGATAAACCCCCTCAGCAACAACTCCCTTTCCCAAGTCTATCCACCTGTCAGTTGGCACCCAGCACTCTTAGCTCTGCTGAACCCAGAGACCTTCTCGGACTCCAACCCCTCTGACAGGATTAACTGTTACTGCCACTGTAGACATTAACGGGAGATGTGCTGAGTTCAAAGACTTACACAGAGAGGGAGAAGCAGAGTTGGTTCACTCCCCATTACTTCATCTAGGTCTCCCACAGGGCAGAAGGGGCCCAGGTCCTCAGGCTATCTCACCAGTAGCAAGGAGCTGGATCAGACATGGACTTATGGGAGGTGAATGGGCACCACGTGGACTGCCAACATCACGGCCACATCTGTACCTGCTAGGTCACAATGCCAGCTTCTTCCTTCCAATTGTAGTTCCATAAAATAAAACACTCACAATAAAAAGGATACTTGGAGTGCAAATTTTCACAAAGCAGAATACTCATACTTGGAAAAATACAAGCAGTATTCATAGAAATAAATGTTTCAGGGACTGGTTTTGTGATGTAGCAGGTAAAACTGCAGCCCACAGATACTGGTTTGAATTCCAGCTTTTTGATTCAACTTCCTGCCAATGCACCTGGGAAAGCAGAACGATGTGCCCACGTCCTTGGGTCCCAGCATCCGAGTGGAAGACAGGAAGTTCCTGGCTCCTGCCTTCAGCCTTGTCACTGCAGCCACTTGGGGCATGAACCAGCAGAAGGAAGACCTCTCTAGCTCTGCCTTTCAAATAAATCAAGTAAATCTTAGGGGAAAAAGAAATAAAAAAACCTCTAAATAAATAAAAAAAATTGTCCCACAGGTCAACTTAAGATGGCACTATGCCCTAAGCCAATCTACAAATTCAAAAACAATTTCTATAAAAGTCCCCATTTGTAGAGATCAACACTCTGATCTTAAAGCTACCCATGATATGGTCTAGGCAGACAGCCTGTTGAGGGTCAGTTGAAGCTGCACATCTCCCACCTGCAGAATACCATTTGCCCCCTTGAGCATGAAATGATCTGTACCATCATTAAGTAGGACCTAGAGGGCAGTTTCGTGTTGTCACCACTCCCCTCTCAGCCCTATCCAAGCCACACTGGGAAGGGCTCACTCTCTTGGCGGTGCACTTCTTCACTGGCACTTTGGCTCTCTTCACCTCTAACACTCTCAGCCTCTCATATTCCCACTGCTCTCTCACTTCAGACGGACAAACCCCGAGAAGCAATCTCTCCCTGACCTTTCACGTTCTGACTCACTCACCCTGAACATGACACTCATTTGTCTGTGTTCCTCACCATCTGAATAAACGTTACCACTTGTCCAAGCCGTGTTGGTACCTGTGCTTAAAATGCTTTTAAAGTAAGGGGCAAGAACTTAGAAAATAAGTATTTGGCAGAAACCTAGACCACAACATCCAGAATAGCCCCTCCCACATCCTGAAAAACAGCAACACAGGAGAAGAACTCACAATTCTCCATTTCAAAACTCACAGCAATGTGACTCAGACTGTGCAGTACTGGCACAAGGACAGACAAGAACATGAGCAGAGCAGGATTCAGAATCTAGACATGATGCCACAAAGCTAAAGTCAAATGATTTTTGATCGGGTTGGTATGGTGACACAATGGGTTACGCATGCGAGCATTCCCATAGAGTGCCAGTTTGAGTTTGAGTCTCCACTGCTCAACTTCCCATCCAACTCCCAGCTAACGTGCCTGGGAAAACAACAGCAGATGGCCCATGTTCTTGGAGCACTGCACCCACATGGGAAACCTGGCTCCTGTCTTCAGCCAGGCCCAGACATGGCGGCTGTGGCCATTTGAGGAGTGAATCAGAGAATGGAAGACCTCTCTCAGTCTCTCCCATCTTTCTTGGAATTCATTAAAATAAATCCTTTTTTAAAAATGATTTCTAACAAGGTGTTACTAGATTGTTCAGGGGAACAAAAATTCTCCAACATTGTTTCTGTGACAATTATATCACCATCGTAAAACAGGTGTTTTGGATATATTCCTAGGAGTGCTATTGCTGGGTCATATGGTATGCAGATTTTGAGTTGTTTGAGTGTTCTCCAGACTGATTTCCATAAAGGCTGTACCAATTTGCAGCTCCACCAGCAGTGGAGTAGGGTTCCCTTTTCCCCGCATCCTCGCCAGCAAGCGTCGTTGGTGTTCTTGTTTATGTGGGCCAATCTTACTGGTGTTAGGTGGTACCTCATCGATGTTTTAATTTGGATTTCCCTTATTGCTAGGGAGCTGGAACATTTTTTCATATGTTTGTTTGCCATTTGGACTTGTTCCTTTGTGAAATGTTTGCCCATTTCCCGTGCCCATTTCTTGAGTGGCTTGTTTGTTTTGGTTTTTTGGTTGTTTTGAAGTTCTTTATATATCCTGGAAATTAGCCCCCTATCGCCTATATCGTGTGCAAAGATCTTCTCCCACTCTGTGGGTTGCTTTTTTACTTTGTTGATTGTTTCCCTTGCTGTACAGAAGCTTCTTAGTTTGATGAGGTCCCATTTGTTTATTCTGTTCTCAACTGCTATTGCTTTTGGTGTCCTTCTTAGAAAGTCGGGACCTACTCCTAGGTCTTGCAGGGTATTTCCTACATTTTCTTGCAAGAGTTTGAAGGTTTCTGGATGTAGGTTTAGGTCTTTTATCCATGTAGATTGGATCTTAGTGTATGGTGATAGATGTGGGTCTATTTTTTTGTTTCTACAGGCTATCAGCCAGTTGTCCCAACAACATTTACTAAAGAGGCCTTCCCACTTGCTTGAGCTGTCATTGGTCTTTTTGTCAAAGATTAATTGGCTGTATTTGTGTGGGTTCCCTTTTGGTGCTTCTATTCTATTCCATTGATCTTCCTTTCTGTCTTTGTGCCAGTACCAGGCTGTTTTGATAACCACTGCTCTATAGTATGTCCAGAGGTCCGGGATTGTGATTCCCCCTGCTAACTTCTTATTTTTCAGGATGGTTCTAGCTATTCGTGGTTTTTTGTGCTTCCAGATGAACTTTTGAATCATTGTATCCAGTTCCGTGAAGAATGTTTTGGGCAATTTGATTGGAATTGCACTGAAAATGTATATTGCTTGTGGTAGTATAGACATTTTAATGATATTGATTTTGCCTATCCAGGAGCACGGGATGTTATTCCATCTTTTGAGGTTTTGTTCAATTTCCTTTTTAAATAGTTTGTAGTTTTCTTCGAATAGGTCTCCTACGCTTTTGGTTAGATTTATTCCCAAATACTTCATACTTCTCTCTGCTATTTTGAATGGTATCCTGTTGGTTAGATCTTCTTCCATCTTGGTGTTATTTGCGTACACTATGGCTGTTGATTTTCGTTCGTTAATTTTGTACCCTGCCACTCTGCCAAACTCTCGTATAAGTTCTAGCAGTTTCTGTAATCAGTAATTGCAAAAACATGGAAGCAACCGAAATGCCCATCAGCAGAAGATTGGATAAGAAAGCTTTGGTTCATCTACTCCATGGAATACTACTCAGCTATTAAAAAAAACAAAATGCAGTTCTTTGTGGCTAAATGGGCACAACTGGAAACTATAATGTTAAGGGAAATGAGCGAATCCCAAAAGATTAGATACCACATGTTTGCCTTGATTTAACCTGTGATTTTTTGTTTGGTTGTTTGTTATTTTTTGAACCTGTCATTGATACTGTCACAACCCAGATGTTTCGAAGAAGGGAACTTGCATCATTTTTAACATATTGTTTACCCAATACTATGTCAATTAATTCCATAATGTCGTATATTGATACTGAGGCCTTGTTGGGGCTTTTAACTGACTGGATCTTTACTCTGTTAGACCTATCTTCAGACCATAGAACGTCTCCCCAAGAGGCCACTGAACTTATCTGGACAATAAGACGCTGAACTTTATGCTAGGCATGTGTTTGCAAGCAATGAATCTCAACTGAACTTGAACTATGGTTATGCAACAAGGTGGAGGAATCCACCATGGGGGGAGGGGTATGGGAGGGGTGGGGGGAATCCCCAGCGCCTATAAAACTGTACTACACAATACAATGTAAGCAACAATAAAAAAAAAATTATATCACCATCTGTGGTAAAAATAATGTTGACTCTTTATGTCAAACTAAAAGCAAAAAGTAATGGAACATGAACAAAGACCAAAACATACACTAGATATTATAAAAGTGTTAGAAGCAAGTATAGCAGCATACCTTCATAAGTACTCTTTTTTTTTAAGATTTACTTATTTTTATTGGAAAGTCAGATTTACAGAGAGAAGAGACAGAGAGAGAGAGAGAGATCTTCCACCTATTGGTTTACTCCCCAAAGAGCTGCAGTGGCCAGAACCTAGCCAAGCCAGGGGCTTCTTCCCGGTCTCCACAAGGGTCCAGGGGCCCAAGACTTTAGACAGCCCTCTACTGCTAGAGCTGGACAGGAAGTGGAGCAGCCAGGATAAGAACCAATGACCACACGGGATCCTGGTGCATGCAAGGTGAGTACTTCAGCCACGAGGCTACCGCACCAGACAGTTTTCTAAGAAAAATATACAAATGGCCAATAAGCACAAGAAAAGATGCTCAGTATTAACAGTCACCAGGGAAGTGTAAACCAAGATCACATTCAGATACCACTAACTCCTTAGGACAGCTGCAATCAGAAAGACGGACAGCAAGTGTCGGCAGGGAAGGAGACAAACTGGAACCCTCATTTACTGCTGGAAGGAACGAATGGAAAAACGCTGTGGTCACTTTTAGAAATGGGCATTTCCTTAAATAATCAGATACAATGACTATATGCTCCAGTAATTCCACTCTGATAACAGGTTCACAAAAACACAGGGCTGGGGCCACAGCATGTTAGGCTAAGCTTCCACCTGCAGTGCTGGCATCTCATTGGGTTGCCAGTTCCAGTCCTGGCTGGTACACATTTACTAAGCCAGCTCCCTGCAGTGGCCTAGGAAAGCAGCAAAGCTGGTCCAAAGCCTGGGTCCCTGCACCCACATGAGACCTGGAAGAAGCTTCTGGCGACTAGCTTCAGATCAGCTCAGCTCCAGCCAATATAGCCTCTTGTGAACAGGTGACCAGCAGATAGAAAATTCTCACTTTTTCTCTCTGATTTTCCGATCAAAACATTTTTTTAAAAAACTACACAAATTGAAGTAGTATTCATAAGAGTCAAACTGTGAAAACACCTAATGATTTTATCAATTAATAAAATATAATCTTCAACAATATTATTGGCTGTGAGAAGGAATAACTTCCTGAATTTATACAACATAGATGAACTTTGTAATATGCTGCTGAGCATTTCTCCATTCTTGAGAAAGTCCAGAGCAGAGAAATTTAAAATAGAAGAAAAAGAGAAGGGCTTGGTTTGTAAAAGAACAATTGGTCCTGGCACAGTGGCTCAATTGGTTAATCCTTCCCTGACAAGCACTACGATACCGTATGTGCTGTGGCAGTTCCCAGGCTGCTTCACCTCCCATCCAGCTCCCTGCTTGCAACCTGGGAAAGCAGCAGAGGGTGGTCCAAAGGCTTGGGATCCTGCACCCACCTGGGAGACGGGGCTCCTGATGGGCTCTGCTATGGCAGTTGTGGCCATTTGGGAAGTGAATCAGTGGATGGAAGATCTTTTTGTCTCTCTGTAAATCTGATCTGCCATTTAAAAAAAGCAGCAGCAGCAAAAGTGTTAACTTTGCTAAATGTGAGCATGCTACCATGGTCATATTATACTGGTCATTTATGTTTGGTGCATGTCAAAGTACTAAGGGATAAAGTGTTACGTTACCAACTTACTTTCAAATGTGTCAACAAAAAAGAAAACTAAGCCAATATGACAGACACTAATTAATAATTAGTGAATTAAAAGGATACTAGGTTGGCTTTGTGGCTTAGCAAGTAAAGCCTGCCTATTAGGCCTGTATCCCATGTGGTGCCAGCTGATGTCCCAACTGCTCTACTTCCCATCCAATCCCCCATAAGTGGTTTGACAAAAACAGCAGAGGATGCCTCAGGTGTTTCAGTCCCCCACCCATGTGGGAAACCCGGAAGAGGCTCCTGACCTGAGACCAGCCCACCTCTGGATGCTGTGGCCAAACGGAGAGCAAACCAGGAGATGGAAGATTTCTCTCCCTACCCACCTCATTTTCAAATAAACAAGTAAATAAAAAACTAAACTTTAAAAATAGACTTTCTGAATATAGTTATTATACCAGATTCATATGTTTCAAATGAGTTTTCCAAAAATCTTTCATAAATTAATACACTTAGACGATAGAAAAACACCTCTTAATCACTTAAAATCTCTGAATGAAAAATGAATGCAAACTAATAAAAGGAATCACAGGATTTGAAAACAACTACCTAGGGACCAGCGTTGTGGTGCACTGGGTTAAGCTGTCATCTGCAGGACTGGCATCTTACAGGCTCCAGTTCAAATCCCACTTGCCTCGCTTCTAATCTAGCTCCCTTGTCATTACCAAGGCAGCTCATTGCCCAGGAAAGCACCCATGGGGAGCACCCAGCTAAAGGTCCTGGCCTGGGGTCCAACTGTCAAGGCCATTTGGGGAGTAAACCATCAAACCAAAGACTTCTCTCTTTCTCTTCATTCTAAGTCTTTAGAAAATAAAACATCACTTGTCATTTCCTATGTATTTAGGCAAATTATATACTTACAAATATGTGAATTCAAATGAAAAATGAATTCTTACACAATAACTCCAAGAATAATTTCTTACAAGTGAAAAATGGTAAACTTGCAATGGAAGAGCTGTGGTAGATAGTATCTGATTTCTTGGTTAAGGTGCTAACAACCAGCAATCAGCAGTCCAATCAGTACCAGATAATTTCTGACATGATGCACCAAAATGTTTTTGTAGAAGTAATAAGATGAGACAAACAAATGAGGTGGTGATGACTCAATTGACTATCCTCCTCTTGCAAGTGCTAGTATCCCCATATTGCACTGGTTTGTGTCCCAGCTGCTTCACTTCCCATCCAGCTCCCTGCTTGTGGCCTGGGAAAGCAGTAGGATGGCCCAAAGCCTTAGAACCCTGCACCACATGAGGACCTGCACCCAAGGACAAGCTGCCACCTGTGCTCCAGACACACACTAGGGCCAAGTTGCCACCTCCCCTTCCCAGACCCCTGTACCCTGGGGGTCTTACCTTGTGGATGTCCGTTTTCTCCTCAGAGGTCACATGGTACTGGTGAAGCCCCGTGAGTCTGTGAACTCCTCCAGCCAGGCTCAAATCCAGGCACTCTGGGGGCGGCACCAACTCCACCTGGCACACAGCGGGCCCCACGTGGGTTCACCATGGCGGCCACCGCGAGGCCCTCCCCAGGTGGGGTGCAGGTGGACAGCAGGTGGGAGTAGGGTCAACTGGAGTCCACGAGCCCTGGCATGTCCTCTTGTGGGGCCCACAGTGCATCTTCGGGCAGCCCAAGAGCTCTCCAAGCAGAGCCCAGCAGTGCGTCCTCTTCCTCTGCTGCTTCTTCACTGACTGAGGGTGCAGGGCCACAGCACCTTGCAGGAAGTGACCATGCGGCCAATTCCTCCACCTCAGCACCCTCAGCACCACGCAGGATTCCTCCACCAATGGGGACCCTTTTCTTCCTCTTCTCTGACCCCAGGGCACCCCGCTGTGCTTCCTTTCCTCGCCCCAGGGAAGTTCTGCACTGCAGAACAGGGCCTGGGGCTCCTCACAGCACTGGGCCCTGCAGTGCAGGAGGGGAGAGATGCAGCATGGAGGACCTTGGAGGGCTCCAGGGGGCAGAGGTTGTGCTTCTGGAGAGGAGGACTCTCCCTCGCTGCCACCAGGGCAGCAAAGCCACAGATAAGCAGTCGGCCAAGCCACAGATAAGCACAGCGGGGTGCTCCCCTGGTTGTCTCGATGGACATCCGACCTGCTCCACCTATTGTTTAAAAAAAAAAAAAAAGAAAGGTTTATTTATTTGTATTGCAAAGGCAAACTGGAATATAGAATGGGGGAGATAGAAGTTTATATTCACTCAATCACACCCCTAATAGCCAAAATGAACCAGGAGGTTCTTCTTGGTCCCCCAAGTGAGTGCAGCTCCCTGCCTGTGGCCTGGGAAAGCGGTTGAGGACAGCCCAAAGCCACAGGCTTAGGAGACCTGAAAGAATCTCCTGGCTCTTGGGTTGGATTGATCATTTCCATAAGTAGTGAAAGAGATTAAACAAACAAAAATAAGGCAGGAGAATCTGGGAGTTTATCAGATGCATATCTGAGCATTTAAAAACCAAACATATCCAAACAGAAGCACTGGGATAGTCAAAAAGAGACTGATTTCCCAAATTAAGCAAACTAAAACCTGGCTTTCCTAAGCAGGGGTGAGAGGACCACAGCAAGGGAGAAATCAAACACGGTTTTGCCTCCTACAGGCACCTGTTACTCTGTGTGTGCTGGAATTCACGCACCATCAACTCACCCGCCTGAGAGTTCTGGTGGTGTCTATGGTATTTGTACATTTCCCAAACCACGGGCACAGCCTGAAGTGTAACACAGAGGGAGAAGGAAAGACAAGCTCAGAGCCTGCAAAGCAGCTGCAGAATTCCTCCAGGGCAGAAGTGTTGCCACTCACAGGCAGGCTGCTCACCTCCCTGAAAAGTGTGTGGGGTGAACCCACGCCCTGCCCTGGGAGGCCTGCAGGTGCCTAGGGCCCCCTGGAGTGGAGTCCAGCTCCTGCTGCCAGGCCTCCCTGCTTCCTGCACTGGGGTTGGCCACCAGTGGGTGCCCTACCAGGCTGGGGAGTTGCATACCAACTGTGCCCTGGGAGTGAAGGGTTTCCTTCGCTGTGCTTATCTGTGGCTTGGCCGACTGCTCTCTTTCGAGTTTTCCATTTTTCTTTCTCCTTTTTCTCACCCTCCTTTTTTTGCTCCTTTGTTTTGCACTTTTTTTTCTGCAACCAAGGATTATGGCAGTATTCCAAGGGTCCCCATTTCCCCCACTTGGGCTCTGCAGGGATACAAGACCCTAAACCCTGTGTGTTTGTGATTGGGGACCATTGACCAGGGCCAAGCAGATGTGGAGGGGCAAGCCAGGCTACAGGGACAGGCTGACTGGGAGTGTACTTCCTGAGTGCTCCACAAGCCCACAGACAGGAAAGCCCACCCTCTTCCTGGCATCTGAAGCACCAATACCATGTTCAGCATAGCCTGTCTTACCTTTCCTTCTGTCCCTGTCAACCTGCAGCTGGGGAAGGCTTCCTGCCTCAGACGCCTCCTATACTGGCTCCCTTGGCCCTTCAGTCTCAACAGGTCTCATAGGGACCACAGCTCAGCAAGCTCGGTGCCCCCACACACAATGCCACCATGGTCACCACCATCAACCCCACCTCATCACATGCTCCCTGTGTGACACACACACACACACACGCACACACCCTGCTCGTACAAGTGTGCCGATCTCCCCTTGCTGTCCATCACATACTCACCCCATCCAGCACATGAACGTGGGTGGATTTCACCTGAGTGCCAATCCCATGCCCTTTCCACAAGTCCACACATCACTGAGTCTTACAGGCCAATATGAAGGTGGTTTCAGGGGCCCTCAAGGAAGCAGCAATGAGAGCATGTTGGAATCCTGAAAATGAAGTGGAGTAAATCCTTCCATGGTGCACACACCACTGTCCCTACAATGATTTACAGGTCTCTTTTACTTGCAACACTTTGGGAAGTTATTCAAAGTTAGATTTGGGGTGGACTTGGAAGGCAGTGTTTGTCACTGGCTCTTAGGAGGAAGGGGGCTAGGTGGAAAGGAGGGGATGCAGAGGCACCTATGTGACCTGTGTTTTATTATAAGACACATTATCCTTTTCATGACAAGCTGCAGACATGGCCAGCTAGGAAGGTTCCCTCAGCCTAGGGATCTCTGATCATTCAAGGGGTGGAACGCAGTGCCCTCTGAGTCAGGTCAGCACTCTTCCTGGAGGAAGAACCTCCAGGGGAGGTGTTAGAAAGATAATCAAGCTCGCCCACCCCTCCTCCCAACCCTAAAACATGGCCTCTTTCCACTGGGATTCTCATTAAGATTGAGTCAACTTTGTAGCAGATGGTTTCAGCCCTCCCCGCATACAATCCAGGCTTCTCTGCCTCTTGCCCCATTATGCCCCAGAGGAAATTACCTTTCCCGCCCACTCCTTCCCCCAGGCACCTGTGGCAAAAAAAAAAAAAAAAAAGGAAAAAAACCAGAGGAGGCAGACTGGCCCTGGAGACTTGTACACTTTGAGGGGTCTGGGGTGGACACATCAATAACTCTAAGGGGCCCCAGGGGAGTGTAGAGACACAGAGAGGACTCCTGCATTTGGATTTGCATTTTCTGGCAAACCAGGGGAGGAGGAAAGTCCTTCCACACCTGCAGTACCTGCAGCGGAGGCCAGGAAGTCAGCACATAGGTCCAGGGCTACTGCACCTGCTGCAGCTGCTCCATTGGCAAGGCGAGGGTCCAGCCCGAGCAGCCCTTCCGCGTAAGCCCCAGGGCAGCTAAGTTGGAATCTGCCAAAAGACAGGGAGAGCAAACACATTTTAAATGAACAGAAACATGTGGCTTTCAAGTCTAAATTGCACTTTCCAAAGCAAGACACAATTCCAAACAGGCAGGGTTGCCCCACGCCTAGATCACAGGCGGGATCGTCATATTTTGTTGTGCAAATGAAGACAGTCAATGAGCAGGGCTTGCTCAGAGTAAGGCTGAGGAAGGATTGTGGAGGAGGGTAAAAGCAAAGGGGAACCAGTTGATCTCTGCACTGGGCTGAAAGAAAATGAAACCATGAACTTCAAAGCTGGGGTCTAACCCTTCTCAGGTTAATTTCTGCTTCCTACAAAGTTGATCAGGATCCTAAATCATGAGGCCCTCCCCCATGCTGGCCAGGCAGGCTCTGGAGCTCAATGTGGGACAGGAGAAGGATGCTTTCGGTCTCCCAGGTCTATCTGTAACCAATGTTTAGACATTTTCATAACTGGGGGCTCTGCAGGAGATAGAACTGACCCAGCAATTGCAACTACCAGTGTTGTGTGTAGGCTAATATTGATGACAGACTGAGCCAGACTCCAAACTGGCAGGCACACAGGAAGGTCAGGTCTGGGGTCACTTCAGATGAGGTTCCTTTCAGGATCCCCCCAGCTGAACTGCTGGACTCAGAACTCCAATCCTGGGGAGAACTGTAGGATCTGTGGTCTGCCCATGGAGTGCATGTGTCAGAACTGGGCTTCCTCGTGGCTAAGATGAAGCAGTGGGCCCCAGGCCTAGATTCACATGGAGGATATGGCACCCATTGGGTTCTGCAGAGGAGATCTAGTGTCATAGCAGAGGAAGGAGAGCAGAACAAATTGATCAACTATTCCAGTTCAGCATTGGCAGCAAATAACTGGGAGAATGGAGACTCTGGGTTGCTCTGTATGAGCAAATACACCTTGGATTTCCTAATCCTTGGATCGGTGAAATCGACAGTAATTCAGAACGATTGAGACCACTTGAGCAGAACCTTCAAAGTATAATCCACATTAGGAAACCTGGGATGACATTGGATCCCAGCTCCCTGCTCCCAGGTACTGAGGCAGCTGGGGAGCTGTGTGCAGCTACTCCCTTAATTTCCCCTCTTGCCCTGGATACAGGAGGAAGAAAGGCCCAATTTTGTCTCACCCTAGTCCTCACCGCATTCCCCTAGTCCTCAACCCTTCCCACCCTAGTCAACTATGCAAACATCATCAAAAACAAAAGATTAAAAAATTTTAAATGAGGTCCTGAATATTTTGTACACTACAGAATAGTGTATAAATATTTATAAGGTATAAAAACTACATTTTAATTATAAAAATATGAATAAGGGCCTGGAGCAGTAGCCTAGTGACTGAAGTCCTCATTTTACATGTGCCAGGATCCCATATAGATGCTGGTCCAAATCCCGGTGGCCCTGTATCCCATCCAGCTCCCTGCTTGTAGCCTGGGAAAGCAGTGGAAGACGGCCCAAAGCCTTTGGGACCCTGCACTCATATGGGAGGCCCAGAAGAAGTTCCTGGCTCCTGGCTTTAGGTCGGCTCAGCTCTATCCATTGCAGCCACTTGGGAAGCAAATGAGTGGACAGAAGATCTTTCGCTCTGTATCTCCTTCTCTGTATATGCCTGTCTTTCTAATAAAAATAAATACATCTTTAAAAATAAATTAAAAGCATTGTGATACACAGATTGGTGCAGGAGTTGAACTGCTGCCTAGGTCAGGACACCAGCACACCATAGCGGCGTTGATTTGGATCTGACTGATTTCAGCCCTGGGATTTGCCTTCCCCATACAGGTCCCTGCTAATGCACCCTGAAACAGTGGGTGGTGATTCACGTTCTTGAGTCCATGGCACTCAAGTGTGCGACCCAGATGCAGTTTCTGACTCCTGGTTCACCCTGGCCCAGCTCCAGCTATAGCAACCATTCGGGGAGTGCACCAACAGATGGAAGAACCCCGCCCCCATTTCTCTCCCTTCCTGTCCTTCAAATAAGTTCTTTTTTTTTTAAGCTTCTAAATCCCTTTTTTTTTTTAAGATTTACTTTTTATTACAAAGTCAGACATACAGAGAAGAGGAGAGACAGAGAGGAAGATCTCCTGTCCGATGACTCACCATGTGAGCCCAACAGCCAGTGCTGTGCCGACCCAAAGCCAGGAACCGGGAACCTCCTCCAGGTCTCCCAGGCAGATGCATGAACCCAAGGCTTTGGGCCATCCTCGACTGCTTTCCCAGGCCACAAGCAGGGCGCTGGATCAGACATAGAGCTGCCGGGATTAGAACCGGTGCCCATATGGGATCCCTGCGTGTTTAAGGCAAGGACTTTAGCTGGTAAGCCACGCTGCCAGGCCCTAAGTCTATAATTCTAAACAGCATTTTAATTATGATTCTCATCTTCTCTGAGGTTGGACTCCCAGGAAGAAAATCACTTTTCAGACATTACCTTTCCTTATATTGCCTCGATTTCCTAAAGGAAGGGATTCAGGGCATGGTCAACTTATTGGGGATTTACTCTGGGTTCACTCCACATTTCAAGACACAGATCTCATCTTCCACCTGTGTCTACCGGGACTAATGAGGATGAGCATGTGCAGTCAGTCACATGAAGTAGTTATGAAGGAAATAACAGGTTCAATGGTGGGTCTGAAATCCGGTAACTGGCATTTTTCAAAATTATTAGTCGTTGAAAAGCAAGCAAGTCTGAAGAAGGGCCACAGGGAAACGGGGCCTAGGGAGGCCCTGTGGGATGCTGGAGAGGATCATGGGGCACAGAAGGGGGACTATGGGAAAGCTAAGGCAAGTGAACTCAGTGTGGACTCTGGTTAACAGTAACGTATCAATCCTGCTGCATTAATTCTGAGAAACCAAAGCCAAGAATAAGAGGAATGGGGTTTGAGGGATGTGGGAACTCTGACTCCATAAACTTTCTAAAATATTCTAAGCTAAAAGTTTTATTTTTAAAAAATCCAGGCTGGGGTTGTCATTGAGGCACAGCAAGCAAAGCCTCTGCTTGTGCTGCTGGCAACTAACAGGGCTGCCAGTTTGTGTCCTTGCATCCTCTGTTGCCCAGATCACACGATAAATTAGCTTAAGCTGAGCCCTAACCACCCTTCCCTGGAGCGACCCCCTGCCTTCACCCTGTGATTGGTAGACAGATTTGAACCTGGTCTCTTTTCTCTTGTTTCCTTGCCAGCTCAATTCCCAGTGAAGCTGGTTCTAATCTGGCAGCCCTGCTTCCCATCAGCTCCCTGCTTGTGGCCTGGAAAGACAGCCAAAGATGGCCCAAACCTTGGGACCCTGCACCCAAGTGGGAAACCCAGAAGGGCTCCTGGCTCCTGGCTTCGGACTGGTGCAGCACTGGCTGTTGTGACCCCTTGAGGAGTGAACCATTGGAAGGAAGATCTTCCTCTCTGTCTCTCCTCCTGTCTGTATATCCGCCTTGCCAATAAAAAAAAAATAATAAATCCTAAAAAAAAGACAAGCATCAAAACAGTGCATAATTCTTGTGTAAGAGAGATGCTGCGTTAGCGATTAGAGCAAGCAGTTTTAGCCCATCAACACTTAGTCATCCAGAAAGAATGAACAACATGACTGCTGCGCACATTCTTGCCTTCCCCGTTCTTTCCCCTTACTTCTCATCTTTCCATCCCAGTGCTGTGCTGTGCCTACAGCTCATCTCCACCATGCGCGCTGCTGATTTTGCCGGCAAGCTTTTCCACTGTAAAGCTATCTGTCCATCATTTCATCTGCTCCCCATCCCCCTTCCTCAGTTGAAACCCAAGCCTCTTGCAGCAAGAGCTCATCTTTCCCTGTGGCATTCTCAGGAAAAAGAGGTTCTCTTCCATCTCCTCTCTCAGCATGGAGCCACATCGAGTATAGAAAAAAATATACTTGTGCTTTGCTTCTGTGATGACATTTCTCTGTTCCTACACACCTTCCCCGTGCGGATGCGCAGTGACCATGACCTCCCTTCTCCCTCCCCCTGGCCTGGACTATTCTTCCCATGGTTAGAGGATCTGGGAGCAGACTTACAGCCTCAACTTTCACAGTTATTGCTGATGTAAGCTGGAAAAGAATGTAACATCTACGGTCTACAATTCCATTTGACGTTCCTGCTACCTGCTCTCAGTCAAGATGGAAGTTGACACAGTCTGGAGTTCTAGGTAATGGTTGATGTATCTGCTAAATGACACTGCAGGCATTCAATCAGCAAAACGCAGAGTGGGGAACTGCAGAGCAAATTGCCAGTTGTTGTTGCGAAATATCAATTTCAAGGACAGGGCTGTTCCTTTATGGTTTAGACTCAAGAAGACATTAAAAAAATTAAGTAGATATCAAGAAACTAAAGTGCTTGCTAATGGTTGATGACTGATGGCTTAGGGATGGGGTCTTAGCCTAATGGTAGCATCTGTGATACAGGTCTAGTGGCAGCTTGCAGGTCACGGGAGCACACGTTCAGGAGCACTTCGCCACGGCAGGGCTTGTTATGTATCCCAGATGGGCATCCTGCGTCACTGTGCTCTGTGGCTTGCTAACGATGATTCATCCACATGCATTTCACCATTATCACCCTCATCCCACATTGTTAGGCCCCTCCAGATGACAGGCAAATGGGTTACCCAATCTTAGACAACCTTCCTTCTTAGTTATTTCAGATAATGTAGTAAAAAAATTAATGTATGAATGTTAGTGGAAAGGAACCTACAGATTAGAAACAAACAAAAACCCAAACAAATACAGTAAGTGGGTCTCACTTGACTCTTCCTTCAAATAATTTTTTTTAAAAACAAACAACTTGATAAAAATGGACAAGTAAACTTGAATGCTAGTTAAGCATTCAGTGATATTGGAGAAATAATGATGACTTTTTCAATCTATGATAATGAAATTGTGTGTTGAAATTCAGAAGATCTTCCTCCCTGGCTCTTTCCCTCTCCGCATATCTGACTTTCCAATAAAAATAAATCCTTGCAAACATTCCTTGTATTGTATTTATATTAAAATGTTTACAATTCAATAGCTGGGGGTTGTTTCAAGCCCACCCAGGCCAACAGGCTGGGAGAAGTGAATTGAAAGGAAATGGGGTGTAGCTGAAACAAAGCTGGCATTAGCTGCTTAATGTTGGTCATGGGTACTTAGGGGACACTCATACAGTCTATTTGCTTCTGTATTTCCTCCTAACCAAATGCAGAGGAAAAAGCCAGTAGGAATGATTCACCTAGTCTGATGGCCCTCCAAGTGACTCCATCACCAAAGTCAGGGGGATTTTAAGCTCTCACTGACACCGCAGGCATGTATTTTCAAGCAATTCAGGTGGTGTGCATTACAAATTAATCAACTTAAATGACTTATAATTCAACCAACTTACACTTTAGACCAATCAGATACAGAAGCAGATACCTTTGGTTAGCCATGCTCAAAACCCAGTACTATGTCAGGGAACTGGCAATCTCCTGTCCTCTTTTTACACCTGCTAACTGCCTTGCTTTGCCATTAGCCAGATGCACCCCATCACACAAAATAGCTTTGCCTGAGTCCCACTGGACTTCTCATGTATTTTGCTCACCTAACTTGCTCATGTTTTTTTTTCCCACAGACACTTGACATATGCATACTTCCAAGTTGATCATACATCATGACAGACATTCCTAAGCAGCTAGTCCCACTGCTGTCCTTCCCTTCAACCCTGGCCCCTTAGGTACCATTGTTAGGGCTCCAGATTAGAGAGAAAGCAGATACAAAACTCCTCGAGGCAGACTGAGAAAACTTCTTCACTTGTCTGAGCTGAACTTTCTGTCATTCCTTGGCTGGGGCAGCTTTGGCATGGTGCTGCTGTCCCACCAGAGGATAACCAGGAAGCACACACCTTTGAAGGTGGTCCTAGACGAGCAAATCAACTATGGTGCTGGAGGGAGCTGATACTAGACACGGAACTCCTTAGCAATCTATAGCACAAAGGCATTATCCAGCTACTACAGGTGAACCACAGGGTCCCACCACCTGCGCTTAGTAATGAATCTGGCAAACAATGGCATCCTATAGAGTCATGTGATGAGACAGGGGCCTAGAGAAGGACAAGGCCTGGGACCTGATGTGGTCCAACACCTGTGCTTAGTAACGGACCTGGCAAGCAATGGCATCCTAAGGAGCATTGTGATGGGACAGGGGACTGGAGGATGAGACCCAGGACATGTTGTGTCAGCAGCTGGACAAAACAGAGGCAATGTGTGGTACAGAGCAGCAGCAAATTGGAGAATATCCTGCTGTACTCCAGCCTATCTTGTCAAGATACTAGGCTTCAGGTTGAGTTGCTAGGTACCTGAGGGAGAGATGAAGATCCTTGAAGTTCCCGAAGTTTTGCTAGTTGGCCCAAGAACTTCAGTCACACACTAGTCATTACCTAGATCATTAAAACAGAAATCAGAAGAACTGAGTGATGGGTGAAAATAAATAAATCTTACAGATCTTACAGAATAAAAAGCACTTTTCTCTCTCTGAAAGCATGCAGACTTCTCATTGTTTAGCTTACCTCATACAACAAGCAAATAACTAAACAGAAAAAATACTTCTAACAAGCATTTTGTATTAAGGCAAAAATGTTTCTCTACTGTGTAAAAAGGGTTCCTATTAGTAACCAAAACATTCCAAATTGGTTTAACTTTATGATTCAAATGGAAATTAAGGACATCAGATTATTCTCAGTAACCATGCAATTCAGCATTTCATCAACAGAAGAAAATATTTTTTAGGTACATCGACCCTCTACCTCACCAATATTAAGACATTTTTCATCAGTTGTCTTATTACAAGAGACTAAGGAATGGCTCAGCGTTACGACTCAGTGGCTAAATGCTCGCCTTGCACGTGCAGGATCCCATATGGGATTCAAGCCCTGACTGCCCCGTTTCCCATCCCTCTCCCTGCTTGCAGCCTGAGAAATCAACAGAGGACGGGCCAACACCTTGGGACCGTGCACCAACATGGGAGATGCTGAAGAAGCTCCAGGCTCCTGACTTCAGATTTGCTCAGCTCCAGCTGGTATGACCATTTAGGGAGTGAACCGGGAGATTGAAGAGCTTTCTCTCCAACTCTGTGTAAATCTGCCTTTTCAATCAAATAACTAAATCTTTTTTAAATGCATTTTTAAAAATTTCTATTGGAAAGGCAGATATACAGAGGGGGAGAGAGACAGAGAGGAAGATCTTCCATCCAATGAGTCACTCCCCAATCAGACGCAATGGCTGGAGCTAAGCTGATCCGAAGCCAGGAGACAGGAGCTCTTCTGGTTCTCCCATGCGGGTGCAGGGTCCCAAGGCTCTGGACCGTGCTCGACTGCTTCCCCAGGCCACAAGAAGGGAGAGCTGGATGGGAAGCAGGGCCGCCGGGATTAGAACCAGCACCAAAATGGGATCTCAGCTCGTGCAAAGCCAGGACTTTAACACGCTATCGCACCAGGCCCCAAACAAATAAATCTTAAAGAGGCAGAGAGAGACTAAAGAAAAAAATAACCATTAAATTCTTACAAAATATTTTAGAAAGATATGGAAGTCAAAATCCCCTCATCAAACAATACATCTTCTCAAAATGTTCCCTTTTGGAGCAACAATGATGGTATAACAAGCTCATCTTCAGCCCTGTGGTGGCAATGCCAGGTGCTCCCCTTCTGATTCTGCTCTCTACTTATGGCCAGAGAGAGCAACTGAAGATGCCTTGGGCCCTGGACCCACACAGGAGATTCCACAGAAGCAGCCTGTGGGTCCCACCTTCGGACCACCTAAGCCCCTCCTTCCCTAACTCTCCTTGGCGCCCTGTAAAGTCTGCCTTTCATATGAAGACAAAATTTTTAAAAATGCATTTTGTATTATTCAGCACTTATTTTTAAGACTGATTTTGTTATTGGAAAGTCAGACGTGCACAGAGGAGGACACATGGAGAGGAAAATCATTCACCCGATGATTCACTCCCCAAGTGGCCACAATGGACAGACAGCGCTGAGCCAATCCGAAGCCAGGAGACAGGAGCCTCTTCCTGGTTTCCCACACAGGCACAGAATCCCAAGGCTTTGGGCTATCCTCTACTGCTTTCCCAAGCCACAATCAGGAAGCTGGATGCGAAGAGGGTCCGCCAGGATTGGAATCGGTTCCAAAATGGGATCTCAGCACATTCAAGGCAAGGATTTCAGCCGCTCAGGGAGCACTGGGCCCTGTCCCGCAGTTTTTATACCACACTGAAGAGCCATCCACAAAATGTGGCAGATGAGGGGGGCAACAAAAATACTTAAATAAATTTCAGTTGGGCCTAGCAGGATGGCTCAATGGCTAAATCCTTGCCTCACAAGCACAGGAAACCAATTTGGGCATCAGTTTATAACCTGTCTGCTCCACTTCCCAGACAACTCCCTGCTTGTGGCCTGGGAAAGCAACCCTGGGACCCTGCATCTGCATGGGACACCTGGAAGAAGCTCCTGGTTCCTGACTTAGGTTTGGCTCAGCTCCCAGCAGCTGTAGCCATTTGGAGAGTGAACCAGCAGATGGAAGATCTTTCTCTCTCTGTGAATCTGCCTTTCAAGTACAAATAAACAAATCTTTTGAAAAAATAAATACTGACAAGTTGGAACTTAAGAATTCTCTTCATGGGCCCAGCACAGTGGCCTAGTGGCTAAAGTCCTCGCCTTGAACACGCCAGGATCACATACAGGCGCTCGTTCTAATCCCGGCAGCTCCACTTCCCATCCAGCTCCCTGCTTGTGGCCTGGGAAAGCAGTCAAGGATGGCCCAAGGCCTTGGCATCCTGCACCCACACCAGGTACCTGGAAGAATTTCCTGGCTCCTGGCTTCGGATCAGCTCAGCTCCACCCTTTGTGATCACTTGGGGAGTGAGTCAGTGGACAGAAGATCTCTCTATCTCTCCTCCTCTGCATATGTGACTTTGCAGTAAAAATAAATACAACTTTAAAAAATGTATTGTTACGGGCTAGCACCCTGATTATGCTCCAGGGAAAACCGTGCAGGATGCCCTCTGGCATGGGAAACCCCAATGAAGCTCCTGGCTCCTTGCTTTGGCCTGGCCCACTCTAGCCCCTGCAACCATTTGGAGAGTGAACCAGCAGAAGCAATATCTATCTTTCCCTCAATCTTTGAAAACACTGCCTTTCAAATAAACAAATAAATGAATAAATATTTACAAAAATTAACACATCTTTTAAAAGTATAATTTTAAATGATTTCCGGTCCCAGAGCTGTAGCCTAGAGGCTAAAATCCTCACACTGCATGTGCCAGAATCCCATACAGAAATAAGTTCTACTCCTGGCCACCCCACATCTATTCAGCTCCCTCCTTCTGGGCTGGGAAAGCAGTCAAGGACAGTGCAAAGTCGTGGCACTCTGTACCTGCGTGGGAGACCTAGACGAATCTTCAGGCTTCTGGCTTTGGATCAGAGAAGCTCTGACCACTGCAGGTGCTTGGGGAGTGAACCAGTGGATGGAAGATCTTCCTCTCTTGTCACTTCTCCTGCTGTATATCTGACTTTCAACAAAAAATAAATAAAATAAATATTAAAAAATTATCACTCTAAGGTTGACACAAATTTTGACAAATGCTAGTCTAAATTCTTCCCACTTACTTACTGAGCTATTGCTCACCCTATGAGATAATGCTTCCCACAACCACTAACCTGACTTACAAGCACAAGTAAAACTCATATATCCAGATAAGACTGCAGAGTAACAGGAATCCTCAAATACATTCCACCTTATGAAACAGAAAAAAATGACAAGCTCAACACAGAACACTACTCAACTGTACATCAGTAGATTCATGGGAAATGGAATCAGAAATTAATTTTTTTAATTTATACACTCCTTAAGACTCACTTATTTTTGATGCAAAGACAGATCTACAGAGGAGAGACAGAAAATATTCCAGAGTAGCTCACTGCTCAAATGCCCACAACAACTGGAGCTGACAATCTGAAGCCAGGATCCAGGAGCTTCTTGCAGGTCTCCAAGGTAGGTGCAGAGTCCCAAGGTTTGGGCCGTCCTCCACTGCTTTCCCAGGCCACTAGCAGGGAGCTGGACTGGAAGTGGAGCAGCCAGAAAATGAACCAGTGCCTAAATGGGAGGATTACCCTGTTGAGCCATTGCACCAGGCCCTGAAGTTATTGTTGGGAGACAGACACGGAGGCAGAGCAGGCCAAGCAGACTGGCATCCACAGGGTACTGCCATGGCTGCTCTATTTCCAATCCAGCTCAGTGCTAATATCCCTGGGAAGGCAACAGATAATAGCCCAATGTCTTGGGCCCTCTACTACCCGTGTGGGAGACTGAACCTAGGGTTTCATCCCCCTGGCTTGAGGATCGCCTTGCCCTAGTGTTTTGTAGACATTTAGGGAGAGAATCAGCCGAGAGATCTCTCCACCTCTCTGCCTTTCATATAAATAAGTCACTCACATAGATTTGTATTTTGATATGAAAAAATAGGAAATTCCATGCCCGTTTTACCATTTGCATTCTTGTCAACTTTACAGACACCTCATGCAGAAATTCAAGATTGTCTGTACCAAAATAAATATATCTTTAATTCAATTTTCCACAAACTTGTTGAGGTATCCTCACACTCATCAAAATATGGCACTTACAGGTTGCTGTTTCTTTTGCACATTGTCTATCACATGATCTAAGGAGCATTCATCACATCAATCTCACAGCATTGTATAAGATAACCTCTAACGAGAACTGAAATCCATCCATTCTGTCTCTTCATGCATGCATCTCACTGTCAGACCCTCCTTCACAAGCAATGCTGCCCACCAACTTAGTGAAGTGCCTGGTCTCATAAATGCACTGGGCTCTGATCCAATCTATAAACCAAGTACAAGCCTCACCTTGCTCAAAGCACACGGAGCCAGAATATTTCTTTCTACCACGGCGATTTTCAAAGTAGATCCTTGAAGTTCCCGAAGTTTTGCTAGTTGGCCCAAGAACTTCAGTCACACACTAGTCATTACCTAGATCATTAAAACAGAAATCAGAAGAACTGAGTGATGGGTGAAAATAAATAAATCTTACAGAATAAAAGCACTTTTCTCTCTCTGAAAGCATGCAGACTTCTCATTGTTTAGCTTACCTCATACAACAAGCAAATAACTAAACAGAAAAAATACTTCTAACAAGCATTTTGTATTAAGGCAAAAATGTTTCTCTACTGTGTAAAAAGGGTTCCTATTAGTAACCAAAACATTCCAAATTGGTTTAACTTTATGATTCAGACGGAAACTTAAGAACATCAGATTATTCTCACTTACCATGCAATTCAGCATTTCATCAACAGAAGAAAATATTTTTTAGGTACATCGACCCTCTACCTCACCAATATTAAGACATTTTTCATCAGTTATCTTATTACAAGAGACTAAGGAAAGGCTCAGCATTACAACTCAGTGGCTAAATGCTCGCCTTGCACGTGCAGGATCCCATATGGGATTCAAGCCCTGACTGCCCCGTTTCCCATCCCTCTCCCTGCTTGCAGCCTGAGAAATCAATAGAGGACGGGCCAACACCTTGGGACCGTGCACCAACATGGGAGATGCTGAAGAAGCTCCAGGCTCCTGACTTCAGATTTGCTCAGCTCCAGCTGGTATGATCATTTAGGGAGAGAACCGGGAGATTGAAGATCTTTCTCTCCATCTCTGTGTAAATCTGCCTTTTCAATCAAATAAGTAAATCTTTTTTAGATGCATTTTTAAAAATTTCTATTGGAAAGGCAGAAATACAGAGGGGGAGAGAGAAAGAAAGGAAGATCTTCCATCCGATGATTCATTCCCCAGTCGGACATAATGGCTGGAGCTAAGCTGATCCGAAGCCAGGAGACAGGAGCTCTTCTGGTTCTCCCATGCGGGTACAGGGTCCCAAGGCTCTGGACCGTGCTCGACTGCTTCCCCAGGCCACAAGAAGGGAGAGCTGGATGGGAAGCAGGGCCGCCGGGATTAGAGCCAGCGCCCAAATGGGATCCCAGCTCGTGCAAAGCCAGGACTTTAATAGGCTATCGCACCAGGCCCAAAACAAATAAATCTTAAAGAGGGAGAGAGAGACTAAAGAAAAAAATAACCATTAAATTTTTAGAAAATATTTTAGAAAGATATGGAAGTCAAAATCCCCTCATCAAACAATACATCTTCTCAAAATGTTCCCTTTTGGAGCAACAATGATGGTATAACAAGCTCATCTTCAGCCCTGTGGTGGCAATGCCGGGTGCTCCCCTTCTGATTCTGCTCTCTACTTATGGCTGGAGAGAGCAACTGAAGATGCCTTGGGCCCTGGACCCACACAGGAGATTCCACAGAAGCAGCCTGTGGGTCCCACCTTCGGACCACCTAAGCCCCTCCTTCCCTAACTCTCCTTGGCGCCCTGTAAAGTCTGCCTTTCATATGAAAACAAAAAAATTTTTTGGGGGGCCCAGCGCCATGGCGCAGTGGTTAAGGTCGGTCCTTGCCTTGCACGCCCAGGATCCCATATGGGCGCTGGTTCTAATCCCGGCGGCCCCGCTTCCCATCCAGCTCCCTGCCTGTGGCCCGGGAGAGCAGTCGAGGACGGCCTAAAGCTTTGGGACCCTGCACCCGTGTGGGAGACCCAGAAGAAGCTCCTGGCTGCGGTTGGGATAGCATCGACCGTTGCGCTCACTTGGGGAGTGAATCATCGGATGGAAGATCTTCCTCTCTGTCTCTCCTCTCTGTATATCCGCCTTTCCAATAAAAATAAAATAAATTTTAAAAAAAATTTTAAATGCATTTTGTATTGTTCAGCACTTATTTTTAAGACTGATTTTGTTACTGGAAATTCAGATATGCACAGAGGAGGACACATGGAGAGGAAAATCATTCACCCGATGATTCACTCCCCAAGTGGCCACAATGGACAGACAGCGCTGAGCCAATCCGAAGCCAGGAGACAGGAGCCTCTTCCTGGTTTCCCACACAGGCACAGAATCCCAAGGCTTTGGGCTGTCCTCTACTACTTTCCCAGGCCACAATCAGGAAGCTGGATGCGAAGAGGGTCCGCCAGGATTGGAATCGGTTCCAAAATGGGAACTCAGCACATTCAAGGCAAGGATTTCAGCTGCTCAGGCAGCACTGGGCCCTGTCCCGTAGTTTTTATACCACACTGAAGAGCCATCTACAAAATGTGGCACATGGGGGGGCGGCAACAAAAATACTTGAATAAATTTCAGTTGGGCCTGGCAGGTTGACTCAATGGCTAAATCCTTGCCTCACAAGCACAGGAAACCAATTTGGGCATCAGTTTATAACCTGTCTGCTCCACTTCCCAGACAACTCCCTGCTTGTGGCCTGGGAAAGCAACCCTGGGACCCTGCATCTGCATGGGACACCTGGAAGAAGCTCCTGGTTCCTGACTTAGGTTTGGCTCAGCTCCCAGCAGCTGTAGCCATTTGGAGAGTGAACCAGCAGATGGAAGATCTTTCTCTCTCTGTGAATCTGCCTTTCAAGTACAAATAAACAAATCTTTTGAAAAAATAAATACTGACAAGTTGGAACTTAAGAATTCTCTTCATGGGCCCAGCACAGTGGCCTAGTGGCTAAAGTCCTCGCCTTGAACACACCAGGATCGCATACAGGCGCTCGTTCTAATCCCGGCAGCTCCACTTCCCATCCAGCTCCCTGCTTGTGGCCTGGGAAAGCAGTCAAGGATGGCCCAAGGCCTTGGGATCCTGCACCCACACCAGGTACCTGAAGAATTTCCTGGCTCCTGGCTTCGGATCAGCTCAGCTCCACCCTTTGTGATCACTTGGGGAGTGAGTCAGTGGACAGAAGATCTCTCTATCTCTCCTCCTCTGCATATGTGACTTTGCAGTAAAAATAAATACAACTTTAAAAAATGTATTGTTACGGGCTAGCACCCTGATTATGCTCCAGGGAAAACCGTGCAGGATGCCCTCCGACATGGGAAACCCCAATGAAGCCTGGCCCACTCTAGCCCCTGCAACCATTTGGAGAGTGAACCAGCAGAAGCAATATCTATCTTTCCCTCAATCTTTGAAAACACTGCCTTTCAAATAAACAAATAAATGAATAAATATTTACAAAAATTAACACATCTTTTAAAAGTATAATTTTAAATGATTTCCGGTCCCAGAGCTGTAGCCTAGAGGCTAAAATCCTCACACTGCATGTGCCAGAATCCCATACAGTAACTTGTTCTATTCCTGGCCACCCCACATCCAGCTCCTGCCTGTGGCCCGGGAAAGCAGTTGAGGACGGCCCAAAGCTTTGGGACCCTGCACCCGCGTGGGAGACCTGGAAGAGGCCCCTGGCTTCGCACTGGCATAGCATTGGCCGTTGTGCTCACTTGGGGAGTGAATCATCGGACGGAAGATCTTCCTCTCTGTTTCTCCTCTCTGTATACCCGCCTTTCCAATTAAAATAAATCTTTTTTTAAAAAAAATAAGAGTTCCACTAAAAAGTAGAAAGTCAGATATACAAGGAGGAAGAGAGACAGAGAGAAAGATAAATAAATAAATAAATAAATAAATAAATAAATACATACATAAATAAAAACATTGCTGAGATGACAGGACTGAATTACCACCCATTCCTATGAACCCAGAATGGAAATGGTGTAAACTCATCAATCAAACACCACAGACTAGTTGACCAGATTCAGAAAAAAAAAAATTAATTTGTTGCCAGCATTGCTGGTGGAGGAGGGTGGGTTGATTGTGGAATTACCTGACCTGGGTTATTTATCCTTCCATCTTTTTGGCCCCTTGACCATGAGGACTTCCCCACCCCACCCCACCCCAGCCTCCTTCCCCAGCCTGCACTGAGATCCAAGCCTCTTCAGCTGATGTTTCAATGCCATTTAGCAGCCACCATAGAGGAAATGGGGCCCGCAAAGGCTAGTGAGATGCAGCCAGCGACCACAAACCAGACTCAGGAGGACCACGCATGTGTATGTGTGTGGGGGGTAGGGCTGTTGTTCAGGGGGGTTCTGATGGCTCTGTGTGGAGCACAGCTGTACTTTTTCCTGTGGATGCAGCTGGTGCATGCACGTGGCTGGCCCGTCTGGGTGGACCTGACTGCAACAGCACTCCCCATCTCTGGAGAAAGAACCCTGTCTGTGTCTCCCTCCATTCGGGAAAGCTCCCTCAGCCTGGGTGGAAAAGTGCTCTGAACGGAACAGTCTCCAGCCGGATTGAAGCAGATTGAGTCCCCATCATGTAAAAGTAAGACCCACAAATAAACAAACAAAATTAATTAAATCATAATAATAAATAAAAGTGAGACCCAGATTCCTGTCCATCTCCCATCAGCCCAAGAGAGCAGCCCTTGCTTGCTCTCTGCCACGAGGGCTTCACTGACTTCAGGGAGAGAGATTCAGCTGGATTAAGACCCCCTCCAAGCTGACAGACATGTAGGTCTTTTCTTCCTAACCAGGCTGTGACCTGGCCTTGACTGCTGAGTCCCTGAACACACTCTGAGAACCCTTCTATGCCTGCAACCCCAAACCTATTCTCCTTGACACACAGCTCCCACCCTCTTGCTATCTATCCCATTCACACACCCCACCTCCAAGCCCTGTGCCCTGGCCACTCTGGCATGACATGGAGCCTCCCAAAGGCTCTGTTTCCATTTCCAAGCATGCCTCTGCCCCACACATCCACATCCGTGGAGCCCGAGCTCCAGGCTGCGATGGTTGGTCGGCATCCTACAAGCGGCCATCAATTCCAGGATGTGGATAAGTCCTTGCAGGCCATCCAGCTCTCCAGGCAAGGAGGTTGAGCATCAGAGTTTGGATTGCCCTGCTGTCTCCTACCGGTGCCATCCGTGCGTGTCTGAGATATCTCATGGGATGGGTAGAGAGGAGATGACCAGGCAGCTGGGCAGATCTAGTTTGGAAATATACCTTTTATGATTTATCTTACGTTTAATTTTATTGGAAAGGAAGATACACAGAGAGGAGATACAGAGAGAAGGAACTTCTGCCTGCTGGTTCACTCCCCAAGTGGCCACAACTACCAGAGCTGAGCTCATCTGAAACCAGGAACATCTTCTGGGTCCAAGGCCTTGAACTGTCCTCTACTGCTTTCCCAGGCCCCAAGCAAAAAGCTGGATAGGAAACAGAGCAGCCAGGTTAGGAACAGGCACCCATATGTGATCCCGGTGGATGCAAACCGAGGATTTAGTCCCTAGCCTATCATGCTGGCTGGGCCCAAGCAACACTTTGTCTTTTCCTGGTGATTCCTGGATGGACTGCGAGGGTGGGTTATTGGGGGGAATAGTTGGAGGGTCAGTTACCATTTCTTGTCCTGTGGAGATGAAGACAAAGGGTACTCTGAGAGAGAGACTGGGGAGCCTGGGCCTGAGTTGTGGGTGTTGTGTGCGGTCAGCTCTGCAGTCAAGTAAGGGAACTTGAGGATGGCAGAGCAGGATGACTTATTGGCTAGCCTGTGCCCTTTCTGCATTTCTGGAGGTCTGAGGACTTCTCTGGGGTTGGTGGGAAATTAGAAGACAATATGCCGACATGCCTCAAAACAGACGAACAAACAGACAAACAAACAAAAAATCTACAATGGACACACAACAAGGAAACCTTACAATCAGACAAGAAATGGACAGCATAGATTCAATCATGCCTCACTAGGTGGGACACAAACATTACTTACGCCTAACTGGGGTATTTGGGGATTTCTCTGTACACCCTACCTAAAAAAATGTTCTGAACCTAAAATGAGGACACATGCCTTGCTAGAGTTATAAGCCAGTTCAGACCATCCGAAAAACAACTAAGTTCAGCAAAATCATGCTTCAACACTAAACTGCTAAATACTAAAATAAAAATAGACGAGACAGCTGAATAGTAATCTAGAGCCATTCTGAGGTATAAGGAATCCGGTTGAATGTAAAGCAAAAATTGAAACGACTATGAAGAAGTCACAGGTTAAAAACCTGCATTTTCCTATTAACATATTGTTAATCAATCCTATGTCAGTTAATGCCATAAGGTTGTAAATGGGTGTTGATGTTATGTCGGGGCTTTTAATTGATTGGGATGATACTTTGCTAGTTTTACCTTGAGACCAGAGATGGACTCACCAAGAAATCGTTGAACAAACTAGGATAATAAAACGCTGGACTTTATGCTTGGTAAATACTTCCAATGAAAGAACTCAGCTGAATTTGAACTGTGGTAATGCAACAAGGTGGAGAGATCCACATGGGGAGAGGTTCGGGGAGGGGTGGGGGGAATCGCAGTGCCCATAACTCTGTGTCACATAGTGCAATGTAATTAATAATAAACACACACACACACAAAAAAAAAACAAAATTCGGTTGAGGCTCTTTCATTGGAAGTATTTACCAAGCATAAACTCCAGCATCTTATTATCCCAGTCAGCTCAACAATTTCTTCAACCACTTCACTTGTATGACATACACCATTCTTGTCTGGGGAGGACAAGAACTGTTAGACCTCAAAAAGAAATCAATAAAGGTATCCCGCAAAACACACCACCAATTCTCAAGCTGATTTCAACTACTTAGAAACTCTTCCTTGCCACACTTGCAACACCTAGCAGCCACAGATTCAACCTGCCAACTGTGCCCAACAACTCTGAACAAAGCAATACTAACTAACCAAGACCTCTGAACAAATGAATACTGTTGGAGAATAACACAGGGAACTGACTGCCTAACTTACAGACCTCCTAAATTCCCCTGGCTATTTTTTTTTTTCCTCTCCCTTGTACAGCCAAGCCTACCTGCAGTGTGACAACAACTGAAGACCAGGCAGGTGCCAACAGCACAGCATGACCCACAGACCCTAGCACCTCACTGACCCACTTCCCACACCTTCCTCAGACGCTGCTGCAGCCCGCCCACCCACAAGCCCACACCCCGGCCTGCAACGCCCTGGAGCCAGGCCCAGCAGGACCACCATCCTCACAGCTGCTTCCAGAAGCCCACCTCCCTCCACCGCGGGCGCCCAGGGGGCTTCCTCAGCACCAGCCCGGGACTCCTGCCCCAAGGCTCCACCTCCAGAAACACTCACCAAGGCCGCTCCTCCAGCGCTGCCGGGACTCCTCAGGTCGGACCACGTCACGGGCTCCCGTCTGCCTGTCTGTCCTGTCTCAGCCGCCTGCAGGAGCACACGCCAGCACGTCCAGCCAGCTGGGCTCCACACACCTGACTGTGCTCGGGGCCACACCCTGCCGAGCACGCCCCGCCCTCCTGCCACTCCTATTGGTCCTGGGACATCCTGGCCCGCCCTCACTGCTCCTTTAGTGGTGCTCTTCAAGCTAGGCCCGCCCTTTCCTTGCTCCTGTTTGCCCTCCCCCAAAATGTCCCACCCTCGCGCCATTCCGACTGGTCCGGGTCAGCAATGCCCGCCCCCACCGAGCTCCTATTGGTCCCAGGCTATCCAACCACGCCCCATCCGACACTGCCTGCAGCTGCGTTTTTTTTCCCCTTTGCCTGTGAGCAAGGAACTTTTTGACTTCTTTTTTTTTTTTTTAATAATGGAAAGAAAAATAAAAATGTAAATGAACAGTCACAATAGAAAACCAAGAGTAGGGCCTAGCGCCATGGCGCAAGTGCTTAAGTTCCTCGCCTTGCACGCCCGGGATCCCATATGGGTGCTGGTTCTAATCCTGGCAGCCCCTCCTTCCATTCAGCTCCCTGCTTGTGGCCCGGGAAAGCAGTCGAGGACGGCCCAAAGCTTTGGGACCCTGCACCCGCGTGGGAGACCTGGAAGAGCTCCTGGCTTCGGATTGGCATAGCATCGGCAGTTGCAGTCACTTCCTCTCTGTCTCTCCTCTCTGTATATCCGCCTTTCCAATAAAAATAAAATAAATCTTTAAAAAAAAAAAAGAGTTCCACTAAAAAGTGGAAAGTCAGATATACAGGGAGGAGGAGAGACAGAGAGAAAAATCTTCCGTCGATGATTCACTCCTCAAGTGATCGCAACGGCCAGAGCTAAACCAATCCAAAGCCAGGAGTCTTTTCCAGGTCTTCCACATGGGTGCAGGGTCCCAAGGTTTTGGGCCGTCTTCACCTGCTTTCCCACGACACAGCAGGGAGCTGGATAGAGGAAGCAGGGCTGCCAGGATTAGAACAGGCACCCATATGGGATCCTGGTGCATTTAAGGCAAGTACTTTCACTGCTATGCTACCGCACCAGGCCCCCATTTCTGATACAGCTTAACTAGCTGCTACACAATGCTGGCATTTCCTCCCCCACTGCCCCCTGTCTCTCCAACAGAGAGATGACAACCTTCCACTACACCGAAAGAAAGCAATACTAGGATGTGCATTTGGACTAGTCATAAAGATAACCAATGCCAAAAAAGCAATATCCACATTAAATTCCTGACTGCAGCTGACACAACTTGAGCTGAATGAGAATGGAGACTCTACTGGCTCCATTCTCATTGTAAGGCTTTCTAACAATACTATGCTTTTGCATTATTTATGTATTGATTTATTTTGTAAAACCTGGCTCAAATGACAGAGC
Organism: Ochotona curzoniae; assembly: GCF_017591425.1. Lineage (NCBI taxonomy): Eukaryota > Metazoa > Chordata > Mammalia > Lagomorpha > Ochotonidae > Ochotona > Ochotona curzoniae. Next base: position 122,476 of record NW_024466046.1, read on the forward strand.
ACTTTGTAGTTGCTGGATTACTATGCAAATTCTGAGTATGTGAAATATTGTCTGTGGCGAGGATCTATTGTTTTGTAAAATTTTCAAGGAGTGCAATCCCCCAGAATCCTATTTTTACAAACAGATTAAACTAGGAGCCACCAAAAACAAAGAAACAAAAACAAAAAGTGTCTTGGGAAGCCAGAAAGGTTTATCTCCCTGCCTTCTCTACCTAGGACTTTTATAATAACTGGGATTATGGTTATAAAACACACTGCAGCCTCTGTGACATCTCCTGCCTTCCCAGATCCAGGAAGTCTCTAGGAATGTGTTGCATCAAAACACAGGATATGACTACGACAAGATGCCCATTAAGACACCTGCATGTCAGATTGCCTGGGTTATTAACAAGTCCAGTCTGTCTCCCAATGCTAGCTGCCTGATGATGTCAACACAGGGAGGCAGCCAGTGACGTTTTGAATCATTGGGTTCCTACCACACATATGTGAGACCTGGTTTCTAGGTTCATCCATCCCTAGTTCTGGATGAGGAGGGTGTTTCAAGAGTAAAGCAGTGGATGGGAGCTCTGCCTGTGTCTGTCTGCTTCTCATTAAAAAAAAAAGAAAAACTGAACATACAAAATGAGAAGGCCTGAAGCAAACTGGGGACATTATTCTACCCAAACCTGTATATTTATATGGGAAGGTGATGACACCTAGGAGTGCAGCAGCAGTTCAAGGTGACAGGTGGAGCAGGTGACCTGGGACATGGGAATCCAGTCACTTATCAGGGATGGAAGTTTTTCTTTCTGTAACATCGGTGGTGGTGATTTTTAAATACCACTTATGTAAGTGAAAAAAAGAGATGACCAAGGGAGTTCTCCTTACTTTCCAGATGCCTACAATAGCTGGGGCTCAGCCAACGTCAATGGCAGGAGCCCTGCACTCAAGCCAAGTCTTCCACACGGGTGGCAGGAACCAAATTACTTGAGCCATCACTCACTCCCTCTTAGGTGCCCACTGGCAGGAAATTGGAATTGGAATTGGAGCCCAAACTCAATCCCAGGCACTGAAGCATGAATGCAGGTGTTTCCAAGTCAGCATCTTAACTGCCTTCCTCAAAAATGGGGCTGGATTGCCTGACTAAACTCTCAGATTCTTTCTTAATGAAATTCTCCTAGTGTATTTCACATTTCCTGCCTAAATCCTACAAAACAAATAATTTATTTTTTTAAACTTTTATTTATTTTGATTTGAAAGAGCAATTTACAGAGAGAGAGATCTTCCATTCACTGGTTCACACTCCAAATGATTGTAGTGTCTGAAGCTGAGCCAATTCATAGCCAGGAGATAGGCGCTTCTTCCAGATCTTCAACATGTGGGCAGGTTCCCAAGGCTTTGGGCTGTTCTTGACTGCTTTCCCAGGCCACAATTGGGAACTGGATGAGAACTGGGGTCGTCAGGACATGAACCAGGGCTCATATAAAATGCTGGTACTTGCAAACTGATGATTTTAGCTGCTGAATCATGACACCAGGCCTGGACGCCTTATTCTGATGGAGGACCTTGCGTGCACATGTGGCCACCATCCTTAACCTTCATTCTCCTTTCCTGGGCCTACCAGGAAGATGAGCGGCCTCTCCCACAAATCTTGGGTCTCTGACACATCGGCAGCACAGCCAGCCTGCCAGCCATTTATACTCTCCAGACCTTGGGCCACATGGTCTCTGGTCAGCTGGCATGGGATTCTTGCAGGTCTCTTGGTTTCCAAGTCAGAGCCTCATGGGAGTCTGTCTTTTCTCCTCTGTGCTCACTATGGGTTTTTTCCCCCCTTCTTAGTTTCTCACAGAGGAAAAATGATAGGTGTGCTCTGCTGTACCCCGAACAGCAACGGAACTGCCAGCCCCTTGGGCTACTAATGGATTCTCAGGATTCATTACGAAAGTAAGTTTGGGGGGGGGATTTATGAATACATGTATCTATGTAAATGTGTGTATACATTCAGAAAGAGAGTGTAGAGTAAAATGTACTAGTCTTTGATGAAACTTTAAAAATGCATATGTTTATATATATCATCGTCAAGGTCAAGCACACAGAAGAGTGTCAGCTTCCCCAACTACTTCCTCATGCCTCCCCCTACCACTCCCAACCCCCAGTCAATGGCAAGACACTATCACCACCAATGTGTTTTTGCCTCTTTTGGAACCTGTACGAATGAACTCGTATGAATGAATACTACTGGATGTCAGGCTTCCTGATCTACAAGCTTCATGCTTGCTATTGGGTTTTAGTCTATAATTTACCACTTCCCACTGGGATACAGAAAAGTACAAAAACAATGAAGTAATTAGAGCTGTAGATTTTAGACTGGACAACTAATATTTATGTTTACCATATTTGGTTCTAAACAGGCACCATGAAAGTATATGAAACAGAAAAATCACATAGAAATACAACCAGTGGCCAAAGAAGAAAACATTCAACCTCACTAGCAACCTAGGCAGCATCAGCTAAAAGAAAATGTCATGGATACTATTAAAATCATCAGCATTGTTTTTATATTTAATTTGTGTTTATTATTACTATTATTATTTTATGATAAATTCCATAGACCCTGGGATTTCCCTTACCCTCTCCCCAAGTCACCTCCCTAGTCACTGAGTTCTCCTATATTATTACTACTGTATAGTTCTTCATAACTGTCTTACGCCCATCACTGCAAGCATGGACAATGGCAGAGTCCAGCATCCTATTGTCAAGATATCGTTAACAGTCTCATTGGGGGTCCACCTTTGTCTGGAAGTAGAGATGTATGCTGCATTGTATCCTCACATCTGGACACAATAGTCTCCATTACACAGTTCCAATGTCTCCCCTTAAGTGAAAAGCCACAGAACAAAATCAATCACAGGAAGAAAAATGGAAATTTACAAAACTGTGAAGTTAAATAACATGCTATCAGCTATGATCGTCTCCATTACACAGTTACTATATATCCCCTTAAATGAAAACCCACAATACAAAATCAACAACAGGAAGAAAAAAAGCAATTAACAACACCATGAAGTGAATAATATGCTACTAAATGACTAATATGTCACTGAGGAAATGAAAAATAAAAAGCTCCTCTCCCTAGTCCCGAAGGAAGTTAACTATTCTGTTTCTCTGGACAGATCAGTGCTCCTGGTTGTTGTTCTGATGACCTTGGAACCTGCAAGGCAGGGTTTGGGCTTCTTCCATCCCATGTGGGAGATCCAAATGGGTGTGGGTGAATATATAAAGAATATATAAAGAATATGTCATCTTCCAAACCTGCCCTACAAATGACACTCCAAGATGTTCTCTTAGGGCCTGGCACCATGGCCTAGTGGCTAAAAGTCCTTGCCATGAACGCGCCAGGATCCCATATAGGCGCTGGTTCTAATCCCAGCAGCTCCACTTCCCATCCAGCTACCTGCTTGTGGCCTGGGAAAGCATTCGAGGATGACCCAGAGCACTGGGACCCTGCACTCGTGTGGGAGACCCGGAAACAAGTGCCTGGTCCTGGCTTTGATGCAAATGATGCTACTGTATGATCTATGTGTCATTGAAGAATATAACGAGAAAAAAAGTGTATTGAAGGAATGAAACTAAACACAAAACATCGAAATCCATGAGATACAGTTTTCAGTTTTCGTTGGTGAGATGTGTCTCCTATAGGCCACAAATAGATGTTTTTAAATCCAGTTTTTTAATCCGCAATACCTAATTAATAGGTTTAAGGCATTTACTTAAATTCAGAGATAATATAAGTAGGTGGTAATTTGGTCCTGTCATTTAGCAATGGGTTGTTAATTGATTTAGTCTTCTGTTGTTATTTTACTGGGATGTTCTTCAAATTTACCTTTGGTTTTGGTGGGTGCTATTTCATTTCTCTGTTAAGAGAACATCTTTTTTTTTAAAGATAAATATCTATTTTTCCATTGGAAAGTCAGATATACACAGAGGAGGAGAGACAGAGAGGAAGATCTTCCATCCAATGATTTACTCCCCAACTGGCCACAATGGACAGTACTGTGACGATCCAAAGCCAGGACCAGGCACTTGTTTCCGGGTCTCCCACACGAGTGCAGGGTCCCAGTGCTCTGGGTCATCCTCGAATGCTTTCCCAGGCCACAAGCAGGTAGCTGGATGGGAAGTGGAGCTGCTGGGATTAGAACCAGCGCCTATATGGGATCCTGGCGCGTTCATGGCAAGGACTTTTAGCCACTAGGCCATGGTGCCAGGCCCTAAGAGAACATCTTGAAGTATCATTTGTAGGGCAGGTTTGGAAGATGACATATTCTTTATATATTCTTTACATATTCTTTATATATTCACCCACACCCATTTGGATCTCCCACATGGGATGGAAGAAGCCCAAACCCTGCCTTGCAGGTTCCAACGTCATCAGAACAACAACCAGGAGCACTGATCTGTCCAGAGAAACAGAATAGTTAACTTCCTTCGGGACTAGGGAGAGGAGCTTTCTCTGGTCCCAGCCCTCTCTCGTAATGACCATCAGGATCGATCCAGAAACCCCTCAAAACAAATAAACAAAAAATTAGAATAGATAGAGAACAATAAGGAAAGCCTAGAAACAGACAGGAAACAGTCAATGGGGATGCACTTATAACTCACTGGGTGGGACACAAAGATTAGTTACTCCTCACTGGGGTATTGAAGATTTCTCTGCACACACCTCCTCCTAAAACCGTTCACCTAAACTGTTGACATATGTCTTGTTGGAGTTAGACTATCAGAAAAACAGCCAGGTTCAGCAAAATCATGCTTCAATGCTATAACTGCTAAATACTAAAATGAAAATAGACATGAGACAGCTGAATAGTAATCTATAGTCATTTTAAGGTGTATAGAACCCGGTTGTATATAAACTAATAATTGAAATCTCAATGTAGAAGTCATAGGATGTGGTTCAGAACTTGCACTCTTTTTTTTTTCTCTTAACACATTGGTTACTCAATACCATGTCAACTAATTCCATAACGTTACAAATTGTTACTGATGTAAGATTGGGCTTTTAATTGATCGGGATAATACTGTGCCGGCTCTAACTACAGACCAGAGATGGTCTCCCCAAGAAACTGCTGAACTTATCTGGACAAAAAGATGCTGGACTTTATGCTTGCTAGATGCTTGCAATGAAAGAATCTCAATTGATGTTGAACTGTGGTAATGCAACAAGGTGGAGGAATCCACCACGGGAGAGGGGGTTGTTGGGGGAGAGGTGGGTAGAATTCCAGGGGCTATAAAACTGTGTCACATAATGTAATGTAATCAATAAAAAAAGAATGTCCAAGAGGCTAACAGATCCAGGAGGCAAAACACAGGAGAGTCATCATGCTGAAAAGAAAGAAAAACTAAAAACAATTCAACACAGTGACGATTCTTTAGCAGAAAGCACAGGGAGTTTGCGCCCAGAGGACAATATTCAAGCTTCGGCATGTCAGACTGAATGCAGTTAAGCCTTGGAACCACCCAAGAAACAGCATCTGTACAATCAAGCTTGTCTGTCTGCCACACTCAAAACAGAAAAACAAAAACCTTTTTTCAAAGTTCAAAATTGTCAACATTCACACAAAGTTCTGTAACCTGGGAGAAAGCCAAGCACTTAGACACAGTACCCACACAGGACAACTGCGGAATTGTCGCAAAGCTCCTCATGTCAACCAGCACACTTTCAAAGACAACGCCATGACAAAACATACCATTGGACGCACTGCTGATGGCTGATCCTGCAGAGGCCACCTCGCAAACTGCTGCTGGATCCTCCACCCAAAATGCTCCACACGCTGTCTGAATCCATCTGCTCTACTTGACCAACTGCACCTAAAGTCCTATGAGATAAAAAAAAGATTTAGATTTTCAAAACTCAAGTCTATTTCATAGAATCAATTGCCACTTCCTGTATGTCTGAAATGCTGCTTGTACCTTTCAATAGTAAACTTTGGAAAGATATGCATATTCATATTCTCTTCTCCTTATTGTTGTTGTATGCATGCTTACAGAGACCAGGAGATTCAGAGATTTATCACTTTCATAACATTAAACTGATGTATAAATCTCCCTTTTCCTATTCCACTGCTTTTTGTTTGTTTCTTTGTTGGTTTGTTTGTTTTTACAAATTCCTTCTGTGGGCCCAGGGCGGTGGCCTAGCAGCTAAAGTTCTCACCTTGAATGCGCCAGGATCCCATATGGGCAACAGTTCTAATCCAGCAGCTCCACTTCCCATCCAGCTCTCTGCTTGAGGCCTAAAAAAGCAGTCGAGGACAGCACAAAGCCTTGGGACCCTGCACCCACGTGGGACACCTGGAAGTCCTGACTCCTGGCTTCTAATCGGCATAGCACTGGCTGTTACAGTCACTTGGGGAATGAATCACTGAATGGAACATCTTTCTCTCTCTCTGTCTCTCCTCCTCTGTGAAAATTTTTAACAATTAAAATAAAAAAATCATTGACAAAAATTCCATCTGCCCATTATGGTTTCAAAACACAAAACAGATGCAAGCATTGTGGCACAGCAGCTTGAGCTATGCGTGGGACTTACTTACCCCTTATAATTGCGTGCAGTTGTGACATGCTTCTACTTCCAATCCAGCTTCAACCTCTCATACTGGGCAAGCAACAGAAGATGCTGCAGGGATGGGAGTCCCTGTCATCCATGCACAACACCCACAGGGCCTTTCAGCTCCAGGCTTTGTCTCAGGCAGTGCTGGCTCTGCAGGCATTTGGGGAGGGAACAAGCAGATGGAAGACACCTCTTGTTCTCTTCACATTTCCTCTCTCTCTCTGGAACTCTGCATTTCAATAAAGAAAAAAAATATAAGAACCTCACAAAGAAACAAAATGCAGAATGGAATTTTACATGAGATTAGTGGGAAAACTTTCCAAATATAATGATTTGTGAATAGGCTTACAGGAAATGTATATTAGGAAAAATCTACGTATGGATTTCAATGATTGGAAGAAAAGAAACTTATCTTTAAATTAATTTCTGCATAAAGTTTTTCAACTAGCTACTTAATAGCTCTCTCAGTAGCACATACAGTCTACAAACCACGGGGCCTATTCAGCTTCACTCCACCTCGACGTAGCTAATGAGTTATCTTTTAGCTCAATGCAAAGACAAAACAACAAAATCCACTTTTGCAAAGCAGAATCCAGTTTAATTCCAACTCAGCCGATGCATCACCCTAGGCAGAGACTCCCACATTGATGACAGTCTCCACACACACACACACACACACACACACACACACACACACACTAATCCCACAGGACCAGATTGAGTCACTAAATTCACAATTAAAGTTTAGAGATTTTTAAATAAATGTGGTGGAAAATACGCCATGCCTCAGTGTTTTTCTTATTTGAGTTTTATGAATATCTTTAATAGCAGCTATGATCCTTATTAAAAAGAATCTGAGTAATTGTTTCAGTGCATAATGTACTTTCTGGATTAACTAAAGAAAAAATGAGATTCAACTCGGGGAATTTTACTTCATTCCTTTAAATAAATCAAACAGATACTAATCAGATAAAGTGTTTGTTTCCCATTTACAGAACACTAAAACCTGTCTTCCTCTCATTGTCAAAATAGAAAACCTTACAATACACGTTGGACTCTTACATACAACTTAGAAACAATGACTACACTGGGGCTGGCATCTTGGTACCTTGTTACAGCAGGTTAAGCCAACAACCTATGGCTAAAGCATCCCAGAAGGTTCAAGTCACAGCTGCCCCACTTCGGATCAGTCTGTCTACTAGTGTGCCTGGGAAAGTGCAGAAGGTGGCCCAAGTACTTGGACCCCTGCATCCATGTGGGAGACCCTCTTCCTGCCTACAACCTGACCCAGCCCCAGCAGGTGCAGCCACTGAGGGACTCAACCAGTGGACAGACATCCATCTCTTTCTCCTCTTCCCTCCACCTTGTCCTCTGTAACTCTGCCTTGCAAAGAGATAATATCTTCTAAAATAAAGCTTTTCTTATTTTAATTGCTGTATGATATAGTGCCACAGGCTCTGAAAATTCCTATCTCTCTCCCCAAGTTCCCTCCTCAGCTCCCCCTCCCCACATTTATTTCCCCTCTAGTTTTACAATTGGTGGTCCATTGTGAGCAGTCATAAATCCATCATCATGGTACTGAGGTGATTCCTGACACTGTGGGCGTGGACAATATTGGAGAGTCCAGCATCACGAGAAAGTCAGGTTTTACAGAGAAGAGAGACAGAAAGATCCTCTGTTTGATGGTTCACTCCCCAGGTGGCCACATCAGCAGGAACAGAGCTGATCCAAAGCCAGAAACCAGGAGCTCCTCCAGGACTCCTGCATGAGTGCAGGGTCCACCACTTTCCCAGGCCACAAGCAGGGAGCCGGACAGAACTGCAAAGCTGAGATATGAACTGACACCCAGATGGGGATCCTGGTGCATGCAAATTGTGGACTCTAGCCACTAGGCTAGTGCCTAGGATCCAAAATAAAACTTTCATTTAAAGAAAAAAGAGAGAAAGAAAGAAACATTGTTACCACATGCTCAGCCTAGTTGTACAGAGTAAACTTACAGCTCCTGTGCCTGCATCCCATAGCAGAGTACCTGCTGCTGAGTCCCAGCTACCAGATACCTCCAGCTCAGCTTCCTGCTAATGCACCTGGATTCAGCAGGTGACACTTGAGGTACCTGCATCTCTACATCCCATGGGAGAGCCTCCGATGGAATTGCAGGTTCCTGCCTGTGGCTTGACCCAGTTCTGCAGGGATCCGGGCAGTGATCAATACAGGACAAGTCTCTGTCTCAGCCTGGCCAGGCCTGTCTCGCTAACTCTGCCTTTCAAATAAGTAAAGATTTTAAAACAACACCAGTAAAACCCAAAATGCAACCATATCATACCATTCACAGATATCCACAGTAATAACATATCATGTAATTAACACATGTACAATGCATTAGCTTAAAATTCAACTTCTTTCGGAGCAAACACATTCAACAAAGATGACTCATTTATCCCTCCAAATACAGGTTTTTAGTGGCTACATGACAATTCAGAATAATTAGGTGAAAAATAAAAACATTAAGAAAAGGCTTTTCTGGTCCCAGCACAATAGCTTAGTGGTTACAGTCCTGGCCTTGCATGCACCGGGATTCCATATGGGCACTGGTTATGATCCCGGTGACCCTGCTTCCCATCCAGCTCCCTGTTTGTGGCCTGGGAAAGCAGTCCAGGATGGCCCAAAGCTTTAGGAACCTGCACCCGCGTGGGAGACCTGGAAGAGCTCCTGGCTCCTGGCTTCGGATTGGCTCAGCTCCAGGTGTTGTGGTCATTTTGGGCGTGAACCATCAGATGGAATAGATTCCTTTCTGCCTCTCCTCATCTCTGTATATCTGCCTTTCCAATAAAATAAATAAATCTTAAAATAAGAAAAGTCTATTCCTTTCAATACGAGTCTTCAAAATATTTACAAGTAACAAACAGACTGTTCCACTAAGTGAACCCTCAGGAACAAGTCCTTATTCAGGTCACTCAGAAGGAACTTTTTTTTAAAATCTAAACAGCAACATTTTGTCTAGGCTACAATTATTTTTCTAAACAATTGGCGACCATACACCATACTAGAATAAGATGAGATACTGCTGAATGTTTACTAACACTGTCAGATATAGTTCAATTCTCAAAATATGCTGAAATTCAGACTATATACAAACAATACAATCATAAATGCACTATGATTCTTCAAAGACCCACATGAAGTGAAAAACACAAGATGACATGAATGCCAACTCAAACACAAAAAGGAAGAAAAGCACAGTTATCATGAAACGATTGGCCAGCAGCTCCACACCCTGCAATTATCAACTACACTTGGGACATTCCTGAGTGGACCCCACAGGGTTTCCAATAGCAAGGTGCCTCTACCACAGGAGCAGGAAACTCAACTCGGATCTTCTACATGGCCTATGCCTACACCACCCAGGGCTCACACACAAACAAGTTGTCATCTCTCAAATTGTGTTTTCAATCAGAAGAGCACTAGATAAACATGAAGAATCAAAGTTCATCTCACATCTAAGTTTTTCAGGTCATGACAGTTTACCTAAAATATTTCCCAAGCTCAGTTTAATTACCTCTGCCTCTATATCCACATTCTGTTTCAAAGGCAACTTCCAAATGTCAACATGATCACGGTGAGCAGCAGCGTGCACAGCTGTAGGGTCAGCACAGTGTCCATTCTCTGAATAAAAAACAAAGGATGGGCAACTGTCACAACTCACTGAGAATCAAGATACGTGTACAATACAGTTATGAGTGCAGCACACCATGACTCAATCAGAACGATTTATTAGTTCATGATAGTTTTTTAATTGCAAAGAATTGGTTTTCCATGCATATACTCCTTTGATTTACCGAACAAAGGCACCCTTATTTTGAAAAGGAAAAAAGTTGCAATATCCAAACAAGTAGAATTGGGCACAAATTGTGCACAAGTTTTGCCTTAATAATTAGGCTCTGTACTGTTATATGACTCAATACCCAAAAAGGAGGCATTACACACGCTCGATTTGAAATTCCACTGGATCGATTCTAAAAATTCAACTCTGCTTTCCAACACGTTTGATAGAGAAAAAAAAAAGGGACAACCACAACTACTTGACAGCCAAGGTTCAATAATCAAACTACTACAAATGCAAGCTGTCACCTTCTCATGATAAAATTCCCCACACTTCAGACAACATGCATTTGAAATGTTCCTCTTCTACTTACTATCCAAGTTACTTATTCTGCAAATTGAATTCAAATAATGTGTAATCATGATCAGTTAATAATCAGAGAAATTTTTCTTCAACCCAAAACTTAAACACAAAATAAAACCATGCAGCTCTTTTCCATGGTCACAGGACAGGAAAATGAGCAACACAGTTCAGTCACTACAGAGAATTTTCTACCTGCACACTAATAACAATAATAAAAGCAGATGAATGCATCCTCAACCAAGGACCACTGCGAGGTTTCCTACACTTGCTCACCTCACACAGCACCCCGGCACTGACACTGCCCACCCAGGAAACACAACATTTCTAGGGGTCAAGATCATTCAAGCAGTGCAAAGTAATCACACTTCCTTGAAACTCAGCCAGCTCCCAGAACAAGAGCAGCTGACAACACTAACAACTCAATTAGACACCATTTATGAGAACAGGAGCTGCTCATCAACAACAACTGAACTGCCTACAGCCTAGTCCATTTTCACTGCCTGACAAGCTGTTGACAGCTGCACCTGGCAACAAGCCCTGTGCACTTCTAAAACCAATCCATTGTCATTACATTACTCACTGCTTGCCTGTTGGGCCCCATGCAGGTATCCAGCACAAATCCATGGCCTCCCACAAAAATACTAATCCTTCACTGCACGTGGTATCTCTCAGGACAAACGAGCTGTGTTCTTGTGCTTGGTTCTTATTCAGAATCATTTCCCTTTCTTCACATGCTGGGGAAGACGCCTTTTCCTAGACATAGCCCTGGTTGACCTGAATCTCAGGTCTTAAGTGCTGTGCATTGCACCCACCAAGAGGAGCAGCCTCCACAAAGCTGAAACACTTCCACCAGTGTCTGCTCATGCACAAGAGACATCCAGCAAGCCTCCTCCACAAAGCACCTGCACAAAACCCTGCTGGGAGCTACAGCAGCTGCAGCAGCCTACATTTTGAACATCAATTGCTCAATGTTGTGCAGCTGCAGGTTGGCCAGGGGAAATGGAGTTAAACATTTTTAAAAACGTTACTGAACAAGCAGTTTAGAATTAGGATAATACAAGGGGGAATGTCAGGAGGGCAAAATGGGATATAAAAAAGAGGAGGAGAAGAAAGGAGAAATGAATCCCTAGAGTTAAAAAGATGCACAGTAGGGAAAAAAAAATTTTAAAAGAATTTATAGATGATCAGGAACGTAACAGGTAACTTATAGAAAATAGATTCAAATCAGCATTAGACAATAGTAACAGCGTAAAGACATACAGGGGGAATGAGGAGCGATCCTGACAACCTCCTAGCACGAGGTCGTGTGCACAGAGCAGGCGGACAGGAGGAGGCTTGTATCCCAACCCTGGAGACTCCCGGATCTGACTCACCAAGGACTATCAGTATGGGCACCAAGGACTACATCCCAACTGCCAAAGAGACCAGGGGGAAATGGAGTGCCTTTGGAGACCAAGAACTCTGAGGTCATCCACCCCGTCTGGTACTACCACATGGGATGGACAAAGCCCAAATCCTTCCATGCACTGTCCAAGGGCATCAGAACAACAGCCAGGAACCCTGAGCGGTCCACAGAAACAGAAGAACAGTAAACTTGCGTCAGCAGTAGGGAGAGGAGCTTTCTCTGGTCCTTACTTAGTTCCATCTTGGGATCCTCACCCTCTCTTGCAACATCAGGGTAGCTCTGGAACCCAACCCCCCCAAACACACACACACACACACACACACACACACACACACACACACACACACACACCACACACATACACACAGATTAGAACAGACAGAAAACAACAAGGAAAGGTTAGAACGAGACAGGAAATGGTCAGCGTGGACTCACACATACCTTACTAGGTAGAACACTCAGATTAGTTACTCCTCACTAAGGTATGGAAGATTTCTCTGCACACCTCTCCTAAAACTGTTCTGCACTTCAACTGTTGACATATGCCTTGTTAGACTCATAAGCCAGTCTAGACTATCCTGAAGTCTGCCAAGTTCAGCAAAATTATGCTTCAACACTATGATCTGCTAAGGAAAAAAAGGAATATAGACACAAGACAGCTGAATGTCTACCCTACAGCCATTTTATGGTGTATAGAACCCGGTAGCATATAAATTAAAATTGAAATGTCAATGAAGTAATCACAGGATGTGGTTAAGAACTTGCATTTTTTTCAACATACTGATGACTCAATACCATGTCAATTAAATTCCATAAAGTTGTAAATTGTTGTTGATGTTATGTTGTGGCTTTAAATTGATCTGGATTATAATCCTCCAGCTCTACCCTCAGACCAGAGATGGTCTGCCCAAGAAACCATTGAATTTATCTGGACAATACAATGCTGGACTCTGTGCTTGGTATACACTTGTAATGAAAGAATCTCAACTGATTTTGAATGTATTACTGCAACAAAGTGGAGGAACCCACCATACGGGGAGTGATTGGGAGAATCCCAGAGCCTATGACACTGTGTCACATAGAGCAATGTAATTAATAATAATAAAAAAAAAGAATTCCTAGATGAAAGGAATGTGCATTTTACAACTGCTTCACTTTTTATTATTAATTGCATTACATTATGTGACACAGTGTTATGGGCATTGGGATTCCCCCCACCCCTCCCCAAACCCTCTCCTCATTGGTGGATTTCTCCACCTTGTTGCATTACCACAGTTCAAATTCGGTTGAAGTTCTTTCATTGGATGTATTTACCAAGCATAAAGTCCAGCATCTTATTTTCGTAGTGGGTTCAACGACTTCATGGTGAGACCATCTCTGGTCTGCAGGTAAAGCCACCAAAGTATCATCCCAATCAATTAAAAGCCCAGACATAACATCCAGAAACCTCTCAAAACAAATGAACAAACAGACAAACAAACAAAAAATCTACAATGGACAGAAAACAACAAGGAAACCTTAGAATTAGACAAGAAATGGCCAGCGTGGATTCAATCATGCCTCACTAGGTGGGACACAAACATTACTTACGCCTAACTGGGGTATTTGGGCATTTCTCTGTACACTCATCCTAAAAAATGTTCTGTACCTAAAATGAGGGCACATGCCTTGCTAGAGTTATAAGCCAGTTCAGACCATCCGAAAAACAACTAAGTTCAGCAAAATCATGCTTCAACACTAAACTGCTAAATACTAAAATAAAAATAGACGAGACAGCTGAATAGTAATCTAGAGCCATTCTGAGGTATAAGGAATCCGGTTGAATGTAAAGCAAAAATTGAAACGACTATGAAGAAGTCACAGAATGTAGTTAAGAACCCGCATTTTCCTATTAACATATTGTTAATCAATCCCATGTCAGTTAATGCCATAAGGTTGTAAATGGGTGTTGATGTTATGTCGGGGCTTTTAACTGATTGGGATGATACTTTGCTGCTTTACCTTGAGACCAGAGATGGACTCACCAAGAAATCGTTGAACCCACAGGACAATAAAACGCTGGATTTATGCTTGGTAAATACGTCCAATGAAAGAACCTCAACTGAATTTGAACTGTGGTAATGCAACAAGGTGGAGAAATCCACCAAGGGGAGAGGGTGCGGGGAGGGGTGGGGGGAATCCCAGTGCTCATAACACTGTGTCACAAAATGCAATGCAATTAATAATAATAATAATAATAAATTCGGTTGAGGCTCTTTCATTGGAAGTATTTACCAAGCATAAACTCCAGCATCTTATTATCCTAGTGAGCTCAACGATTTCGTCAACCACTTCACTTGTATGACATACACCATTCTTGTCTGGGGAGGATAGGAAATTTACATCACTACCAGGACAGGAACAGTTACCTCAAAAGAAATCCCTAAAGATTTCCCGCAAAACATACCACCAATTCTCAAGCTGATTTCAACTACTTAGAAACTCTTCCTTGCCACACTTGCAACACCTAGCAGCCACAGATTCAACCTGCCAACTGTGCCCAACAACAACTCTGAACAAACCAATACTAACTAATCACAACCTCTGAACAAATGAATACTGTTTGAGGATAATGCAGGGAAGTGGCTCCCTAACTTGGGTACTGGCCTTTTCAGACCTCCTAAATCCCCCTGGCTATTTTTTTTTTTCTCTCCCTTGTACAGCAAAGCCTACCTGCAGTGTGACAACAACTGAAGACCAGGCAGGTGCCAACAGCACAGCACGACCCACAGACCTTAGCACCTCACTGAGCTACTTCCCACACCTTCCTCAGGCGCTGCTGCAGACCACCCACCCACAAGCCCACACCCTGACCCGCAACGCCCTGGAGCCAGGCTCGGCAGGACCACCATCCTCAAAGCCGCTTCCAGAAGCCCACCTCCCTCCACCGCAGGCGCCCAGGGGGCTTCCTCAGCACCAGCCCGGGACTCCCGCTCCACGGCTCCACCTCCAGAAACACTCACCAAGGCCGCTCCTCCAGCGCTGCCGGGACTCCTCAGGTCGGACCACGTCACGGGCTCCCGTCTGCTTCTCTGTCCTGTCTCAGCCGCCTGCAGGAGCACACGCCAGCACGTCCAGCCAGCTGGGCTCCACACACCTGACTGTGCTCGGGGCCACACCCTGCCGAGCACGCCCCGCCCTCCTGCCACTCCTATTGGTCCTGGGACATCCTGGCCCGCCCTCACTGCTCCTTTAGTGGTGCTCTTCAAGCTAGGCCCGCCCTTTCCTTGCTCCTGTTTGCCCTCCCCCAAAATGTCCCACCCTCGCGCCATTCCGACTGGTCCGGGTCAGCAATGCCCGCCCCCACCGAGCTCCTATTGGTCCCAGGCTATCCAACCACACCCCTTCCAACACTGCCTGCAGCTGCCTTTTTTTTTTTCCTTTGCCTGTGAGCAAGGAACTTTTTGATTTCTTTTTTTTTTTTTAATAATGGAAAGAAAAATAAAAATGTAAATGAAAAGTCACAATAGAAAACCAAGAGTAGGGCCTAGCGCCATGGCGCAAGTGCTTAAGGTCCTCGCCTTGCACGCCCGGGATCCCATATGGGCGCAGGTGCTAATCCTGGCAGCCCCTCCTTCCATTCAGCTCCCCGCTTGTGGCCCGGGAAAGCAGTCGAGGACAGCCCAGGGCTTTGGGACCCTGCACCCGTGTGAGAGACCTGGAAGAGCTCCTGGCTTCAGATTGGCATAGCATCGGCAGTTGCAGTCACTTCCTCTCTGTCTCTCCTCTCTGTATATCCGCCTTTCCAATAAAAATAAGATAAATCTTTAAAAAAAAAAAAAGAGTTCCACTAAAAAGTGGAAAGTCAGATATACAGGGAGGAGGAGAGACAGAGAGAAAAATCTTCCGTCGATGATTCACTCCTCAAGTGATCGCAACGGCCAGAGCTAAACCAATCCAAAGCCAGGAGTCTTTTCCAGGTCTTCCACATGGGTGCAGGGTCCCAAGGTTTTGGGCCGTCTTCACCTGCTTTCCCACGACACAGCAGGGAGCTGGATAGAGGAAGCAGGGCTGCCAGGATTAGAACAGGCACCCATATGGGATCCTGGTGCATTTAAGGCAAGTACTTTCACTGCTATGCTACCGCACCAGGCCCCCATTTCTGATACAGCTTAACTAGCTGCTACACAATGCTGGCATTTCCTCCCCCACTGCCCCCTGTCTCTCCAACAGATAGATGACAACCTTCCACTACACCGAAAGAAAGCAATACTAGGATGTGCGTTTGGACTAGTCATAAAGATAACCAATGCCAAAAAAGCAATATCCACATTAAATTCCTGACTGCAGCTGACACAACTTGAGCTGCGTGAGAATGGAGACTCTACTGGCTCCATTCTCACTGTAAGGCTTTCTAACAATACTATGCTTTTGCATTATTTATGTATTGATTTATTTTGTAAATTGATTTATTATAGTTGAAAAGTCTGAGTAGCAGAGACAGACACACAGAGAGAGAATCCATCCACTGATTCACTCCCTCCCTAAATGGCTGCAGCATAGCCAGGACAGTCTGAAACTGGAAGCAAGGAACTGCTCCCAGGTCAGCCATGTGGGTACGCAGAGGCTCAAGCACTGGATCCAACCCACACTGCACTCAAAGATTACAAGCAGGAGCTGGATTGGGAAGTGGAACAAAATCGGCTGTAGTGTGCTGGGACAATGATGCCAAGAGCGCTACTGTATGCTCTGGGAGGCAATGAAGACTGTAAGGAGAAGAAAGAGTTTTGAAGAGATGAAAAGAACGAAAAATATAAAAACCCATGGGATGCAATTTGCGCTGATCTTTGATGGTGAGACATGTCTCCTCAAGGCAACAAATAAATTTTTTTTTTCTGAATCTGGTCAACTAGTCTGTGGTGTTTGATTGATGAGTTTACACCATTTCCATTCTGGGTTCAGAGGAATGGGTGGTAATTCAGTCCTGTCATCTCAGCAATGTTTTTTTTAACTAATTTGATCTTGTGCTGTTATTTTGCTGTGATGTTCTTCACATGTGCCTTGATCCTTCCTACCCTGATCAACCATGTCATCATTTACCATACATATTTAAAATATTAAAAATATATTAAATATTAAATAAATAAATAGATATATAGAGAGAATCAACACCTTGCAAGGTCATTTTTTTTTCCAACAATGGGAAGCAGAATGTGGGATAGCGAAGACAAAGATGGCCTGCGGTGAGTCTAAAATCTGTTTCTCTTGGTTCGGCCACTACGATGGAAACCAGAACCACCCAGAGAAGCTTGTGTGTGAGGAAACATCCCGTGCCTTGGACCCATTGAGCATCCAGAAGTGAAGCTGCCTGCCCCCGGCTGGAAAACTGACAGTTTCCAAGGCGACGACAGCAACTGCCAAGGGAGACTACTGTTTGGGAAGAGATTTCCGAAGGAGAGCTCAGGAGTCATGTCCTAGAGAAGTCTGTTCTGAGCCTGAGAGGGTCCGCTGTTGTGTCACTGTATCTTGTGTCTTCACGTGCCGTGCTTAGAACATGCTGTGGATAACGCGTTCACACAATGTGATCACACATGCCTCTCCCCACTTGTCGTCTTCTTTCCTGCTTCCAGTTGAAACTCATCTTTGCAAGCTCTCGGTGCAGAGATGTTCTCAACCACACCATCCATGGCAGAGGAGCCGGGTGATTTGGAAGGAATCATGGATGATTTCTTTTCTTTCTTCATACTAGACGGCAAGATCTGCTCGCCAAGCCAGAGCGTGAATCCAAGAGGAGTCAAGGAGTATTAGATCGATGTATAGATTAGTAGATATAGACATAAGTAGATATAGATATGAAAACATTAGCCAGATCATTTTAATAGATAAGCCTCCATTTAGTTCACAGGAGTGATCCGTGGCCAGGGGGTATTTCCTCAGCCTAATTGCGATGTCTCAATTGGTTGTATGCCATCTAGATTGTTCCTTAGCACCCACTGGCTAATGCAAGAGCCTTGGATGTTTGTAAGGGAGAGTGAACCTGAAAGTGTGGAGGAAGCGCGAGGTCTGGAATTGAGCTCTGCTGCCGCACTCAGTCACACGAAAGAGAGCCAAACCTGTGCTGTACGGGGCAGCTAGTTTTGGCCACAACACCCACTTGTCAGCAAAATGTCTTGACTGGGTATAAACGGAGACTGCGCTACCCCCCCAGAAAGTCCCAAGATTTGGTCCTAAAAGCCCAGGATCTGGCAGCTGCAGGCACTCCCCCTTTTTCTAGACTGCAGCTCCCTTCGGAGAGGACATTAAGTCCTGGACTAAAACAGCAAATTACCCACAGATAATCAGGTTGTCTGTGCCAAACATTCAAGTCCTGGGCCAGAGATGACAACAGCATGCATCTCCCTGGTCCAGACAAAAAGACAAGGGGAAGACAAGAGTTGTTGTTTGGGCCAGGCTTGCAATTTCCTAGTGGCTAAAGTTTTCACTCTGTACATGCTAGAGTCCCCTATGATTGCTGGCTCATTTTCCCATTGCCCTACTCCCATCCATCTCCCTGCCTGTGCCCTGTGAAAGCAGCAGTCGGTGGCCCAAAGCCTTGGGACTCTGCACTTGCATGCGTGGGAGACTCAGAAGCTCCTGGCTCCTAGCTTTTGATCAAGCTCTGTCCTTACGATTGTGGCTACTTGGGGTGTGAACCAGTCAGCGGGCAGCAGATATTTCTCTCTGTCTCTCCTTCTCTTTATATATCTGCCTTTCCAATAAAAATAAAATAAATGAATGTATCAAGGGATGGATGAATGAATAAATCTTTAAAAACATTGTTTTTTCTGAACAGACACTGTATTTTTGGTATAAGAGGCTCAGATAAACCAACAGTAGCAGCTCAGAGTTTAGAGGATGTGCAATTCACTGTCCAAGCCACAGGACTGCTGTGTCCTGGTCAGTTGGTAGGTCGGTCCAACACTGATCCAAGCAGAGAACTGAGGCTGGCACAGGAAACAGGGCTAGTATATTCCTGCAACAGCAATCAGCTTGAGCCCCTCACCCTGCCCATCCCTCCCATACACACATGCACAGATACACAAGGACAATTAAGAGGTTCACTTCAATGTTTGGAGTAATATGTTTGGCTAGATTGTTCTATTGAGAGAGCGAGATGCTTGATGTTAAGTGGTTCTGCTTGTCTGAGTGACAGAAGTACACCCACAGGTTAATAATACATGTTCACATAGTTAAGCTGATGGATGGAAGAATGAATCAATACGCCAATGGAAAGGCCACTTCACAATGGAGACACTCCTGAGAACCACTGATGGTCTGCCCCATGCAAGTCAAAAGCAGTGGCCACATCCCATTTTGTACTGCTAGAGTGAAAGGGACTAACTGACTCTGGCTGACCTATACCCCAGACAGGCAGATCCTTTCACTGACAAATGCCTGAGGGCAAGATGGCTCTGGTCGGAGTGAAGAGAAAGTGAAGTCTTTGACAGACAACAGTGGGAACCATCTGCATTTTGATGAAGGCAATGAATGAGGCCTCTTGGAAGTGAGTGAGGGGTTGAGGCCCACAGGCCAGTGGCTTCCAAAGGAAAGGCTGCTGCTTTTTTGGACACACACACACAGACTCATTCTGACAGGAAGGGAGGGTTTGGCCTCCCCCATACTTCTCTTTGCAGGTCTCAGTGCCCTGGATCTGGATGTGGATAGGAGATGGGGATGGGGTAGGTGACTAGCAAAATGTACACAAGGCCCACCACCCATCACTTAGACACAGCTTCCCTCCCTCCTTCCTGGGGCTGGGGGAGGAGTGATAGCCAAACCTCTGCTTGTTGTGACAGAGAACATGCTGTTACTTGGAATGCAAGCAAGCAGGCAGGCACTTTCGTTTTTTCTTTTTCTCCTCTTGCATGTCACTGGTGCACCCCAGTGTATTTCATAACAGAGCCACCTTCAGACATGTTTCACTTCACCCACAGTGGTTTTTTAAGTTTTTGTTTTCTCTCACCTGGCTTGGCATAATTGCACCCATCTTTACAGTGTTGCAAACAACTGTTGCCAGCTGGTGCCCAATTTCTGCTCCCTAGGAATGTTAAATGGATCTCGACAGCTTGGTGTTGAATGCCTTTTTCTGCTTCACTGAAGGCAGCAAAATAAGATCTCCATCACCACCACCCCCAAATTGTCTGGAATGTTTAAGTGGGCAGACAACTAGTTACATTTTCCATCCATGTGAAAACCAGATCTATTCTTGCATGAGTTTTTATTTTTAAGAATTATTTATTTATCCATTTGAAAGTCACGGATGGGAGATAGATTTGTGAGTGAGTTTGTTTGGAACAGAGAAGGGAGAGGCATGTGTGTCAGAAGGAGATGGGGGAGGAAGGGAGAGGAGAGAGGAAGAGAGTGGCAAGGACAAGCAAAAGAGCAAGCTCCGTGGAGAGACTCTTCCACCCACAAGTTCCTTCCCCATGTGGCTGATGCGATTGGTTGGATTTCTTTCACTCACTCCCTTTTCTCTTTGTCACTGTGTCCTTCAAATAAGGAGACATGGATGAGAGAGGATGGAGAGAGCTAGGGAGCGAGCAAGCAAGCAAAAAATGTTGACACCATGGTACCACCAACACTGTGATAACATTGTTGCTTTCCTTTCTTAAAAAATCAAACAAAAAAAGTAGAATCTTCGACCCACTAGTTCACCAGTCAGTTCAGAACTTTTTTCCCCCAAAGGCAGGCCTGGATAACTCAGACTGTTGGAGAACAGAGCATTCCAGAATGTATGGAATCCTGGTTCTTAGTGTCATACAACTTGTTTAGGATGCAAACAGGTTTTTCAACAGTTTTTGCCTCAGACCTGTGTGTGTGTGTGTGTGTTTGTGAAAACTTAGCATTTCTGACTTAATGTGGATAGAACCTCTACCACTAAACCAGTGCACCCCAGAGTCCCATCGGAAGTTGTTTACATTGCATTTTGCCAAAGCTCAAAGAAAGAAGTGAGGAGGGCCTACTGGAAAAAAAAAGTGGTGAAAATCACGAATGTAAATGCAAATGATCTATATTCTGGGAGTGAGTGGAATTCACCAATAGTGTTGGGCATCTTTGTGTCATAACAGTGATGGGAAGATGGGTTGGAGAAGAGATGTCATTTCCAGTGTTCCTTAACCTAAGGGACACCTGTGGGGA
This sequence comes from Ochotona curzoniae, assembly GCF_017591425.1. Classification (NCBI taxonomy): domain Eukaryota; kingdom Metazoa; phylum Chordata; class Mammalia; order Lagomorpha; family Ochotonidae; genus Ochotona; species Ochotona curzoniae. The sequence goes on from NW_024466046.1 coordinate 143,805, forward strand.
AAACAGCATGTTCCACACCACAGTCATGAGAGCATTGTAGACCCATGAAAACACATCCTAAACACCACAGCCAAAGAGAAGTTCCAGAGCACACACTTGATTTCCATTACCTGCAATTCAAGCATTCTTTCACAAAGTACTTTTGGATGAATAGAGAATTCAGAACTTTGGGGAACAGAGCATTTCAGATGGTACAGAATCCTGGGTGTCAGTGCCACATGACTGTGTTTTCTGAAGGGACTCTGGACAGAAACAGGTTTTCATCAGCTTTCACCTCCACCCTGTATGTGTACACCTATATCATGGGGTTCCTTAGACATCAAGGTACTGTTTGCAGACTCTGGGGTTGGTTGGCATGGTGGCATGACAGCAGCACTGGCACTGAAGTCCAGGCTGCTCCAGGTAAGTCTGATATGATGCCCCCTCTCTCTTCCAGCAGAAGCTGGCCCAGTGCTTGGGACCTTGCCCAAAGTACAAGCAGCCAGTGTATGTGGTAGTCTCGCCATGAGGTAGAGAAATCCCTGCCATGCCATATCACTTCCTCCCTTACACAAAGGCTAAAGCAAGATCCCAAGGTACCAAGGAGAAGCAATAGGATTCCCCTCAAAGTTGGCCTGGCGTGAAGGCAAGTCATGTGGTGCTTGGGGGGTGGGCAGAAAGAAGAAGGGCAGGCATGGGCTATTCTAAAAGCAGTCATTGGGTCAGTTGAGTCCCTAGAAGTATGTTCACCACCATCCAGCCAGCCAGCTAGTCAAAACCACACCAGCATCCACTATGGGTGCTGATTATCTGCTCCCAAGGTCCTCATGCTACAGTTTTCCTTTACAAATTCTTTGTCATGATAATCCACAACACACTGATTGCATTTCATATTTATTCTCTATTCAAACAAACATTTTTACTTTCACAGCATCTTATGTTTAATACTCTTTTAGTTTTGTTGTGTGCAGAACTTCATCGTATCATTCTGCTTCCTTATGGATTGCTTCACCATATGGTCTGAGATTTCTGTGTGTGAGTACATGGCATTAAAATCATACCTACTAATATGACTTTTGAGAACCTCCTTGCATGCCATCTCCCCCCCCCCCACCAAATTAAAGCATTGCTAGTGGTTGGATGTGCTGTTCCGTTAGAATACAGGCCCTTGGAAATCATTGATCTGAGTCCGATTTTGCGATTAAAATTTCTGTTTGTGATTAGCAAATCTAAGTGAGTAAAGTTTGATTTTATCTGCCAGCCATTTTTGCTTTTCAAGGAAGATTTCTTGAAACACTCATTTCCTAACAAAGGGAAAAATTTTCATATGGTTTCCCCGTCACAATGAGCTCTCCAATGCAATATTTACCTCAATCCTAAATCACTAGATTATATAATATGTACATATATATAATGATTTTCAATTATTCTGTTTACTCTATAATTATTCCAGAAGCTGTTTATGCTAGCTCTATTCCTTTGACACATCTTTGCCAATGTTTTTATTCCTTTTGAATACAGACACAAAGTAAAACTTTTAAAAAGAATTACGTATTTTTATTGGAAAGGCAGATACACAGAGAGGAGGAGAGACAAAGAGGAAGATCTTCCAACTGATGATTCAGTCCCCAAGCTGCTGATACGGCCCGAGCTGTGCTGATCTGGAGCCAGGAGCCAGGATCCTCTTCCAGTTTTCCCACGTGGGTGCAGGGTCCCAAGGCTTTGGTCTGTCCTCGACTGCTTTCCCAGGCCACTAGCAGGGAACTGGATGGGAAGTGGGGTTGCCAGGACTAGAACCAGCACCCATATGGTATCCTGGCGCTTGAAAGATAAGGACTTTAGCCACTAGGCTATCATGCTGGGTCCAACACAAACTAAATTTTATAAACTTAACTTATTTCTGTGTTTGTAGGTTTATGCTTATTTCTTCGTCAGGTTATAAGAAGGTCCAAAGCATCCTTCCATGAGATCACACTAGAGATCTTTCAACTTAGTTCAAGTGCTAGTTGATGTTCACCAACATCCTAGGTGCTTACATTGATAACACTGACCCGAGTCTGTGTGTGCACACACGTGTGTGAGATTTTTCTTTGGGGATCAAGAAAGAGCATTTTGGTTTTTTTTTTCTGGTGACCTTTAATGGCCCGTGGAGGGCATGGGAGTTCTGTCTCTAAAGACTCAGTTTTAAATAAAGTGCAAATACCTCATATTCCCAGAGTCTTGGGCTTCTCTGTCATTCCACACGTATTAGGGATCTGTGTAATCACACAGCGTGCTGAGCAATGCCACGAGAATCGTGTGCGGCTGCACAGTACCTCTCTCCTCTTCTTTTCAGGATGAAGGATTGATTCCTGAAATCCGTTGCAGCAGGAGATCCAACAGTGAAGCTGCTGGTAGGCATCAGCTGGACTTCCCACTGGGCAAGAGGGTGTTTGACTAAAGTAGTTATTTCCCATGGTTTCTCAGCAGTATCCAGCAAACATGGTGGAGAGGAAAGATGGTGGGAAAAAACGTGGGAGAAGAATAATCAAATTCAACTTCAGAAAACGGCAGCGATCAGCTCAGGAAGAGGGAGGACGCCTCGTCTGGTGCTTGAGTGAGTGTGGGACGGAGCTAGACAAGTGGTTTTGATAATATTTTACAATTAGAGCAGCAGAGACAAAAATGGAAGCAGCTTTGGGAATGTAAAATCCTGCATGCAGAATCTGAACTTTCACATGGGTGGTCGAGCGAAATGCTTCAACAAATAGGAGCAGCAATAAGCCAATCGTAACTGAATGATTAGCCCTTCCGTTCCCTTTATTTCAGAGTAGTTAGCATCTTCTGCAGAATACCGGATCTCCAGAATTCATTACTTCCACTTGACTGCATTTTAGCACCCAGCCCACCCAGCCCCATGCATGCCTAGGCTCCAGATTTACAAAAGACAACCTAAATGTGTGGGAAAAAAGCACTTGGCGTGTGTCTCTGGCTTATTTCATTCAATATGATGATTTCCAAGACCATGTATCTTTTCAGTATTAGAATGCCCTTATTTTTTATGACTGATTAATAGTCCATTTTGTGTACCTAACCCTCTTTGTGTATTCATTCATGAATGGACGTCTAGTCTGATTCCATATCTTGGTTACTGTGAATCATGTGCTATAAACATGAAAATCCAGCTATTTGTTTTATATGTTGACTTCACTTGCACTGGATTTATATCCACAAGTGGAATACCTGGGTCATGGGATGGGTTTAGTGTTTAGGACAGCTTTGCTGGCTAGTTAAAAAGGAAATGCCCTGACTGTTGTCAGGTTACTGTTAGGCAATTAAACTGCTGATTATTTTTGTCTGAATTTATGCAGTAGAGAAGCAATAATAAAAACCTATATTCTGGAATTTTAGTATAAAACGTCAGTTAAAATGAGCATTGTTACTTTACATTTAGATGGCTGTATTTAACTTGCATGAGCTTCATAATTTTGTGTGTGTGTGTGTGTGTGTGTATTGTATCTGCTCTCTCTTCCCACAGTCAGTGGAGTGTGTCAGGGTTCTTGGCCTTACTATGTAAGTTAAACATCTGAGGTAATTCAGATTGGAAGGGAGTCTCAATTTGCTTCAGAAATTTGGCAGAACAACTCATAGGTACCAAGAGGTCCATTTAAAAGTTCATATGAAGTGTTTGCTAAAGAGGGTACTAAAAGAAAAACAAATACTTTTTGTTTCTAGTACAGTAAGCTCTATTTGACTTTTAAAACGTTTTTAAAATCTGAAAGTTCCTTTTGCCTTAATCAGGACAGTAAAATGTACTGATCTAAAACAGAAGCCTATGAAACTATGAGACTTGAGTTCAAATACTTTCTTTTAAGGATTTATTTATTTTTTATTGCAAAGTCAGATATACAGAGAGTAGGAGAGACAGAAAGGAAGATTCTCTGTCTGATGTTTCACTCCCCAGGCAGCTGCAATGGCTGCAGCTGAGCCAATCCGAAGCCAGAAGCCAGGCATTTCTTCTAGGTCTCCCATGCGGGTGCAGGATCCTAGAGTTTTCAGCCATCCTTGACTGCTTTCCCAGACTGCAAACAGAGAGCTGGATGAGAAGTGGGGCTGCCAGGATTAGAACTGGCTCCCATATTGTATCCTGAAGTGTTCAAGCAAAGACTTTAACTGTTAGACCATCACGCAGAGCCCTTGAGTTCAAATTCTAACAATTCTGCTTATCAGCTTCATGGTCCTCACACATTTCTCAACCTCACTGAGTCTCAATGTGTAAAACACTAATTATGTGCTCTTCTGTGACTTCCATGAATGTTAATATCCTACAAAGGTCTACTAACAGGTGCATGGGAAATTATAAGGAAAGAAGGAACATCATTTGTCATTTGCATAGCTATCATTATCACTAAGTCCTGACACAAATTGATGTATGCTACTCTAGGGTACCACAGCTAAGGCAGTGCTCCACACATGCGTATCTTCAGAGGGTCTCACCCAGGTATAATGATGGGCCTGTACTGCAGTGCCATGGCTGACACACTTCCTAAATCTGCAAGCCCCACTCACCTATTGAAGTATATGACCTGAGGTTGGGCAGTTGAGGCATTGCACATTCTGGAGAATCAGAGCCTTAGGTGAATGGCTCCTCCCTGACACCCAGTTCAACTATCCATAGTGCCCTGTCATCCAGCATCTGCGTTAGTGCTCCACTCAGTCCAGCTACCCACAGTGACCTGTCATTCAACATCTGCATTAGTGCTCCACTCAGTCCAGCTACCCATAGTGCCCTGTCATCCAGAAGTGCATTACCATCCATGATCTGAGCTTCTGAAGCACCTGGTTCACCACGGGAAGAAGTGGCTCTCTGACTACCCTTTTCTGGTGCCCATTCTGGCTGCTCTTGTACCTACTGTCACAGAGCCTGTGCCATCCTTGACTTCAGAGCCACACATCCCCCTGCATTGGTGGATTTGCACCTGACTCCCAGGCTTGCCAGCCTTCAGATCACTCCTGTTTCTACAGCTTTGTAAATGCTGGCTCTATCTACCCCCAGTCTGAGAAGCACAGCTACCTTTGTGCCACTAGGAACAGAGAACCATGTCAGAACTGCACCCCAAACCCCAAGGCCCAGGTTGCTGGGGACATACTTCAGCAGAGCAGATCCTACATATCCACCCATGTATTACAAAGTACATTTCTTCCTTGATTCTAAAATTCTACAGCAAGTTGACAAGACCATCAGTCTTCAAGTCTGGCTTCATAATCACTCCTAACGACTCTAACCTGTTGTCCCAGTTCTGCTGTGAGCATTTAGATATGTCAACTCTGAAAGCAGAAGAGATCCCTTAGTCTAAACATTCCACATCACAAGGGATAAATGGGGACTTGTCAAAATTCTTGTGCTCCCAGCACCATCCCCACTAATTCTTGCAACCTGGACCACAGGGAGACACCCACAGTCATTTCCAGCCTTGATTACACTGGCCAAAGACATTCTGTCCTAGAACCAGATCCAGGGCATGAGCCAAAACTCTCAGTCCAAACGGCTGGTGGAAGTCTGAAAAAGCAATACTACGTATTGATATTAACCCTGAATATAAATGGGTTAACTCATCAGTCAAGCATCGTACATTAGCAGGCTGCATCAAATCAAAACAAAACAAAACAAAACAAAAAACATGCATCTGTTGCCTACAGGAGAGATGCATCTCATGAACAACTATATGCAGGAACTAAGAGTGAAAGGATGGAAAAAGATAGTTCAAGCTAATGGGAAAGAAAGACAAGATAATACCAACTTTAACATTAAGAAATGTTAAAAGAGATGAGGAAGGACACCACATAATGATCAAAGGATCCATTCAACAAGAAGAGATCATCTCACTACTTTCTGGGAATATTTTCTTTCTCATCTCTAGTTTTACTTTGTTTTTTTCTCTCTTTTCTTTGCGAGTCTGGCTAAAAGTTTGCTGATTTCATTTCTTTCAAAATGGCTCTTTCTTGTTGCAGTTTGTGGTTTCTTAGTTTCAACTCCTTTAACTTTTTCTCAATTCCACTTATTTTTTATCTTGATTTTTTAAAATCGTTTTTACTTCCTATTTTTTCTTTTTAATAAGTCCTTGAGATGCATTAGGTTTTAAGCACCTGTGGTTGTAAACGTCCCTTTTAATACTTTTTTTGACTGCTTCTTGTGGGTCTTGATAGTTTTGTTTTTATTTGCATTATTTCAAAAAGATTTATTTCTTATTAATTTCTTCAGTGATAAAAAGATCACACAGTAGCATTGTTTGTCTCAAGAAAGATTTTATTTTCTTTTTCATTTCTTCAGCGACACATTGGTCATAAGTAACACGGTATCTAATTTCATGTTGTTACAGATTTTCTATTTTTCTTCCTGTTGTTGACTTTGCTTTGTGGTTTTCATTTAAGGGGATATAGAGTAACTGTATCATAGAGACTATCACATACAGATGTGAAGATACAATGCAATATGAATTTTTACTTCCAAATCAAAGATGGACTCCATCTTCCACAACTAAACTGAGATATATAACAGACTTTTATTTTATTTACTTGGAACACACACACAATAAATATTCCTTCCTATATAATAAGTTTCAAATAAATAAAATTTATACAACTGTTTAAAATAAGGGCACAGGTTTCTTTACTAAGTCCCATAGATACCATGGTTGTTGATGGTCCCGTAAACCTCAAATTGCAGAAGAAATAAACACAAAAACATAAACAAAAACAAAAAAACAAACAAAGAAAAGCCTTCTATGTAGACCTTGTTAAGGGAGGAAATCAATGCTTTCAATTCCTGAACATTCTATTCTTGATTATCAGTGAAAAAACAGACAAGAGTCAGGTGTTAAATGTCATCAACTGAAAATATTCAAGAGAAGTTAAGTATAATAATACAAAACATTAATTGGAAAAAGGTGTAAAATGAAATTCCATTTGGACTAAAAGATTTGCAAAGGAAAGAGAGAGAGAGAGAGAGAGAGAGAAAGCATTTAGCATACAAATGCTCCAGGACTAAGTGCTACAGGAAGTCTAGATTTGGCTGAAATTCCAAGCAGAGACTGAACAGATAAATAAAACCGCTAAAGTTTCAAAGTATAAAGTGTAATAAGGATTAAATGAATATGTGAAAGAGAAAACAAACACCCATAAGCACACACTTATTCACACAGTATAATTGTACTTTAATATTAACAAAATAGGGGTGAGTGCTGTGGTAGAGTGAATTAAGTCTCTGCTTGGGATCCCACATCCCATATCAGAGTGTCTCGCTCAAGTGTGATTAATACAAGTGCTTGGGCTGCAACTTGCCTGGGAGGCAGTACATGGTAGCCCAGGTGCTTGGAAACATGGATAAAATTTCTGGCTCACGAAATTGGCACAGTGTACCACTGCCCAATTGATGGCACTTAAGCAGTGAAACAACAAATGAAGATCTCTCTCTCTCCTCATCTTCCTCTCTTTAAGTTACTCTAATTTCAAATAAACAAAACATGTGTAAAAATACACACAAAAATGAAAATAAGCATATAACAGAAAAATAAGCTCTCTGGAAATGAGGAATGGCCTAAGATTGATGCATTCAAAGTGTTCATGTATATTTCATCAAAGGAATTGGAACCAGTCAGCTGCAAAGTCTTAAAGTTCTTGGTGGAGCTCTAAGTACTCTGTGTATTTCCCTGAAAACTAAGGATATTGAATGTTTTTTTCATATATCTATGTGTTATTTTTAATTCCCTCTATTGTGAAACAACAGCTGCTTGAAACTCATGTTCAAATTGTTTTGTACATCTAGCTTTTTCTGAATGGATAAATAAATACTGTTTTAATGTAAATAACTCTTTGTTGCACACACAAAACCCACAAAAGCTAAGACCTCCAGGGGGACAGGGACAGCATTGTGGCTCAGTTGGTAAAGCCTTGCAAACAATGCTATATCTCATGTCAGAGCTGCTATTGGAGTTTCGCTTCAGTACTTCTGATCCAGCATAGCACAAGTTGGGCCACTGCCATGTGCTTGGGAGATTCAGATGGAGTCTGTGGTCCTTGACTCCTGCCTAGCCAAGTCCAACCATGGCAGCCATTTGGGAGGTGAACCAGTAGATGAAAATCAATCTCATTCCCTCTCTTTTTATGCAATTGTGCAATTCTGCCTTTCAAATAAATCAAATATATCTTTAAAAAAGAAGTCTCAGGATACCATGACATCACCTAGCCAGCAAGACTAATCTTCTGGAAACCAATGATCTGAGATCTGAAATTATCATGTGCTCTAATGAAAACTTCATAATTGTTTGAAGGGAAAAAAAATGGAATATTTGCAGAGAGCTGTGACAAAGAGATAGAAATATTAGAAAAATACCGAATAGAAATTCTTCGATTGAAAATACACTGAGATAATTACAAACACAGCAGAAGGTACCAATAACAGCCACTTGGGCAGTGAATTAGTGGACGGAAGATCTTCCTCTCTCTCTCCTCCTCTCTGTATATCTGACTTTGCAATAAAAACAAGTAAATCTCCTGTGTGGGAGACCCAGAAAAAGTTCCTAGTTTCTGGTCTGGGAAAGCACCTGCTTGGGATACCTGTGAGATGCTCCTGGCCCATGACTTGGAATTGGCTTAGTTTGGGCTGTTGTGGCCATTTAGCAAGTGAACCAACAGATGCGAAATCTTTCTGTCCCTCATTCTTTCCATATATCTGATCTGTCTTTCCACTAAAAGCAAATAAACCTTTAAAAATAAAAAAAAAAGAAAGGTCATAATGAACTCCAAAGAAATACAAATAATTAACATGTTGCTATAAAATATAAAGCAATAAATTTGATGGCATAAAAATAAATATTTTTGGTGGAAACAATGATATTATCCACTTTCACCCTGTAGCCCGTGACCCTTTGTACCCTAATAAACTAAGATTAAAATAAATAAATAAATAAAATAAATATTTTTGGACACATATGCCTTGCAAGACTGAATCATGATAGGACAGAATACCAAAAGGGATCAATAATGGGTGTCAATATTAATAATTAATAATATGGTTCCATCAAAGCAAAGCCCAAGGCCACATGGCTTCACTAATGAACATGTCTGAAGAATTTAAACTGTTTTAAAAATATTACAGAACTAAAGTACAACAGGGACTAATTCTTTCAAAGTCATGTCATGTGGCCAACATTACCTTGAAATAAAAACAGAGAGGACAAACAAATATCAGGTTATAGACCAACACCCTTTTTCAACACACTCACACACACATACACACACACCACAAATCCTCAACAAAGAAAGCAACAGCACCTTCAAGAACTATCCATCATGGTCAAACATTATATATCCATTGATGTAAAAATGATTTGACATCTATAAATCAATATTATGCATAGTATCAAAGAAAGAATGTTAAAAAAAACATATGTATGCTTATTTCAAAGATGTAAAAAGAACATTTGATGTATCCAACATCTCTTCATGTTAAACATTCTAAAAAAAAAAATCAGTTACAGAAGGAATTATTTTCAATGTATTCAATGTTAAACACAAGGGAGAAAAAAAAGAGGAAGAAATTGAAAAAGCATTATCACTAAGCCAAGGCGCCAGAAGAGGTGCCTGGTTAGAAGTATTTTAACACACATAACTAACTTTTCTGCAGACAAGACTCAGATCAATAAAGACCCAAACTCAAATAGAAGCCACGATAAAGGAAACACAGCCTAAATAGAATTATCATTCTTTCATCTTCACTTAAAGGAACTTGTGTTTGTTATTGCAAAAGAGCAGAGAAAACAATCTCCTTTTGCATACTCCTTCTTTATTGAGTTGAGTTAGCAAGTTAGCTGAGTTATCAAGAGCAATTTACCATGCACTTGAGATTACAGTGCTAAGACCCTTTAGCTTAGAAAAGGAAGATGTGGACTTCAAACGTTAGCAGCACTTCAGCGTTGAAACTACTACATTTCTCAAATCAAATGAGAACACCAGAACATTTTGGAACAGGTGAAATGATGCGAATGAATGTTTGCTCATACAAATCATTAACACATTACAGCTTGATTACAGATTGATAGAGTACCATGAAGCTTTAGACATTATACTATTTATCCTTCTAATTATTTTAGCTGTATTTCTTTGCGTGACAGTGTTACGGTTGAGGTGATTTCATTTTTTTATAATATCTTTATTTTTTTATTGTTAATAACATTGTATTATGTGATACAGTTTTATAGGTGCTTGGATTTCCCCTGCTCCTCCCACAACCCTCCCCCCCCCCCATGGTGCGTAACCACAGTTCAAGTTCAGTTGAGATTCCTTCATTGCAAGCACATACCCAGCATTGAGTCCAGCATCTTATTGTCCTGATAACTTCACCGGCTACTTGGGGAGGGGAGGCCTTCCCCGGTCCAAAGGCAAAGCTAACAGAGTAAAATCCCAGTCAGTTAAAAGCCCCAACAAAACATCAGCAACAGTATATAGTGTTATGGAATTGATTGACATAGTATTGAGTAAACAATATGTTAAAAATAATATAAGTTCAATTTTTTGAAACACATGTGTTGAGACAGTATCAATGACAGGATCAAAAAAAAAAAATACAGGTCTTCAAAACAATAGAGAAGGAAGCAACCCTTCCAAACTCATTCTATGAAGCCAACATCACCTTAATCCCAAAACCGGACAGAGAACCATCAGAGAAGGAAAACTATAGACCTAGCTCTCTGATGAACAATGAGGTGATTTCATTTTTAAAGCTTAATGAATGCCAACTTATTTAGTGAAAATTGAAACTTTGGTGTATTAACAAGTCCTTCCTAAGCATAATAATTTTAAAAATCTGGAATCATTAATGCTATATATATTTACTTTTATGAAAACATAAAGCTTAAGGAAACATGTATCCAGGATCCAGGATACTGGGTAGGACAAAGGGAGAAACAATAGGAAGTGCCTTTGTTCTTAGACGTGCTTATACATGATGGAAGGATGCAAAGGTTGTGATGATTTAAAATTTGATTATTTAGAATTCATTGGGACATATCACGTGTGATCATGACTGATTAGCAATTGTGTTTAGGTGTCTTTTGGTTTCCATGTTAGCACTGAACAGGGATATATGGTTATAAATTCTAGGATGTGAGAAATTGTTCTGGTAAATTTCTGCCTGAGACAGCATGTACACACTGAGAAACCTATGTATCTGTTCAACAGCAATCTCAAATGCCAACAAAATGAAGGACATGATTTTTTTTTGGTCGTAATCTAACCTACAATAAAAATAAAGATGTTAAGACTCTCATGTAAGGAAAATTGGTATGAAACCCAAAAGAGGAAAATGCCAGATGTCTCTAGAAATAATTTCAAATGGAAATGATGCACATGTGAATGTTTTTAATTAATGGTGTGCGTATAAAAGGTTAAATGATATTCTTGTGATTCCAATTTCTCAGTAGTAGATATGATCTTTGGTTACTTACGCTTTCACAATGACTCACTTCTATTCATATTTTGAGTACTTACATTTAAATTGTTCAATGTGAGAGAGACAGAGTGTGTACATCCATTCACTACCTAAATGCCCCCAGTGGGGCTGGGTCATTTCAGGTTAAGGTTGAAAGCTGCAAACTCATGCCGTGTCTCCCAAGTAGATGGCAAAGAACCGATCACTTGGGCCATCACCACTGTTCCCCTAAGTTTTTGATGTCAAGAAGCTGAAGTTTGATGTTAGGGTTGGGTGCTGATCTCATGTACCCCAGCATGAGGTACGGGGATCACAGCTGGTGACACAGCCGCTGGGTTAACCACTGCCTATTTATGTGTGTTTTGAATCATTGAGTCTATACTGTTGACTCTGGTCCTTCGAATCTGATCTTCAGAGTCTGAGGTTCACATAATCTAAAAGTCTTATTTTACTAATAACACAACTCTAGCAAGTGAAGGTCTTCCACCTAACAGGCTTATGTATTCTAATTGTGTATTTTAGAGAGTAAGATCATGTTTTGTGTATTTGTTTGGACTTTCTGGTGAAGGATGTTATAAATACTTCACTGTAAGATTATGGGGTACTTATTGGATGATAAGGAATAGGGCACATGTGACACAGTTTTCTACTTCCATTTTCTGAGCTGTGAAAGGCACAGGGGACATATTAGCTTCTATTTTTAATGTTTTTAGACTAACTTATAACCCTACCCCAGCCTCTTAAAGCTGCTGAGCATGTTACACAAAGTTACAGAGTCACTTTCTTCAATCTTGGACTTCAAAATGACAGTGTGTGTGTGTGTGTGTGTGTGTGTGTGTGTGTGTGTGTGTGTGTGTGTGTTGATCAAGGGTGTTGGTCTATAACATATTTGTTTGTCCTCTCTGTTTTTAATTTCAAGATAATGTTGGCCACATGACATGACTTTGAAAGGCCTCCAGGATGTCCAACTGCTTAAGAAAATCACACCCAGATATTAACCTATAAATCAGTCCTATTTTTGCATCACACTCAATCCATCAATGTGGAAGACATTTTTACCAATCCCTAGACATATTTGACTTATAAAGTTGTTTCCTGGCTGAAATTGGAAACAAATATGACCCTAATAGACCCACACATCTGGCCTCATCTCAACCAGAATTCAAGTTCAGTTCAAGACAGAAACCTCCCACAAGATTTGTCCTTGTTTTAAAGAAACAAGGACATTTGTCCTTGTTTATGTCATTTATTCACATAACTTGAAGTTATAGCAGCTCTTAAGCTACTACTGGCTATTGTGTCTAGTGTGTGTCATTTTATCTGTGTCTTTATTTTTCTTCCTTGGAAGCTGAGAGTCATGGCTGATGTGTTGACGGAATATTTTAAATAACAGGTAGACCAGGGCAAAGGTATTTGTCTCACCTGAGGCAACTACAAAGCTCCAAATATCCTGAGGTGACTCCGCAGATCAATATTACTTGACACTTTGGAAGGAGGGTTACCATATCAAATGAAATGAAAGAAACAAACCAAAAAAATGTCTACAAGAAAGAAACTCAAGTTGGAAGAAAGCCTAGAGTATAGACAGGCAGTTCTATTGACTTAAAGATGTTAGAGAATCTCAGATTTGAATAGTGCCATGAATATATGGGAATGGTAGTGGCTGTGGATGAAGGTGGAGCTTAGGACCCTGGCCCTGCTGCCACCTGAGACATCACTTGGGAGTGGCTGGCAGCATTGTGTGATGTCAATGTCACTGAGAGGTTTATCATGCAAGCAGAGGTGGCCAGTGGCCAGTAGTCTGGTGACTAGCGAACTGTGTAGCTGTGTGAAGTGAGTAGGAGACCCATTTGGAAAACGAATGGATTCTCAATGGAGGTGAGTGGGACTTGCTCTCTACATGAGCTGTGACATGGGGACAGTCACTTCCCCGTGGGTGGCCCTGGCCTCCCAGGCCTATTGTCCATGGGTGAGTCACTGAGCCCTGAAGGGTGCCCCTGTGGGCAGGGTGTGCGCATAGCTGCCTCACTCCTACACTGTGCTGTGCTGCATCTGCATAGCAGGTGTGAATGTGTCTCTGTGTGTGTCTGTGCGGAACAATAACCAGCTATTCCACTCTACTCTTATCTGATATGGGGCATTGATGAGGTGTTGACAGCAGGCCTGTCTCTGAGAATCCCAGAGATGTGGGAGGCTCAAATGGGGCAGAGAGACCCCTGGTTCCAATGCCCTCCTGGGGGAGGCCACACAGAGGCTGTCTTTGTACCACCATCCTTCTGCCCCAGACTCTGGGACCTGGCCACCAAGTAGGTGCCTACCCCCTTTCTGTCTGACTTCCCCCTCTCTGATCATGGGGAGAGGTCTTGTGGGGCATCAGTTCCTGTCAACTCACCTGCACTGTGTCGTGCGTGTGTGTGTGTGTGTGTGTGTGTGTGTGTGTGTGTGTGTGTGTTACAGATTCAATGGGACTGCCCTGAGGACCCTGATGGCCCAGGAGAGAGCCCAGTTGATGGCCAAAGAGAGAGCTCAGATATTCTCCTTGTATGAACAGGTACAGGGCAGGTGCTGGGGAGGAGTGGGTTACTCCCTCATTGCCCATGCCTGTGATGTCAAGCCCTGGCATCCCTTGGGACACAAAAGAGGGAGGGGCTGCTCAGCTGTCCTGGACTTTGAGCACCCCTGGCTTCTGACCAGGGTCCTCGCTTGGTTTCAGGGACCCCGCAAAAGGCTCTTTGTTGATATTGATGATGAGGATAAAGACAATGATGAGTTCATCTCAGACAGATTTGGCTTCTTGCGGTGAGTTGCTCGTAGCTCGGCTCATCTTTGGGCATGGATGGGTGTAAGAAACCCCTGTAAGCTGGCACGATGGTGCAGTGGACTAAACCACCAGTTTTATTACTGGCATCCCAGATGGGCATGAGTTTGTGCCCTGGCTGTTTCACTTGCAATTCAAATCCCTGTTAATGACATGGAAAAGCACTGAAACATGATCTGAGTGCTAGAGGCCCAGGTGGGAGACCCAAATGGAGTTTCTGGCTCATGGCTTTGCCCTGGTCCAACCCCTGTTACGGCCATCTGGAGACTGAACCAGTGAATTGAAGATCTACCTCTCTTCTGTAACTGTCTCTTTTCAATAAATCAATAAATCTTTACAAAGTGGGGGAAAAAAACCACTATGAGGCAGCATACCTGTCCCCAAATTCTGACCTTCACCCATGCTACCATCCCAGGATAGTCCTGGTTCAGGATTTGGCCATAGTAGAGTGACTCAGTGATTGACTCAGGATACAGACAGGGACAAAGCTGGCCATAGGACAGGTGCTGGACACTGCCCTCTGTGACTTGTTTCAGTTGAAGACAGGAAACAAGCTGAAGGTCATGCACGGTTTCCAGGGTATGTAGCTTGGCCTTCACCATTGAAGAGCTGTGTGCACAGGGTCAGGCACCAGACTGGCAGGAGAGCAGTTGTCCAGCAGGTGCCTGAGATTCAGGGACAAGGCTAAATTCCTGCTGAGTCAGGCCTGAGGGACAGCAGGGACATGGTATCAGGACTATGAACTGCCTGGGGCCTCCAACTAAGAGATCCGGTAGAAGGGTTTGCATCTGAGGTTCCTGGCCTAGGGTCTGTGATAGGAGGTAAGCAGGGCTGGGTTCAGGAGTCGGGCTCTGTGGCTGACTCCCCAGCTGCACATGCCAGCAGAGAGGCCCTGAGATGGGTGTGAGTGAGCAGGAGGAGTGGATCCCTGGCAGACTTAGCTGCCCATCCTAGGATTGGGTTAGGCAGGAGATTCTGGCTCCAGGAGCTTCAGAACCCAGGCAATTATAAATCCTGAGTGGGAGACATGGCCAAGTTCTTGGCCAATGAAGCAATCTGAGGTGGAAGAAGTAATCTGAGGCAGAGCATGCAAAGGGTAGTAGGGGGAGGAGGTGGTACATGGGAGGGTGGAGGCGGTCCCAGGTGCCCTAGCAGGCCACCCATGCTTGGCTCACTCCAGATGCCTTCTGGGGATGGCTGATGTGGACACACAGCTCCCTCGCCCCTGAGCAGCCTGTGCCTGCTCAGGACAGCAGCCTCGCAGCTGCTGCATAGGAGTCTACCACACCCCATGGCATAGGGCCTGATGTCAGTGCTGGATCCCACAGACAGTCCTGGCCCTGGAGCCCTGTGCTCGTGGTCACCAAGGCCTGTCCGGCACTTGCCAGAAGAAAGGCACCTCCCTTCTTCCCTTCTCAGTCCCCTGTACAGAGATGATGCAGCTGTTTTTTCTCTGACATCTTTGGAGGTAGAAGTGCCCAGTCTGGGACCTAGCTTCACTGCTCTGCTTCCCACCTCTTCCCTTCCAGGGAGAAGCCACAGCCCCGGGACAGTGCCCTGGGGACTAAGGTGAGAGTCAGTCCTTAGCTGGGGAGCATGTGGGTGCAGGAAATGGGCAGTAGGAGCCTCAAGACAATGCACCTGCACTGCTTGAAGGCACCTGTGGTCATGTAAACCACAAGCTCTGTGGCTTCAGGGGCTCCTTCTTGAAGTCTGCGCAGGGCACTGAGCTGCTCCTGAGGGCCGCTCTCAGACTGTGGCCACTGGGATCATCCCCTCCCTTATTGTTTTCCAGCAAAGACGGACAGAGTCCCGGAGACTCAGAAAGTGGCTCAAAATGTTGAATAATTACAGCAAGTATCGCGACAGTAAGAAGGTACTGTGGGGATCACATTGAGCAAGCAGGGCAGGCATGAGCAGTGCCCTTTGCTGGGCTGGGCACCTGCCCTTCAGACACTCACTCCTGCCCTAAAGAACATGGGTCATTTAAACCCCATGTACATACATGCAAGGGACTATCCTAAGAAACAAGCCAGGATCACCCCTATGAGAATCTTCAGATACAGATCTCACCTGCTTCCTCGTGCTCTGCTGGTAGCAGGCAGTGCATCCCACCTTGTGCCCTCAGCTCCACCCCTCCTCTCACCATGGGTCTCCAGGCAAGACCTTCCCTCTGCTGACACTGCACAGAGCCCATGGCTTCCCCTCCTGATGTCCCCCCACCCAACCAGCCTGCTGCACTCCCTCCCAGAATGCCCTTGGCCCCACGCACCTGAACTTCCTCTCTCCTGCAGTTCCAACAAAGATGCTGCAAGGGAATCCCCAGTGAGGTGAGGGGAAAAGTTTGGAAGCTAATGCTGTCTGTGGACATAAAGAAGGCACAGAACCCGGGGACATTCGAGGTATGGTTGTGCCCTCAGCCTGCAAGCACCTACCCTGCTCAGGCCTTAGCAAGAGCCTGGGTGCCCCTGGTTAGGGGACCTGAATACAAGTCCAGGGTAGCCATCTCATCCTGGCTTCATCACCCTGGGTCCCGATTCAGGGACACTCCACTGCTTCTCAGACCCAGCCAGGCCTGGCCATCTGATTTTGCCCACAGCCCCGCCCTTCTTGCCATTGGGCACACCTGGGCAGCTTGGCACAGGGCAGGCACTGCATGGCTGGGCCCATGAGGAAAAGGAGGCTGCAGCACAAGACCCTGACTTTCAACAGGTCTGTGTTACCTGGCCTGCCCTCACCTGGGCCTGCCTTCTACTGGCCTTGCATCACCCAGCAATGCCCATGCCCAAAGTGGCTGGTCTACCTGTCACATTCAACTCTGAGCAACTTCTGGGAAATATGGGAGCCAGAACTTGAGAGGGTCGGTGACAACTGCCAACTGTCACCCTCTTGGGCTGCCATCAGGAAACAGGTGCACTGGTGTTGCCATCCCTACCTCCTATACCATCAACACCACGTTGTGTTCGAAGCTGCCCAAGAGAAGGGCTTGGAGAAATTCATTGCACAGTGTCAAGTCAAAGCAACTTCCACTGTCTGGTTGGAGATGGGCTCTCCTGTGCGGGGCAGCACTGAGGCTGATGAGTACGTGGCTGGGACACCAGTGGGGAAGAACTTGAGTCTGACTGGGGTGGATTCCTCAACAATGCTGTGGACAGGAAGGGGGCTTGACAGAGGGACCTGACAGCACCCTTGGCCCAATGCTGACCATAGTGATCTCTTCTGCAGATGCTGAAGGAGCAGGCCCGGCTGCACTGTGATCAGGTCCATGAGATCGACACTGCGGTGCACTGGACATTCAGAAATCACCTGATATTCCGAGAAAGATATGGAATGAAGTAAGGCTGCTGGGCTACAGGGCCCAGGGCTTGGGGAGGAGCAAAGGGGACTGGGGGAGACTAGGTACAGGCCTAAAGCACAGGGGCTATGATGGAAAAACATAGACCCACAGGCCTTATTTACACTATATACAATTTCCAAAGACACCAGGGAGAGAATGAAAGGAAAAGAAACTCAAGGGAAGAGTCTATTGCACTCATATCTCATCATGGTGTGACTGCCAGAATATACGAAGAACCCTTAAGCTCAGTTGTCAACAAGAGCAGTGGACAGCCTCCCAGCGCCCCAGTGACAGAGGTTCAGGAGGGACACTGCATGAAAGCACAGGCATTTCATCTCGTCCACATAAGGACACTTGCTTAGTGCCTAAAGCAGCACGGGTGCCAGCACTTGCTGCTGTGAAAGGAAGCCTGTGAGGACGCCAGCTGCTGTGGGCATGGGACACAGGCACAGGGCTGGGTCATTGCTAGGAGAAAGGTTTAGAAGTCCTGGCACTTGATAGCACTGCCAGGCAGATGCTCACAGAGATCAACACTCAATGCCCACGTGAACATACTACACACATGCACACTTCCCCAATGCTGAAGAACTCAGTGCAAAGAAGCATCCCCTGCTAGGGTCCACTCTTGTGTTTACAGTCACTAAATACGGAGGGAGCCTGGGTGATGGTCACCTGGGAATGGATCATCTATGCTGTGTCTGATTCCTAGACAGGATTCAGGGAGAAGCAGGAAGGCCATGACCCTGGGCTGACCTGCAGGGATCTCAGATGTGTTCTGCAAAGAAAGGAGGCCAACACTCAAGGCCTGCCTGCCCATGCTGTGAGGCAAGGACAAGGCAAGGCTGGCCCAGACTGGTGGAGGGTGAGAGATGTCAAAGGATTCCATGGCTAACTGCTACGTCCAGGAGCTGCTTCTCATTTGGCCAAATTGGCTTGTGGGTGCTGACTCTCTGGCACCTCGACAGAGATGCTCAGCTGTGTAAATTGGAAAGCCACCGGAAGGATGCTAAGATTGCACACACTGCACCCCTGGGATGTGTGTGAGTCCTGCTTGGCAGCCCTCACTCAGTGAACACTCTGGTGCCGAGAGCACAGCCCTGCTCCTGTGGGAGGGCAGTGGACTGTAGTGACCGTCCATGAGGCTGGCAGGATCTGGCAGACAGGACCACACTGAGAGCCTCAGACAAGGAAGCAGCACCTCTTCTTCTCTCTTCCAGGCAACGGGCCTTATTCGAAGTGCTGGTAGCCTATGCCATGTACAACCCCGTGAGTATTTTGGAAAATCCTTCCTGGGCCCTGTTCCCAGGCTATCCATCATCCAGTGTCTTGTCACAGAGAGCCATGGCTGGTTTGTTGGGAGTTCTCCAACAACAACATCTCCATCCATGCCTGAGAGAGCAGGTGCAGGGGCCAGGTTCATGGCCACCCTTGACCCCACCTTGGGTTCTGGAAGGAGAAGTTGTGCCTTCCTTGTGAGCTGCAATCTGTGCCCCAGAAGCGGGCAGTGTGGGGGATGCTCCTGGGAGTACCAGTGTTCCACAAGGATGGGCAAGCTGTGCCACTTCGCAGTGCTCATTACAGTCAAGTCTGGGTATTCTTGAGGCCGTGGTCCCCACCAGACACGTGGCAGGTGCTATGGAGCTGAATGCCACTGCATGCAGTTCCATGACCTTGCAGTCCCACTCAGAACAGCTGCTGGAATCCTTGGGAGACCCCAGCTAGGTCTGCCTCACCCCTGGGCATCCTGCCTGGTGCCTGTAGGAGTGGTGGCCAGGTACCCTGGATCTACTGCACCCACTGTATGTTCTCTGCTCTGGCCCCGGCAGACTCGACCCGGGTGCGTCTTTCTCCTATCCGAAATGGTACCCACCAGGGCACCCAGAGAGCAGAGTTTCAGGGACTACCTTGAAGGTGCGGTCTACATTTGTGCAGCAACCAGCACTACCCTGAAATCTTGGCGTATACATATCCTTGCCTCTAGTCTCCCTCTGGCACTGCCTGAGTTGAGGCCCTGCAGGACTCTCTCCAGAAACATGGAATTCTGGCACACACTCCAATTCTTAAAGCCCCATCCATCTTCCTACTCACTTCAGCAGGTCACCAACCCCCCCCAGGGAAGCCATCCTGCCCACCTGAGTTCATGCTGACACAGTGTTCTGGGCTCTTGCAGGAGGTGGGCTATGGCCAGGGCCTGAGCCACATAGCGGCACTGCTGCTAATGTGGCTCGGTGAGGAAGATGCGTTTTGGGCTCTGGTCCAGCTCATGGAGAATAAGAAGTACTTGATGTCTGGTAGGTGGATGGAAGGGGTGGGCCCTGTGCAGGCCAGGCTACTCACAATCATAGAACCATGTGACTGGGTCTGTGTCCCTCTCTGGCTCCTGGGTGTAGAGGGCAGTCTCCCTTTGGAAGGTTCCTTAGAAGTCTGGGCTGGGAGAGGTCTCCGCTGTACATGCCGTCCTCCCTGTCACCCAAGACCCTACAGCTTTGCTCTGGACTCCAAGTCTGTGTCCTGTCTGTGTACAAGTGCCTGATGGCCTCACTGGCTTCTGTGCCTCCCACCCACTGAGCACACCAGGAACTCCTGAAGGCAGCACCCCCAGTGGGCCACCCCTTCCTCCATCATGTGTGTGACCATGGTCATGAGACACCCAGTCTGTCTGTAGCATTTCTCACAGTTATTTGGGGAAGTCTGGATTGCATCCCACGCAGTCCCACAAGCACCCACATTCTGAGGTTTCTCTCGCTGGCCATCTGTCCATCCACTTGTCCTCTGAGAGTCTCCTTTGGCCCTGCCTGTGGCTCTGCCAGCTTCCTGGGAGGGGGCTCTGATCCCAGGGCTGGGGCTGACCCTACTCAGGTCTCTACAAGCCGGGATCACCGATGCTGAAGACACTCCAGGAACACCTGGGACATGTCGTGCACCGCACACTCCCGACTCTCGAGAAACACCTGGTGAGTGAGCCTCCTTGCTACCCCGGGGCTCTCATCACACAGATGGGGGCCCACACAGTCACCAGCCCTTACTGATTCCAGAATGTCTTATTCTTTCAAAGGCTTTCCTGGGTTACCAGTTCTGTGGCAGTGTGGGTGTTAGGTTTGCTTTCCAGAACATGGTAACTGGCGTTTGCAAAGATGTAAGGGAGTGCTCCCTGGGAGACAGTATGGCTGTGAGGTGTGCATGCACCTGCTACTGGGATGCCAACACTCAGAGGCTCTGCTAAGGGGGTGTCATCATGGGAGTTCCAGCCTGCTCCCAGTCCTTAGCTCCCTCTGCCTTTTTCTCAGGAGAAGCAGGGAGTGTGGCTCAGTGACACCATTGCCCACTGGTTTACCCAAGGTTTCCTGGATGAAGTAAGTGTCCCCTGGGGGAACCTTGCCCAGGGAACCTTCTGGCCCCCCTTTCCCCAACACACACACACACACACTGTGCCCCACAGCAGGGCTGGCTCCCTGCACACACACACAATATACACCCACTGTGTCCACAGCAGGGCTGAAGTGCCCCAGCCGAGCAGATGAAGAAGGGACCCTGCTCTGCATACAGGGAGGCCCTGCCCTCAGGCTGAGGCTGAGTGTCAGGCCAACAGGGAGGGACAGGTTCCCTGGGCACACTGATGGAGAAGACTGACCAAGCCTCAAGTCCACAGGAGGAGACAAGAGATGCCTACGGCCTGAACAGACCGTGCAGGGTAGAGCCAGGCTGCTGGGTTTTCAGTGCTGAGTTGGGCCTCAGGGTAGACCTGGGCTGCTGTGGCCTCACTGCTGGGTCGGCCCACAGCACGCTGATGTCACACACAGGTCACTGTGGCATGTGCCTTCCCATGTCCTCCAACACACACAGAGCATCTCCTTGGACCCCATGGCACTGCCTGTGCCTGCCAGGCCTCACTCCTCCTCTCTCTAGGCCTAGGGGCTCAGATGTGGCTGACAGACATGGCCACAGCAGCCAGCGAGAGGAATCCCCCACATAGGGACCTATGGCTTTATGTGAGACAGCTCCCTGGGGTCTGCACCTGTGGCTGGGCAGGTACAATGCCCACGCTGCAGCCAGCAGCTGCCCTGCTCAGGCCTGGATTGGAACAGTCCTCTCATACCTGCTCTTTCTAGGTGCCATTCCCACTGGCGTTGCGGATTTGGGACATGGTTATATTAGAAGGGACGCACGTATTCACCATCATGTCCTCTGTGGCCTTGAAACTAAACCAAAGTAAGTTCTCAGGGCTTAGAGAGGCCAGGGTGCCAGTGAAGAAAAGTTGAGGGTCCCAAGCTAATGCACAGGGAACAGAGGTGGGGATGAGGAGGCTTAACGAGCCCTAGGTCACTGGGGAGGGCACTGAGAAGCTTCTGGGCTACCCCCATCAGTCCAGTACAGCGCACAGGGATGCATGGGCAGGGGTTGTTCCCTGAAAATGTGATTCCAGACAAGTTCCTTCCATACTTCACTTGCCACCCATGGGGTACCCGTGGCAGCAGCCAGCAGCTGTTAGTGCAGGGACAGGGATTGGAGCATCCATGGCTGCTGGGCCATCCCTGTGGTCCCTCCCAGCCTTACATCTACCCTCATGCCTAGGGCGCTTGCTGAAGATGCCAAGGAACCAAATCCGGGAGTACCTGCAGGTTACCCTAAAGCAAACCTGGAACCTGGACAATAATGTTGTCATCAAGAAGCTACAAGCCTCCAAGCGTGACCTGGTCAAACGACAATGCCTCCTCCTGCCTTCTGAAGGTGTGCTCTGCCTAGGGCTCTGGTCCGCTTCTCTTCTGGGAGGAGTGTCAGCAGTGGGAGGGCCCAGCTGTGGGAATTTCTACTTTATCCTCACACCCCTTGTCTTCCTGTGTTGCTCAGCTCTGCTTGACAAGCTTCTGATCACAAGGCCAGGCTGGGCCTCAGGCAGCTTCCAATACGGTCATTTGGGGAGGGTGCAGTGGTGATGGCTCTCTCATCCCCGCAAAGTCACCACCTTACCTGGAAGGCCCAGTTTCCCTGACTCCACCTGTGGGCATGTGACTGCAGGACCCTGCACAGAACTGAGAGTGCAACTCATTGTGGGTGGTGACCCTGCCTGATGCCAAGGCCTCTAAGGGCACAGCACAGCCCACCTGTGTACGTGATATGGAGGGTCCCTGTGCTTGCCTGTGGTTGCTACCAGAGATGACTGGAGATCCTAGGTCAGGCATGCAGAATAAAGATGGGCTTGTCCCAGTTCTGGAAGTTGTAGAGTGTGCCCAAGGGCAGGCTTGTGCTGAAACTGGTCAGGATGCCCAATGGGTGCCTTCCTTGTGCCCTCACACAGCACAGATGGTGATGGCCAAATCTTCAAGTTCATGTTGTGTCCTCAAGTGACAGAGGCTCAAGGGCAGAGGCCCAGGGCTTGCCCAGCCCCCACTGTGGAGGACAGCATCTCTTGAACCCAAGGGCCCTGTCTGGGACTGCATCTTTGCCAACAATGCCCAGCTCTTCCTACCAATACTGGAGGGTTCAGATCCATCCTAGCCATTTAAGGGGGACCCAAATGCTCATAATTAAGCCATTCCCATGATGCAGCACAGGGAAACCAAGGGGTTGGATGACAGGGCCACTCATGAGTCCTGAGTGGATACCAAGTATTCCCAGAGATGAGGCCAAGAGGCTAGACCCTCAGGTCCTCTTGGAGCCATCCAGAGAAGGTGTCCCTGACACTGCCCTGATCCACGCTACACACAGCCTTCCCTTGGGGTCAGCAACCTGGAGGATGTCCTCATGTCACTTCTGTGTGGAGGACCCAAAGGATTAGGTATGGACCACGCACTCTGTCGGCCATGTAGTGCCCGTGGAGAAGCAAACTTGCTCTGTTTTTCTTTCAGCTAAACCTGGTGAGGCCTGCAGCAAGAACCATGAGCAGATCCACAGCCCTGAGAAGCCTGCCTCTAAAGCCCTGCAGGGCAGGGACACAGCTCAGGACCTGGGGCCACCATCGCAGCCCCCTGAGTCTTCAGATTCCCTCACTGAGAGCAGCTTTTCTGAACCACCCACCATCTATGTTGATTGGGTAGAAGATACAGAAGAGGAGGAAAACTCTTCCGAGGAAGACATCAACCAAGATGAATGCCTCAACCAAGACACACAAGTGCAGGCTTGTGAGGCTCCATGTAGGCCCAGCATCACCAGGACCCCATGGAGCGTGTGGCACAAGGGAAGGCTGCTCCAGTGGTGGAGTCTTCCCAATCTACAAGGACCAGTGACAAGTGCAGATGGCCCGCTGCTGGAAACGGGCAGCCAGGAGGGCCTCTGTGCTCCTTTGCATTCCTCCAAGCCGCTGGTTCCAGGACCCATGCAGGCCATCCAGGCCCCAGGTTCAGGCCTGAAGACAGCTTCCCTCCATGACTTCCACCAGAGTACCCTGGAGTATGGTGACTCTGATGGGCTTGGGTCTCCCCGAGCCTGAACTCTCTGGTTGGCCACTCCATGGGGCAGCTTCATGTCTGTGGGAGTTTTGAAGAAGCAATGAGCCCCCGTGGTGTCCACTCCAGAATGGACAATAACCTACTGTGCCTAAGTATGGTGGCCTCACTGCAGGGGACGCCTCTTAGGGACTCCTGCCCCCCTCCCTGCTTCCTCTTGATGGACTTAGGATGCGAGTATGGATGTGCTAAGCCTGGATCCACAAGGCTGTGTCCCCTTGCGCTCTCCTGAAGGAACTCTTAGGACTTCACCCCCTTCGTGATTAATTAAATTGTTCATTCAGAATGTGTTTGCTCTCATTTTGCGCCCCCAGAACCCAGGTGCAACAGCTTCCTGAGGTTCCTACCGAGTGGCCAGAGGCTCCATGGGCCTCAGCCCCATGCAGATACCTGCTGACCCTGGGTGTCCGCACTGCCCTGCTGGGGAAAAGCCACCACAAGCATGGGTGTCACCTGCTGGCCACGCTTCCTCCAGACCAGGTCCTGAGAGACTGTGGTGCCCAGAAGCCTGTGGTCGTAGGAGGTACTCATCCACGGGGGTAGGAGGACTGACTGCCAGGGACCCTCAGCACCCATGTTCCTGAAAGGGCTCTAGTAGCTGGGCCACAATACCAGTTGTTTTGTGTGAGATACAGGGCTGGGGACGGATGTGACCAGGCAGCTGCATCCACCAGTATGTATATAGGCTGATGCAGGTGACTAAACTGAACCCCACACTAGCTGCAATACAGAAGAGTCAAATCTGAGGTCACCCCAGGTAAGATTTCTTTGTGGACTCCTCAAGCAGAACCCTGGACTCTGGCCCCGGCCACAGGGAAAGCAGAGGCTGTGTGGTGTGACCTTGGAGTGCATGTATGAGGACTGGCCCTCAGGTACTGATGCCTGTGTGATCAACAGCATGGCCAGATGCACTCGAGGGACAAATCAGCTAGTTCATCTAGGGGATGTCAACTGCCTCATCAGAGATGGAAAGCAAAACAGGTTAGACAACTCTCCTGGCTAAGCTTTGCAGCATGTCCCTGGGCCTGTGGATGCACTAAAAGGTGGATGCTGTCAACCAACAGACCTTGGAAAGACTTTTGTCAATCCTGGTGCAGTAAAACCAACCACTTCTCAGAGGTATCACAACCACACAAGTAACACCCTCAGAACACTCTTCTCCATATCAGGGTTTCTAATGCATTATTAAATGATGGTCCCCAACCCCAGTCTTGATGTAGTTTAGCAAGGAGGATATCAGAGAAGAAAAAATAAGACTGAGGCACATGTCCCATCCATATTCTCTGGAACCTGGCATCCTGCACCTTAATCAGAGGTCCACATGGGCATGCAGCCCTCTCACCTGTGTAAACAATATTTAAAATAATATTTAAAAGTTAACAAATCTTTCAAACAAAGAAAAAAAAGAATTCCAGATGAAAGAAAGAAAAGGCTGCATTGCAGTCTGTGCAGGTGCACTGTCAGTTGCTAGGGAAGGGAAGTGCAGACAGGATGGGGAAGGACAGAGCACCCTGAAGCCCACCCCTCTTAGCTTGGCCCAGGGGTCTCAGCAGAACATATGTAAATGGCAGAGCAAAAGTGAGGTTGTGACCCTGTAGGGTTAACCCTGCAGGTGAAGACCTGTGAGGGGCAAATTCTGCATCCTTTTCCAGGGCCTGAGTCTGGGCACTTCGGACTGTCAGCGCGGATTAGCCAGCAAGCACTGCTTTGTTTGGGAGGTTTGGTTTTGTTTGTAAGATTTATTGTATTTGAAAGGCATGGTTTTTTTAGGGATTTTTTTAAATTATTAATTTCATTGCATTATGTGACAGTGTTATGGGCACTGGGATCCGCCCACCCCTCCCCAAACCCACTCCATATGGTGGATTTCTCCACCTTTCTGCGTTACCACAGTTCAAATTCAGTTGAGGTTCTTTCATTGGAAGTATTTACCGAGCATAAAGTCCAGTGTCTTAATATCCACCTGTTTTACGAGAAACCAACATGCACCTCTATGTTTATCGCAGCACAATCAGTAATTGCAAAACCCTGGAAGCAACCAAAATGCCCGTCAACAGAGGACTGGATAAGAAAGCTATGGTTCATATACTCCATGAAAGGCATGTTTTACAAAGGAGAGAAAAAAGGCCTTCTATCCTCTGATTCAATGTCCAAATGACGGAGTGGCCGGTGTTGAGCTGTTCACAGTTGGGCATCTCCAGGAGCTTCTGGGTCTCCAAGTTCTCCTACAAAAAGCATGCAGAGGCATAGACCTAAAGAACAGACAGAGTGGGGGGTTAGATTAGTGGTTCAGGTGGTGGGTAAGGGAATCATGTCCTATAGCAGAGGTGTAGGGCAGGAGGCTAGCCTAGTGGTTTGTTCAGGTGGTGGGTAAGGCAGCAGTGTCCTATAACAGAGGTGTAGGGTGGGAGGTTAACCTAGTGGTTAGGCATTGGGTAAGGCGACTGTGTGCTATAACAAAGGCTTAGGGCAGGATGTTAGCTTGGTTGTTCAGGCGTTGGGTAAGACGACCATGTCCCATAGCAGAGGTGTAGGGTGGGGGACCTGGATAGAGTTCCAGGCTCCTGGTTCTGTTGACCCACATCCAGCTGTTGCAAGAAATGGTTGAGTAAAACAATGCACATAGGCCCAGCACAACTGCTCAATTGAGTAACCCTCTGCTTGCAAACGCGGACATCCCTCACAGCCACTGGTTCACGGCCCAGTTTCTCCACTTCCCATGCAGCTCTCTGCTTATTGCCTGGCAAAAAATTAGAAATAGCCCAAAGCCTTGAGACCCTGCATCCTCATAGGAGACTGAGTAGAAGGTTCTGGATCCACATTTTGGATTGGCTCAGCTCTGACATTCATAGACACTTAGTGAGTGAACCAGTGGATGGAAGATCCTTATCTATCTTTACTTCTGCTAGTAAATCTGCTTTTTAGTTAAAAATTAATACTTTTAATGCTTTTTGATATGTTTTGGAATATATTTTATTATTTTTTATGATGCAACTCCATAGGTTCAAGGCTTACCCCCTCCCCAGGTTGCCTCCTCCCACTGACCTGCTCTATATTATTATAATCGTATAATCCTTCAAAAACAGTCACAAGTTCATCATTCTACTGTTTTATTATAACCTATCATTATAAATGTAGACAGCGGTAGAAAATCCAGCATCCTATTGTTGAGATGTATTTAATAGCTTCATTGGAAGTCCTCCTTTTATTCAGGAGTAGAGATGCACACTACAATGATATTCAGTTGTTGATATGATAATTTCTATTATACAGTTCTTCTACATGAAGATCTGTAAAGGCATGTTTGCCTATATGTGTATTGGTCTTTGATGCTGCATGGAGATTGTTGTATATCAGCGAGAACACGTAACATTTGTCTTTTAGGAAATGGCTTATTTCACTGAGCATAATGGTCTCTAGTCAGGACTATTTTAGTGCAAGTGATAGAATTTCATTATTTTTAATGGCTGAGTAGTATTCCACAAAGTAGATGAACCACAGTTTCCTTATCCATTCCTCTTCTGACCGGCATCTGGGTTGTTTCCATGTCTTTGCTATTGTAGAGTGTGCTGCAGTAAGTACAAGAGTACAGTTCACTTTTCATATGCATATTTCATTTCCTTTAAATTTATTCTCTCAAGTGGGAATGGATGGATCAGTTGTCTTAGCACTTCCCTACTAACTAGATAGTGGCTGTACTAGTCTACACTCCCACCAACTGTGAGGGAGGGTATCCTTCTCCCTGCATCCATACCAGCAGGTGCAAGCCAATCTCATGGCAGGTAGGTGGACCATCAATTCAGTGTTTGTATTTCCCTGGTAGCTAGAGAGCCTGAGCATCTTTCCAAATGTCTATTATTAGCCATTTAAATTTGTTCTTTTGGAAAATGTCTATGCTTCCTTCGCCCATTTCTTCAGTGGCTTGTTGGTTTTGCTGTTCAGTTGCTGAAGCTATTTTTGTAAATCCTGGATGTGAATCCCCAACCAGTTGTGTAGCGTGCAAAGCTTTTCTCCAATTCAGCTGGTTGCTTCTTCATTTTGCTGATCATTTCCTTTGCTGTACAGAAGCCTCTCCGTTTGATGTACTCCCTTTCGTTCATTTTGGCTTTGCTTTTGGTGACCTTTGTAAGGAATTTTCCCAATCCCTATATCTTAGAGAGTGCTTCCTGTTTTGGTCTAATAGTTTGGCGGTGTCTGAATGCATCTTTAGGTCCTTGATCCATTTTGATCTGAGTTTTGTATAAGGTGACTGGAGCAGCACTGTTATGTAACAGGCAAAGCCTCTATCTGCAATGCTCGTATCTCATGTGGTACCCAACTTGTGTCTTGGCTGTTCCATAACTGATGCAGTCCCTTGCTAACAGCCTGCTAAAAGCAGTGGAAAGTGACCCTGGTTCTTGGGACCCTCCGGCCCACATGGGACACCAGGAAGCATTTCTTGGCTCATGGCTTAGGACCCTCACTGCTGGCTGACAGATCTGAGAAGTGAATGAGTTAATGCAAAATCTCTCTAACTCTTTGTAATTCTGACTTTCAAGTGAAGCATGAATCCCTTCCACTAAGAAAATGCCACATCAGAGGCTTTCTCTATAAATCTCAGTGCGAGTATTAGAAAAGGTGGATGATTTTGTTATAATCCTTCAGAAGTCTCCTTTCCAAAAAAGGTTGCAATTAAAGATTCTTGTTTTCTTGCAAGGAAATGTCTACCACAACGTTGTATCCTTACAAGAGTTTTTAACCTAAAATTGAACCCAATATGTGTTATAACACATAGTGTGACAGTAGGCTACAATGGATGTGATTACTCTAAGAAACTTTGGTAGATTTACTCTCAGGCTTCAACTCATGGCGTTCTCATTGCGAATGATGGACATGTAAGCGGATTGAAGCTGCAGTGAGAAGCCCAAACAACTGTATTGATCAGCACCATTTTCTTTTCATTCACTGTTAAATGTTTCTGTTAAATAACATTGCCACTCTGAGCTCATGATGATCTCGGATGATTCACAAGCATTTGGCTAATATCTGTGACACAATGAAGCACCGGCTTCTGCAGGAGAAATGAGACAAAATTTCCAACCGTCAAATTAAATAGAATAAGTTAAAGGACATTAAACCAGTGCTTCCCCAGGGGTGCTTTAAATGCATTCTCTTGTCATGTTCTTTCCCGATTTGATCCCAGCAGACAGATGCTGACAAGTTGTGTGTGAACAAGCACTGGAAAGGCTTCTGGAGTAGGGTGGTAAAAACTTCAACTAAAATGTTTACTCCTTTTGGTTGAATGCGTTTCATCAACAATCAATTCACACGCTTGTTCAACTGTGGTATTTTGACTTAATATTTTTTGCTTGCTTGCTTTTCTGCTTTTCTTAGATTCCAAAACAATGCTTTTCTTTTACCACATAGATAGTCTCTTTGTTGAAGTTTTAATGAGTCTTTTTTTTTTAACAAAGGGCTTGGTAATAAATTTACTGAGCTGTGAATGTACGGGGTGATGCCAACATCAGCCCTGAAGGTTGAGGAGACCCGAACCGTTTTACACCTGCCACTGCTTTTAAATAGTTGTTGTCCTTACGCTTCAGCTTCCTAAGTTCCAGTCTCGGTTTTCCTTAGGCTTTCAGTTCCATTATGTTTTGGTTTCCTTTTCTGGTTCTTTAGTTTCACACTCAATTTTGTTCCCTGACAGCCCCATCCAGGAATCCCTTGTGGCCCCCATATCCCTGGTCCCCTCATACCATGGCACCTACCAGTCCCCATGACCCTGTACTCCCAGTACCTACCCCTATGCTACAAAAACACACTCTCTTCCATTCTCTGTCTGGGTCCTCTGCTGTCCCAGCTGTCTTCTCTCTCTCTCTGCTCTCAGGGCTATCCCAGCCCTTGGCTCACGGCTTTCCCACTCTCTGCTCATGCTTCTCCACTTGGGCGCCTCCCTCTGTGCAAACAAAGGTATCTGGGTCCTTGGTTCTCCCCTTGCTCGGTCCTCGGCTCTCCCTACTCCCAGGTCTCGGCTCTGGACTCTCTGCTCAGAGCCCCCCATTCTGTTACTATGGCAGGGAATTTCTCTGTTCTCTCTGCCTTCTCTCCCTTCCCACAGCCACCTTGCTCTGCCCTGCTTTCTCTCACTTTCCTGATGCTACCTCTCCTGCTGGAATGAAGCCCTTCCCCGGAGCCACCTCTCCCACTGATATAAAGACATCATTGTGGCTCCTTGTGTCTGGCATCTTGGGTTGGCAGTGAAAATTCCTAACAGTGATCAGAAGCCAATGACATCAGTTATGAAAGAAATTGACAAAGGGCCCAATGCAGTAGCCTAGCGGCTAAAAAGTCTTAGCCTCGAATGTGCCAGGATCCCATATAGATGCTGTTTCTAATCCTGACAGCCCCGATTCCCATCCAGCTCTGTGCTTGTGGCCTGGGGCAGCAGTCAAAGACAGCCCAACGCCTTGGGATCCCGCACCCACATTGGAGACCTGGAGGAAGTTCCTGGCTCCTGGCTTGAGATCAGCGCAGCACCAGCCATTTCAGTCACATGGGGTGTAAAGCCTCTCATGGAATATCCTCTTCTCTGTCTCTCTTCCTCTCTGTCCAAAGTCGTGTACACTTGGCTGACTCTGAAGTTAAGAAAGGACAACTTTGACTTTGATCTCTTCCTTTCCACCTTCCTCAAGCATTCTCACAGGCTGGGGCACAACTGTAGGTTTGGAGAGGAGTGTGTGTGTGTGTGAGAGAGAGAGAGAGAGACAGACAGACAGACAAACTTCCTTGCTGGGTTTCATTTACATGGGTGATAACTGGAAGCTACACAATCATTTTAAAGATTTATTTATTTATTGGAAAGTCAGATATACAGAGAGGAGGAGAGAAAGAGAGGAAGATCTTCCATCTGATGATTCACTCCCCAAGTGAGCGCAACGGCCAATGCTATGCCGATCCAAAGCCAGGAGCCTCTTCCAGGTATCCCACTCGGGTGCAGGGTCCCAAGGCTTTGGGCCATCCTCGACTGCTTTCCTGGGCCACAGGCAGGGAGCTGGATGGGAAGTGGAGCTGCCGGGATTAGAACCAGCACCCATATGGGATCCCAGCGTGCAAGGTGAGGACCTTAACCACTGTGCCATCGCGCCGAGCCCTCTCCTCTCCTTTTAATGAAAATCTAAATAAATGAACTATAAAAATACCTTGTGGTTCAAGGACAGTTACAGAGACTCCAATGGAGACAAATTTCGGATGTATGAACTTACAGTTTCATTTTAAGCAAGCATTCAATACAAATGAGCAGTTAGGCATACATAGCTCAACAGGCAATATGGGCTTTTCAAAGAAAGCCTGAGCAGTGAGATTAAAAGAGCATTTAGCAAATTAATATTTTTCTCTAGTCTGCTCCCATCTTCTTTCTTTAAAACTTGGGAAAATTCACATCGGAGTGTTATAAATGGTCTAATCTCTTCACTTCTTCTCTCTCTCTCCTCTCTCTATATCTGCCTTTCCAATAAAAATTTAAAAATAAATCTTTAAAAAAAAGGAGAGGAGAGCATTCCAGGGAAATGCTGAGGAAACATAGCTGGACAGATGCAAC
Organism: Ochotona curzoniae; assembly: GCF_017591425.1. NCBI lineage: Eukaryota > Metazoa > Chordata > Mammalia > Lagomorpha > Ochotonidae > Ochotona > Ochotona curzoniae. Next base: position 175,425 of record NW_024466046.1, read on the forward strand.
CAAAGATTGTTCAGTTATCCTGTAGACCCTGACTCCAGGTGGTGCCGGCTGCCAATGCCAGGGTTTATGAGCATCACGAAACCTGCTTTGTAAAAGGATCTTGCTACAATTTCAGCTACTTGTCAGAAAACATTTTCCATCCAGTCTGAAAGAACTAAGAGTGTGGAATTGAAAAGGAAACTACCATTTCGCAAGACTTCGTTTCAAGAAAATGCCTACAGTGTTAGCTGTGCCTTTTTCTATTCTATTCTATTCTATTCTATTCTATTCTATTCTATTCTATTCTATTCTATTCTATTCTATTCTATTGTTTTATTTTCTTTTCTCTTCTTTTTTTTTTCAGTGTCAGATTTAAAATTTCATATTTACTGCAAGGTGTGCCGAAACGGACAAGTCATGTAAATTCACATTTGGTTTACACAGAATGCCTACTTTAATTTTTAAAGATTTTTTAAATTTATGTTTGGGGGAGGGGGGGAAGGAAGCAGATACACAAAGAGAAGGAGAGACAGAGAGGAAGATCGTCTGTCCACTGCTTCACTCCCCAAGTGGCCGCAACAGCTGGAGTTGAGCTGATCTGAAGCCAGGAGCCGGGAGACTGTTCCAGGTCTTCTACTTGGGTGCAGGGTCCCAAGGCTTTGAACTGCCCTTGACTGCTTTCTCAGGCCACAAGCAGGGAGCTGGATGGGAAGTGGGGCAGCATGGATACTGACCTGTACCTATATGGGATCCTGCCACATTCGAGGTGAGGACTGTAGCCACTAAGCATATAAAATTTATCTCAAAGACAAAGTAACAGAGAAAGCAGGAGATAGAGAGGGAAAATGCCTTTGTCCCCTCATTACCAGGTTTACTCGTCAAATGGCCTCAGTTGTTGAAGTTGAGCCAGGCTGAAGCCAGGAGCCTGGAATGATTTAAATGCTTCCACATGTATGCTAAGGAACCCAGCAAGAAAACCATCTTCCAGTGCTTTTCTAAGAGGGTTAGGAGTTGTCTGGATTGGAGGCAGAACCGCTGAAAATGTATTTATGTAAGGATGTCAGCATTTCAGGTGGCAGCTTAACCCACTCGGTCCCAAGCTGGTTCTTTATTTTTATTTATGTAAGAGATAGAGTGACACAAAAATAAATAAATACATTTTCCAGCTGCTAGTTCAATCTTCAAATCACCGATAACACTTTGGGCTGGGTCAGGCTGAAGCCAGGGATCCAGGACTCCATCAGGTTCTCTAATTATCGTGTGCTGCTCCCCAGGGTGCTGCTGCAAGAATCTGTCTTGAAGTGGAGACAGAACTTGATGTCTCCAATATGGGACATGCGTGTTCCTACTGGCAGCGTAACTAACTGTGTGGCAACAAATGCCTCTAGAGCCTCATTTAATTCCAGTTCCTTCTGATGGAGTAACTCAAGCTGTGTTTTATCTATTATACCATTCTATAAAACTGCAGTTAAAATTATGTGAAAACATCTCTATAGGGGCCGTAACATAATACCGGTACTTGGTACCCAACCAGATGTAAGACTCCTGTTGTTAAATGATAGGATCTTTTTAAAAATATTTAGCCATTTTTGTTACAAACTCAGATTGGCAGAGAGGAGGAGAGACAGAAAGGAAGGTCTTCCGTACGATGACCTACTCCCCAAGTAAATGCAACAGCCAGTGCTGTGCCAATCCGAAGCCAGGAGCCAGGAACTTCCTTCAGGTCTCCCACGTGCGTGCAGGCTTTGGGCCATCCTCGACTGCCTTCCCAGACCACAAGCAGGGAGCTGGGTAGGAAGTGGAGCTGCTGGGATTAGAACTGGCACCCATATGGGATCCCAGAGCATTCAAGGCTAGGACTTTAGTGCTGCTAGGCCACTGTGCTGGGCCCAATAGGATCTTGATAATGGTGTTAACTGCTTCAGCGGTGGTTCTCACTGACAATGAGATTCCATGGCCTTCTAATTCCTCTACTGGAAGCCTTAGAAGCAAGAGTCTAGCAATTGTGGCTAATGGGAATTCTCCATGAAATTCGCCACTTCACTTGGCTACCAACGTCCATCAGGAAGGGTTGACAGACTTTGGCCCTGGAAACTAGTTCTGATCTGACAGCTCAAGTCAGACACGTATTTTGATTAGGTTAGATGCTGTAGAGAGCCAGGACTGATGGTAAGAAGACCCACATTTAGGAAGAGAACTCATGAAGGATGAGAACACGAAGGCTGAGTGAAGCATCAGACTTGGACATGAGGAGAATGGGGCTATGCTGCTTGAGTCTGCCAGTCTCCACTTGGAGAGGTGCAGAGCTCATCCTCCAGTGAGCTGTGAGCTCACACGCAGAAGTCCCAGGACAATGTAGTTCCTGGAATCATGATCACTGCCTTGGCTACCCCGTATGGTGCCATCTTTGAAAGTGAACATGGATGGAAGACAGAATCTTGTAATTTAAGAATTACTCAACAATAGTGTGCCTTTTAGAATGTGTTTACATCTGCATCAAAACAATCTAGAAGAGCAAGCTTTATTTTAACTTTGTAACATTTATTTACTTATATTTTTGAGAGAGGAAAAGCACAATGAACTTCCACCTGCTGCTTAACTTCTCAAAGCTCTGCCAACAGCTAGGGCTGGGCCAGGCTGAAGGCAGAAGTCAGGAGTTCCATCGTGGTCGCTCAAAAGAAAGGTGGTACCCAAGGACTTGGGCCATCACCTGCTACCTTCTCAGATGAATTAGCAAGAAGGTAGATCAGAACTGGAGAGACCAGTATTATGGCAGGTTAAACTGTGGCCTACAGGCCCAGTGCATCAGCCTAGTGGCTAAAGTCCTCACCTTGCACAGTGATCCCAATCCCAGTGACCTTGGTTCCCATCCAGCTCCCTGCTTGGAGCCTGGGAAAGCAGTTGAGGTGGCCCAAAGCCTTGGGATCCTACAGCCATGTGATAGACCCAGAAGAAGCTTCTGGCTCGTGGCTTCAGATCAACTCAACTCTGGCCATTGCAGCCACTTGGGGAGTGAACTGGTGGATGGAAGACCTTCCTCTCTGTCTTTTCTTCTCTCTGTATATCTGACATTCCAATAAAAAGAGAATAAAACTTTTAAAAATAAATTAATTAATTAAGGGAAGTCTACGATACAGCATTCCCAGTTGGAGTCCCTGTGGCTCAACCTTGACCCAACTGGATGCTACTTTGCCTGGGAAAGCAGCAAAACTTCGTCCAAGTATTTGCAACCCTGTTACCCACGTAGGATATTTGGATGGAGTTCTGGGCTCCTGATTCTAGCCCGCCCAAGTCCCAAGCATTGCAGCCACTTGGGGAGTGAACCAGCAAATGCAAGACATTAACCTCCCTATGTCTTTCTGTGTAACTCTCTCTTCAACTATGTTTTATATATTATTGCATTTCCCACCCTTTTCAAATTTTTAGAATTATATTTTATATGCTAAATATTATATTTTATATGCTAAAATGAGTCTGTTTCATTCTTTAAAAGATTAAGGTGATTGCACAGAGAGGATTTTAGACGAACAAGCTAACGTCCTACAGAAAGTCAAGTGCTATGTTAATAACTTTATGTTCATGTTGAATTTTCAGATTCAGAACTATCTCTGAGAAAAATTACCTTCATTCTATAGAAGAAGAGGCATAGTACCAAAGGAATTAATTAGCCTAAAGCTACTGCATCTGGATTTTGACAGAGCCAACATTTTAACTAGGTCTTGGCCTCATCTTTTTAATTCATTTAAAAAGCATGCACACACAGAGAAAAGAGAGAGAGAGATGAGAGATGAGAGAGTTTGTCTGTTGATCCATGCATTCAATGCTTGTAGCACCCAGGGCTGGGCCAGGCCTAAGCTGAGGATCTGTCTGGCTCTCCTATGTGAGTGGCAGGTGCCAGCTGCATTAGCCATTGCTTGCGCCCTTCCATGGTGCACAGGGCAGGGAGCTGAACGTGGGATTGGGGCCAGGACTCAAATCTTGGCACTTCAATATGTATTCTCATTCCAACTGGCTTTACACTGCCATGACAGACACCCAGCCCTAGTCTTAAATCCTGTTCTTTTCACTCTATTGTGACTAATGATTATTACCAGGAGAAAGCATTCCTGTTCACTCCAGTGGCATACTTAGTAACACTGTCAGGACCAGCTTAGCTGTGTAAGGTCTTGTGGCAAGCGTCATGATGGAAAGCTACAATGAACAGTTTCTGACATGGGAGATTAAATGTTCTTTTAATCAGTAAAATATCATCAATCATCCCAACAGGAAAAAAATTATAAAACCTTGAACTCAAAAATTATCAAGCCTAGCTCACACAAACCTGAATCTGATTTTACTAACTGACATAATATGTTAGGAGTTTGGGATATTTATCAGTTAGTCCTGGCTTCGTCAAACTCTAAGGTTCACATCGGAGTCTATGCAAGGCATTGTTCATGCTTAAATACACTTAGACCATTTATCACCCACCCAAATTAATCTCAAAAAATGTTATTAATTTGTTCCTTTAGGTAAATATTTTTAAACTGTTTTTCTCTGTGAAATTGTCATTGCAAATATTTTTCCAAAGTGTGCAAGAAGTGTGCTACTCTCGCTCGTAAGCATAGGTACAGAACATAAGTGCGGGGGTCAGCTGGTGTGGCAGGTGGACGGATGAAAGCTGGAGCAGGAGCAGGCCAGGAGAAAGGAACGGGGTCTGTGGCCATCTTGTGTTTATAATAAATTATCTGACATCTTTTGGAGAGCTCCAGGACGCAAGGGGACACACTCAAGGCAACAAAGAATCATTGTCACATGGAACTTCTAGGAGATGAAGATTCTTCTGAAAAGAAAGGTTCGTTTATTTATTTGAAAGGCAGAGTTGCAAAGACAGAGGGCCACATGGGGAGGGAGAAATCTATCTGTCTATCTATCTATCTATCTATCTATACTTTCTCTCTCCCTCTCCCCCTTTCTCTATATCCATATTTGTCTCTCAGTCTCTACCTCTATCTCTAGATAGACAGAGAGGGAGAGAGCAAGCGCTTCCACTATCTGGCCCCCTTCCCAGATGGCCACAGTGGATAGAGCTGGGTCAGGTGGAATCCAGAAGCTTCATTTGGGTCTCACGTGTGACCTGCAGGGGCGCAATCCCTCGGATCATTGTCTGCTCATTTTCCCAGGCCAGTAGCAGAAACCTGGATCTGAGGCACAGGAGATGCGGCACGAACTGTCTGCCACGCAGGATGCTGACATTGCAGGTGGTGGCTTGGTGCTCTACACCACAACACACACTGAGATGTGGACTCATGACTCAGATTGCCCCCACTGACCCTGTTCTTTTATCATATAATGTGCACACATACAGACAGGTGCAGAACACTCGAAGCTTTGTGCCTAGCCCCGTTTCTATTTTCCTTCTTTGCCATTTTCTTCTGAATTGTTTATTTCATCCCTCCTTCCATTCCTTTATTCCATTCCTCCCATCCTCCATCCTTGCTTTCCTCCTGCACTTACATTTTTTTCCTTCCTTCTTTTCTTCTTTCTTTCTTTCTTTTCTTTCTTTCTTTCTTTCTTTCTTTCTTTCTTTCTTTCTTTCTTTCTTTCTTTCCCTCTTTCTCTATTTTCTTTTTTTTCTTTCTTTCTTTTTTCTTTCCTTCCTTCCTTTCCCTCTTTATTTCTTTCTCTCTTTCTCTATTTTCTTTCTTTTCTTTCTTTCCTTCCTTCTTCCCTCCCTCCTCCCTCCCTTCTTCCTTCCTTCTTTTCTTCCTCCCTCCTTCCCTTCCTTTCCCTATTTTGCATCAGGATACAGCAGCACACATTGTACAATGTCTCACGATTAAGCCTCTTACACTATAGCACAACATTTATTTTTCTTCCCAGTGGGGATATAAAATCAATATCAAAATCACACCAATGTGACATTTTGAAACCAAAATAGAAACAAGTGGCACTGTATAAAAATCACTGCTTACATTCCCTAACCTTATGGGTTATTTCTTTTCCTTTCAGGCACTTGACACTCCTGACATCCACACAACACACCATGGGTTGTCCACATTTAAAAACTCCCATGGGCCACAAGAATTCAAAGCAAGGCACAATGGAATTTGTTAGACTCCGAAACTGTTGGTACAGGGTAAAAAGTTAGTAAGTTGCCTGCCTAATGTGTCTATAATCAGATGAATACAAATTGGCAAATCACTAAACAAAGAGAGTTAGAAGAAAACACACTGTAAGTCTCACTTTGAGATCACATTGAGCTGTTGGAAGCACCTCTGTTACACGAACTAGATGCATTTTTAAAACACACAGACTGTCAAGGAGTTGGCGAATTTGAAGGAAAAAGATGCAGAGAGCAAGGGTAATTTCACTTACTACAAAGCTACCACCTTCCCCAGTGGCAGCCTGCTTAACTCTATGCTCTTTCATGAACTAATTACAGGAAATGGCCTCAGTTTTTTTTGTTTGGAAACACGGTATTTAATTTTTCAGCAGCTCCAGGGACCTCTGCCAATGGTAAGATAAAGGCAGAGGTCTAGCAGCTGTAAGAGTGAATCCTCTTAGCTGGACTTCAAGAGTTACTGCACAATGTGCCTGGGAAGTGATCTAAAGTAAGACCACGATACAACCTTGCTGCCGGGTGATTTCACATGACACAACAAATTAAACATTAACATGCCACATGCCGTTGTACATCAATGATTTAAGTCTCTCACTCAAGCTTGTGCTAAAGGGATTTCTCACCAAGTAATTCTAATTAAACGAAACCAAAGGAAAAAAAAAAAAAAAAAAAAAAAAACCAACAGGGCCCAGTGCAGCCGCCTAACAGCTAAAGTTTTCCCTTTAAGGCACCGGGATCCCATATGGGTGCAGGTTCTAATCCCTGGAGCACCACTTCCCCTCCAGCTCCCCACTTGTGGTCTGGGAAAGCAGTTGAGGATGGCCCAAAGTCTTAGAACCCTGCACCCATGTGGGAGAACTTGAAAAAAAGTTCCTGACTCTTTGCTTCGGATTGTCACAGCACCGGCCACTGGTTACTTGGAGAGTGCGTCATCGGACGGAAGATCTTCCTCTCTGTCTCTCCTCCTCACTGTATATCTGACTTTGCACTAAACATAAATTTTAAAAAAATATAGAAAAAAGAATAAACAAACAAACAAACAAACAAAAACTAACAAAACAGGAAAATAGGAATCAATGTTGACCATCCAAGTGCGGACTTTGACCTCCAAGTTGGACAATAGGGAGTATTTTCAGTTGGGGTGCGTTGTGGACTGTGGTCTTTCATCTGATGAAAGACAGCTGGAATTATTCAAGATGGGAAATGGTGATCTTACCGTAGGACACTTACAAGGAAGATATATCTATGGGTACATAATAACCTGGAATTTAGTTTCATTTCCCACTGTTTGTCAACACTCAACATGATATGAAATTCAGAGGGAGTGGGTTCTAGTTGTGTACCTGTGGCTGGGTGGCTTTGCCTCATTATTTTCAAATGAAAGCAGAAGTGAAACACAGAAGCAAATCATGTAAATACTTTCGGTTTTCTCATCAATACTTTAAAAACATAAGTATTCAGTATGCTTTCTTCGTCTTCCGTGGCTGCGTCTTGTTTCACTCAACGTGTGCAAAACAATGACATTTCAACTTGTAAGGCTCACTTTTTAAACTTATTTTAGTTATTTGTTTAGTTAGTTATTTGAAAGTCAGAGAGAGCTAGTTTGCCTCCATCTACTGGTGGCTTCCCTGGGTGACCAAAAAAGTGAGGGCCAGACCGAAACTTTGGGGTCATCTTCTGCTACTTTCTAAGGCCAATCATAGGGAGCTGAATCAGAAGTTGAGTAGCTGAGACACAAACAAGTGCTCATACAAGGTGCCAACATTGCAGGCAGAGGTTGAAGATGCTGAACCATAAACCTTGGATGAGAATTTTTTTTTTAAAGGAATTCACAGCTCTGTATTCCATTATGCAAGAGCATTGGAGCTACTGCTCTCTCTTTCTCTTTTATGGAAAATCTTCTGTCCCACTGATGAATATTTGTTTTTGAAGGACAAGTCACGCTTATGTGAGATTATCTGTTTCCTCATTTTAAATTCTGTTCTCATTTATTACACACACACACATACACACACACACACACACACACACACACACTTCTATGCCTTGAAATCCTATGTCTGTGAGGGCAAGGAGTTGGAATACACATTAGGGATTAAGCCCACATCATAAGCATTTGAGTTCACGCCACTCTTACGGAGACTAAGATGGTATTTGTGGCTTCTCTTCCAAGCCTGGCCCAGCCTGACTTCTTTAGCTATTGGGGGAAGAAACCAATGGACAGAAGATCTCTCTATGCTGCTCTACCCTTACAAGGAACAAGGTAAATATATTGAAAAGATACATGTTGAATATATAGATAGACATATTCCATATATATATTGAAAATATCAATGTACATTTTATGCTTTCATCAAACTAGACTTGTGTTAAGTGTCTAGCCACCATAGGTAGTTGCTCTTTCTCCCAATAAATCTGTCAAGTAAAATTAAATAAGTTTTTCTTTAAAGATTTATTTATTTTTATTGCAAAGTCACATATACATAGAGGAGGAGAGACAAAGAAGAAGACCTTCCATCCAATTATTCACTCTTCAAGTAACTGCAACAGCCGGTGCTGTGCCAAACCAAAGCCAGGAGCCAGGAGCTTCTTCTGGATCTCCCACACAGGTGCAGGGTCCCAAGGCCTTGGGCCATTCTTGACAACTTTCCCAGGCTGCAAGCAAGGAGCTGGATGGGAAGCAGGCTGCTGGGACATGAACCGGCGCCCATATGGAATACCAGCACATTCAAAGCAAGGAGTTTAGCCACTAGGCAACCACGCCAGGCACAATAAGTCTTTAAAAGAAGTTGTTGGGGTTTATACTGTTGTCCTATGTATGTATTCTATATTCTGGTTATTAAATATAGTTGGGAGTGTGGTATTCCATGTAGCCATGTAGTCTATGTTCTGCATAGAGAAGTTAAATAAATAAGAAACGAGAACTCATGGGTGTGAGGAATCTGGAATTGCTGGATGGTACACACATGTCTGTCAGATGAAACAGACACTTTATGTGGCAATGAGGGGAACTGAATTGCTAGAGAGAGAACATGCTAATTTTTGTACTGAACATCTAACTCCTTGAAAGATTTCATTAAGACATAAGCAAAATCTGGAAAAGGTTATGTATTATGTCTTGACAGATTTAATCAATTAATCCTGAAAGACACTTATCTGACTGAAAATACAATCAGAGGGTGGAAAAAGTACAAAAAATATTGGTATCCTAGCATGTCTTACTTTTGGTAGTTGTTTGCATATTAATATGTACATTGTCCATTTCAGTATGCTAGTTAGACTTTCATGAGCGCTCTTAGCATATTAACTAGTTATTCTGCATGCCTTATCTAATCCTTTCATTATCTATATCATATATAGTCAACTTTTGATGAATGTTTTGCCTCCAGGATCTGTTTTTTTTTTTTGGGGTGGGGAGCGTATCTCATTGTTTAAAACTATCATTATGTATACAGGTGCTAGAAAATTGGGGTAGACAGAGCTTTGATGTGGAAATTTATGCTAATCAGCTCCTTTGGGCTGTTATGTTTCACAAAGGTATATGAAAATCTTCAACCTTCAACCATCCTTTATTTCTTTTCCACCCCTCTGGACATTGAAACTTCACAGAGACTGAGCACTGCAGTGTTTGAGCTGACACCCACCTTTATCCTGGATCCCTGTGGAGCATGGCGGGAAGGTGTGGCGGTGCATCCCCATGAGGGTACCTGTCATGGTACCTAACCCTCACTAGGTAACCAGGTAAAGGCAGGACTCTGCCTCTGGTCAGCCTGCTTGAACTCAAGCTGTCCATGACGCTTATCAAATGGAATTCACCAAACTGATGGGGTGTTCAACCTGATCTGACCACATAGTAGTCATCAAACTCAACAAGTCCTACTGTCCAGAGGGTTTTTATAGAGTAATTCCAAGTTCATGCAGGAATTTTTCAATTCTTGGACAAAAGGTTGACATGGAAGCCCCAGACCAAGGATGTGAATGGAGAAACAGAGGGAATCTGATAGATGCAGAAGATGTGCTTGGTATTGCTTCTGGTAATCCTGTATCTTCGTCTTCCTGCTGATAATGAAAAGGAAGCTAGACGAGAGGCTAAGGAAATATTCTCACTGATTTTCTTTTCAGTCTCAAGTCGTGCAAAAGAGAGAAGCATCAGGAGCATTGAATATCACTATGATTCTCTCTGCATTTTTAAAAAGATGTATTTATTTTCATTGCAAAGTCAGATATACAGAGAGCAGGAGAGACAGAGAGGAAGATCTTCCATCTGATGATTCACTCACCAAGTGAGCGCAACGGGCTGTTGCTGTGCTGATCCAAAGCCAGGAGCCAGCAACTTCTTCCAGGTCCCAAGGTGTTGCGCTGTCCTGGACTGCATTCCCATTCCACAAGCAGGGAGCTGGATGGGAAGTGGAGCCACCTGGATTAGAATTTGTACCCATATGGCATCCCAGTGCATTAAAGGGGAGGACTTTAGCTGCTAGGCGACCGCGCCCGGCCCCATATCAGTGCATTTCAGTGCAGGTCCAGATTATGTGCGTCCAGAGTTCCTCTGTTCAGTTCCAATTCTGTGCAAGTGATTGCTCTAGGTAACAGAAATGGAATGAACCAGTGTGGCTGGCACAATGGCTCAAATGGCTAATCCTCCACCTTAAAGCACTGGGATCCCATATGAGTGCCAGTTCGTGTCCCAGCTGCTCCAGTTCCCATCCAACCCCTTGCTTGTGGACTGGGAAAGCAGCAGAGGATGGCCCATGTGCTTGGACCCCTGCAGCCTTGTGGGAGACCAAGAGGAGACTCCTGGCTCCAGGCTTCTGATTGGCTCAACTTCAGACTTTAGAGCTGTTTGTGGAGTGAACCAGCAAAAATGGGGGAGCTTTCTCTCTGTCTCTCCTTCTCTCTATAAATCTGCTTTTCCAATGAAAATAAATAAATAAACCTTGAAGAAAATAATAATAAGTGTTGGCAACGCCTGCATTGTCACGTACCCCGAGCCCCGAGTCGAGCGGAGGGACTAGGGTTATGAGACAGACAAGACACACAAGACACACAACACACTGAGACTCATTCTTGTGAAGTGAGGCCTTTATTCAAAGTCGAACTCTCTTATATAGTTTGCTTGGCCCCTCCCAGGATCTTCCCAATGGTTAAGCAACACCTAAGCTCCCCCAAGGACATGCAAAAAGGGGAAGCAGGAAGGAGGGAAATTGCAGTCAGGACGTGCAAGAATGGGAGGCAGGAAGGAGGGAAATTGCAGTCAGGCCATGGGCTAAATGTATCAGGCCATGATTGCCCTTCCTGTTACACCTTTGAGAAACAAGCTGTGCTGTGGAGTTAACCTTTGGGAGACCCGGCCGTGCATGTCCCCCTTTTTTTGTTTTTAATGGACACCTGTCTTAGGTTGTCCAGCAGTCAGTTGATGCCTTACCCGTCATGGGGAGCCCCACCTGGGGCATGTGGGGTCCCTGTCTTAGGTTGGTCATCAGCTCTGCCAGATCTTACCCGTCTCTGGCTGCCCAATACACATCATGCTCAACCGGACTTGAGCTCTAGGATTTTCCACAGCTAAAGTCATCATAGTTTGTCAAATGATGACCTGCTCCGGGGCTTGTTGCCTGCATAGGCAGCAAAGAAGAGTAAACAGAATTGCAAACATGGCTACCAACCATCAGTCCCAAGGCTAAGACTCTGCTCCATTCCTTAAACATCCATGCTACCAGTTAATGCCATTTACAATAACTTTCCCAACATGAGGGTCACTCGAGTCTTAACAATGTTCAAATATTGTTGAAAATACTAACAATCAAGAATCTCACAGAGCTAAAATGTTACATGTATACCACAATTTTAGCAGGAACCGGAGACCCCAACTACTTATCATCCCATCTGGCTCTTACATTTCCAAACAGAAAAATGGATCCCAAAAGTTCTTAGGGAAAGGGGCGTAGTCATCAGCTCTTAGCTTCTTCCTGGTGAGTGGGGGGTGCAGTTGGGTAACAGCAGCAGTTGGGTAACAGCAGCAGTTGGGGGTCAGTCCATCTAGTGGTTCCTGCTAGAAGGCAGAAGTCATCAGGTGTTTGATGTGCGTCCTGGCACTTGAGAGGCTTCTCTTTCGGAACCATTCAGCTGCACAGACTTTGTAGGTCCTGAGAAAACAGAAATAGACATGCCTCTCCAAGAGCTTAATCATGTATCCATATATTATTTTCAAAAGGATTTAGCTTAGCAATTCACATTTATGAATATTTTCATCTATAAGCCAATTAGGATAGACTACATAGCTTGCCACATAAGCATGTACATGTATATCAGATAACACATTATAAAACAAAACTGCTTTTGTAACAGTTACTTGAGAATTCTCTTAAGTGTGTTAAAATTACCAGTTGTTTAGAATTACATTCTGCTTTTAATGATCTGAATAAACCATACCTATAGTTTACTATTACATTTTAGCAATGCCCCCCAATTTTTTTTTTTAACAGATTGAATCAGTTGTCTGTCCTACAATTAACTTTTCGAACTAAAAGATCCAACCTTTGAAACATTCTTCTGACTTTGAGGCTGCTAGGGGCCCATCTAGAAGTCCCAAAACCAGAAGAGTTAAGCATATTAAATATGCCAAGAGGCCTTAAAATATCCAAACTGATTTGAACAGCAACATATCAAAAAATTTTTATCACATGTAAATGATCACCCAAATATTTCAAAGTAAATACATAATAGAAAATACTCCTGAAATCACAGCTCTTCTCATAACTTTTTAAGAATTTTACTAAATTCATAGTTTGGAACAAGAATAGAGCTTACTGAACCTGTATAGACATTTGATAAAGTTACCAATTAAACAGAGACTAAAGTTCAATGCTTCGATTTTTTAACAGCTTTAAAAATTAGAGATATTTTTGTTTTTAGATATTTACTAGCATTTTTATGTATGCACACTTCAAAAAACTTCAAGTACTTAACAATAAGGTGAAAATAACTTGAAAGAGATGTTACAACACTGTTGTTTCTCACAAGAAATCAGACTCGAACTCCATTGTCTTAAAGGCAAAATGCAGAAATTATACACCTCATAACCATTTTCACTGTACAATTTAAACGAATTTGTTGTTTTCCTGTAAGGCAAAATCTCATATTTCTTTGTAAATAAGAACACAAATAATTCACAATCAGGGCCAATTTCATAATTAGGAAACATCTGATAATCTAAATTATTTTGAATGACAATTACACTACTCAAATTTTTGTCTCAATCTTTGAGAGTTCCAGGGATCCTACTAGAACGCTCAAAGTCATGAGACTTGGTTTAGAACTCTGAAGAATTTAGAGGTCCTAATGAGTTAAATAATAAAATACCTTTAGCATTTAACTGTATGCTCAATGCCAAGACAACACTGTAAGCTGAAGATCAAATATCATAGAAGAAAACATCATAGGAACTTTTCCCCAGTGGAGGTAGGGAGTCTGGTGTGGCCAGGGCCTGTTGAATTTGTTAGACCTCTCTAAAATTATTTACCAGGAGAAAGAAAGGGGGTAGGTCATCGTCCGTCACATCTTGTCTGTCAGTCAGTCACACACGCACCCAGTTCTGAACAAGAACAACTTAACAACTCAAGACAAAGATAGAGCTGGAGAAAGAATAATAAAACAAAATCTAGTTTTTGTCCGGACAAAAATAATAGAACACCAACAATAATGACTAAACATATGCACAAACACCAAACACATCAGAACAGAGATATATAACTCTTAAACCCTTTGCGATTTCCAACACTTCTTTGACATACTTTAACCTGGAGCTATTTTATAAAACAAGTACTTAGGTTCCTCTCATGTTTTAGGTTAATTTAACAGTGGACCACTCTACATCAGATTATTTTTGTTAAATTAAGTTGCAGAACACGTGTCTTTCTTTCATTTTTTTTTCTTTTTCTTTCTTACTCTTTTTTTTCTTTTTTTCTTTTATTTTGAATCTACCTTGCTTGAATTGCTTAACTCTCCGGTCAGCCTGTTCTGACCAACAGCATTCCCCATTTTATGTAGAAGTTCTTCAAGCTCGGTGTCCAATTTATCCTGGGAGAAGGCTGAACCCGTTTTATATTCCTTTTCGCAGGATAAATTAAACACCAAAACCTAACTCTACTTCAAAATAAATCTAAAACCTAACTATGCCTCAAAATAAATCTAAAACATTAACTATATTTCAAAATAAATCTTAAACCTACCTATATTTCAAAATAAAACTCCCTTTCCTACCAGTTTAGGAAAGACTTACAATACGTCCCACTTACCTGCTGGCCAGCCTCCTGGGACGACCCTTCGCCATATATCCTCTCTTTCTCGATCTCGGTGGAACCTCCATTTGTTGGCAACGCCTGCATTGCCACGTACCCCGAGCCCCGAGTCGAGCGGAGGGACTAGGGTTATGAGACAGACAAGACACACAAGACACACAACACACTGAGACTCATTCTTGTGAAGTGAGGCCTTTATTCAAAGTCGAACTCTCTTATATAGTTTGCTTGGCCCCTCCCAGGATTTTCCCAATGGTTAAGCAACACCTAAGCTCCCCCAAGGACATGCAAAAAGGGGAAGCAGGAAGGAGGGAAATTGCAGTCAGGACGTGCAAGAATGGGAGGCAGGAAGGAGGGAAATTGCAGTCAGGCCATGGGCTAAATGTATCAGGCCATGATTGCCCTTCCTGTTACACCTTTGAGAAACAAGCTGTGCTGTGGAGTTAACCTTTGGGAGACCCGGCCGTGCAAATAAGACCCACCTATTTCACTTATTTAAGTCTAGGCTCTCTATATTTTTAAGAGGAATGCACACAAAACAGCTATTTAAATTGATGAGCCTTGCTCTAAATGCTTGCAAGTGAATATGTACCTTTTGTTTATTAAAAACCTGGAAGTCATTTTCCCGAGAAACTCTTAAAAATAAATTGGTACACCCCCCCAAATGGCTATGATTTCTTCTTAAATATCATCACTTAAACAGTTCGGCTATGTAAACAAATTTTGACAGGTGCATTTTGAAGGACAAATATTCCAAAATAAGGCAAACTTGGCTATAACAGCACTTTTGTATTCAAAGGGATCATGCATCACAAAGTAAAACACAAAATCAAGGGCAATATAAGAGGAGTATTTGTTCGATATGAAGATGATTAAGATCTCTAGTTTCTTTTCTTTCATGATGTATAATTTGGATTAACTTCCCCGTGACAGCTATATTGCCAAAGTGTAAAACAAGGAAGTGGACCTATGACAAAAGTGTGTCTTTGATCATTTTTATGGAGTTTTTTTTTTAAAACCACTTCATATTCTCATTTATAATGTAGGAATCTCATTTATTCTGAAAGGGTTTACCTTTTACAGAAAAAGAACCATTCTTATGAATCTTTTATTAAAGAAACAAATGTGGATAAGGGCTCTGAGATAATTTGGGTTTTAAACATAATTTAAGTATTTTCCCGCTGCATTTTGCCTGCAGACATTAAATCAACCTTCTCTATGCCTTAAATATTGGATAAACGACCTCAGTGTTACGGTCATTTCATGAAGACATATCATTTATATTAAAAAAAATGCACACCAATACGAAAAAAGTTCATTTTCTCACATTATGATACTTACACAATCAGCAAGTAGAGTATCTGTAACAATTTCATTGATGGTAGCTTCAACTCCACCCATCAGCATAATATTGCTAAAAGGATACATCTATCATTTAAGTAAATATTACCGGGCCTGAAATGAAATGAATTAAATAGATCCCCAGAAAGGTAGGACTCTGGAATTTTTTTTTTATGATTAATCAGGTTATATTGGACAAGACATTCACTGTAGCACATAAACACAAATGGAACTTACTAGTACACCTTTCGGTGATAACTGACTCCAGTCCCTTCCCAGCAGAACAGAACAGACTCAAACACAGAATAAAATCAAGTGCTGTCAGGCAGCTGATTAAAGCCCCAGGTCTCTCCCACGGTGCAGGGTTCCAAGTTTGAGTCACTCTTCACTGCTTCCCCAGGCCACAAGCAAGGAGCTGGGTGGGAAATGGAGCAGCTGAAATATGAACTGGCGCCCATATAGAATCCTGGCGACTGCAAGGCGAGGACTTCAGCTGCTGGGTTACGGCACTGGGCCCTTTACCTGTCTTTTATAATCTGAGGCACTGAGAAAATGCAAACTGGTGTTACCAACTGAGTCTCTTTAGGGGCAAATAACAATACTACTTGGAGCGGAAGTGGAGCAGCCAGGACTTCAGGTAACAGAGTTTAAAATTCCTGAAATCACACTGACCTTTAGAGACTTTGAAGGACTTTAAATGTGCCATGGCTGTTGACAAAGACACTTCTTCTCTTGTCTGCTGTCTTGGACACATCGGTGGCTAAGCCTGGCAGAAGGCACGGGCCGTTCTTCAGTCCTACTGCTTTGCAGAATACTCAGCTTCAAACCCAACTTCCCGCCACTGCACGTGAAGGCAGCAAAGATGGCTCAGGTGATTGAGTATCTGCCACACACACATGCAAGACCTGGGTAGTTCCTGGCTCCTCAGCTTTTGCCTGGCCTAGCCAGTTTCAGTGGAAGAGTGGGCAGTGAGCAAGAGAATGGAGGACTCTCTCGATCTCTCTTTCTGCCTCTTCCCCTCTCTCTCTGCCATTCTTCCTTCCCAATAAATAAAACAGTAGTTCATGTAATTTTGTGAGGGAAATAATTCATTTCCTATAGCCACTTAAACATTATGAATATCTGGATGAATCTTCCATCATGTACTTACAATATTGGATGAAATATTGTTTTAGAAAAGTTTAATGAGTAGAATTTACATTAGATGAAGAAAAAATGAGAATTCTATTTGATATTTCTCAGCATGTGCAGTTTTCGTTATTTGTTTCATTATTTGTTGTAATGTATATTTGTAAAGTAAAGTACATTATTTTATTATGGTGATTACATATGAATAATTAAAAATTTATATCTTCTAAACAGTAAAAAAGCCAAAGATACTGAAGGAAGAGTGCAAAGAACCACTGTTTATTACCAAAGAAGGGTAAGTTTGTGTGTGTATTTGTTCAGTGAGTGTGTGTTGTGCATGTTTAGGTGTGTATGTATATATTTATTGCAATCTGTGCCTTTATGTAGAATGGAAAGGGAAAAGTGATTCCTTTACTAGTTTTATATCTTTCTTGAAGTGTTACATGTGGTATTCAGTCATTTCCATGTTTTCAGTGCTTCAAAGAATGTGTAATAAAAAAATCTCATGTCATCATGTCTCCTGTCTTTGGCAAAAGGAATTACATTGCAGAAATAAAATTAAATTCTAAATCACCAGTTGGGTCTCATATTCAACCAGGCTAGTTATCTGTTCATTGACAGTTCCTTTTGTGGCTGATTACTGACAAGGGAACATAAACCAAAAGCTTGTGAATTACAAATTTTAGCTGCTTTTAGTGTACTTACACACAATTGATGGTGTGCCCATGAAATTTTGCATAAAGTTGTGTTGACTGACACAAAATGTGTGTGGAATATTTCTTAGCTTGTGAGTTAATGACAAGATGTTCTTTCTGTTTAAGAAAACTAATTTTCAAGCATTCTGTTTTTCAGGTTATTCATTATAAGAAAAAAGCCCACCATAATTGGGTAAGTTTCAAATTGCCTTAAAGATTTTTCTATTTCTTAAAATACATTTTGCTTTTCCTTCAGGAAGATAATGCTGGGGATTCAAATTTATGAAAAAGATAGTATATAAAAACCAGTAGTGGTATTGCATTCCATTTGGAGAAATAATATATTGTCAAATACTGGTTATTCCCACAGTCTTCTTTCAGCACTTTTCTTCCTCAAACGTAGCCTAGAAGAGGGTGAGAGGGTTAGAGGAACTTGGTGCATATGCTCATGATTATGCACTTACATTTTGGGACATTGGATTGCCCCTTGTTATCTAGAGGAGACAGAAAGGTCTCTGAGCCATTTTACTCAATTGTCAAACAAATCGGATTGGAAAAAGAGCTAGCTAAAGCCCTTTCTAGTTCTAAAATTGAGGGTTCTATTAAGTGATTCTTAGTGTTGGTACAAATTAAGGAAAGGGTCATCCGGGGAACTAGTTGTCTGTGCCTGCAGAGGAACTGCATGATGAGGAAGTGAAGTGGCTGTAAGTTTGAGCAGTTAGAAGGAAGAGCAGAGATGGAACTGTTGACAGTAGCTGTCCACTGGGAGTGCCTGTCACAGGGAGGTGGAGACAGCATTCAGGGATGTTTGTCAAGTGCTTGACACTGATAAGCATGAAGTCAGTGTTAACTGGTGTTACCATTGCTATTATAGTGAAGACAAATCTGAGAGGAGCATAGAATGAGAGAGTGGTATATTGAATGTCAGGTCCCTCCCCTTTCTGACATTCTGTTTGTTTTGGTTTCAAGAGTTCAAGTGAAGATTCATTAGCGAATTAGCTAGGATCATTATAGATCAATTTTCTTTGCCATTTCTCAGCACTTTCTAAATACTTATGCATATTATTTTCAAAATGTATGCATTTTATATGAAAAGACAGATTTACAGAGAACAGGGATACAGAGAGAAAGATCTTCCATCAGCTGGTTGACTCCCCAGGTGGTCGCAATGGCTGAAGCCAGGAGCCAGGAGCTTGTTTTGAATTTTCCATGAGAGTGTGTGGTTTCCCAAGGCTTTGTGCCGTACATTACTGGTTTTCCCAGGCCACAAACAGGGAGCTGGATGGGAAGTGGAGCAGCTGGAACATGATCCTGGAACATATGAAATCCTGATGCATGCAAGGCAAGAATTTATTTTTTAAAGAAGAAGATGATGTGTATTAAATTCTTGCTATTTTAGGCAAGATAATTAAAAGTAGTTTGCACATGTTCCTTAATAAACCCTTTTAATAAGTATAAATTAGATTATACCATTTCAGATTTTATAATGAGAAAACAGCCCAAGATCACATAATTAGATAGTGAAGGCTAGAGACAGAAATTGTAATCTGTTAGAGTCCAGTCTTATACATATTCTATTAGTTTTTGTAGCATTTATCGTTTGTAAGTGTGACTTTACCATTAGTACATACAGAAGGTGTGCCATCTAGATTTCAGCAAAATAATATTTTCCAGATTTAAGAATGGTAATATAGACTTACCGAAACAATCAAATCAGCACTGGCATTTGAGCTGGTGTTTTAGAATGCCAAGTAGGTTGCCTACATCACATATGGGGTAACTTGGTTCGGTTGCTGATTGCAGCTCCTGAGATTTCCTTACTTAGATTTTGCCCTGGGCCAGGTTCACTGTTGTTGAGTATGCAGAGTGAAGCATTGGTTGAGTGCTCATTATATAGATCTTCTCCTCACATAAGTAACTACAAAAGTCATCATTCAGATGAAACAGAAATTGTGTGTGTGTTGTGTTTATGTGTACTTTTTGAAAACCATTTTCAAAGATTATTTACTTGAATTCTGGGAAAAGGGATTAAATGAGAAAGAGAGCGAGAGAGAACAATGATTTATATTTTTTCATTCTCCAAAGATCACAGAGACCTGAGCCAGTAGCTTCAGGCCCCCTAGGTGTGTGGCAATGATCCATCCTCCCCTTCCCGTAAGGCACATTGGCAGGAAGTTCTTTGTGCAGCTTAGAGTAACTGTGACTTGAATCAATAGCTCTGATATGGGATGATGGTAAAACATAGAGATGGCTGAACCTTCTGAGCTACAATGTTTATAAAAATTTAACAAGACAGGGGCTGTGCTATATCTTATTATTTGCATCCTGAATTCTTTACTTAATATATTACAGAACTTCTAAAGAATATTTCACAATTTATTTTTTACCAAAAGGCAGCTTTCACACTTGATGAACTTTGTTCTGTTTCTATTTTCTTTTCCTTATAATTTCAGCTCTTTATTACTTGTTTGACCTTCTTTCTCCACCCAGTTAGAGCTATTACCTTCTTCCTTTGAACTTACACAGAGCTGTCCTATATGTCTGGTGACGAATCTGTCTTGTATGCCTGGTGATAAATTACCGAGGTCATTTGTACAAAATATTTTAAATTAATATACCTAAAATTAAGAAATTTTATGTATTCCAATGCATATTTGAAAAGCATGATACTAGCCACATTATTTTTCCCTCCATCCTTTCTTTTTTTTTATTTTAGCTTTTACAGTGATTTGCCTTCCATTTACTTTATAATAAATTGTACCTTCCTCTAAATAAAAAACTCCAAAAACAATAAACAGAAAATGTAGTGTTCCTCAGGAATACAAAGGCCAAGAAAATGACCAAAATTCAAAATACCATGTATATATATGTGTGTGTATCTATACATGTATATATATGTATATATATAACATGCATACATGCATATATGTATATTTTTCAGCTCTGACAATTATCCACAAATGAACACATCATATATCTTTCGGGGACCTATTTTTTTAAGCACGATGATCTCCATTTGTATATGTATGGGGAAAGACAAGGTTTCATTTTTTTAACAACTGAGCACTATTAATGTATCTGCAGAAGTAAAAATGTTTATAAGAACTATTTGAGAAGATAATTAAGATGTTAATGAGGGAGAAAGAGTGGAGGAAGGACATAAGTATGAATTAGAGTGAAATTGCTGTTTCAGTCCACTGAAAGAAAACTAGTCAGAGCTTGGATGGTTGAAGTTGAGAACTTGGACCTCAGTCTACATCTCCATATGAGTGACAAGGGATCCGGATACTTAACAGTTATCACTGTCTCCTAGGATTTGTTTAATCAAGAATCCAGAACAAGGAGACGGAGCCATGAATTGAACCCAAGTACTCTAAAGTGGGACATGGCTGTCTTTACTGGCAGCTTGCCTTCAACACCCAACAGCCCTTACTGTGATCATTCTTTGTGTCTTTACCCTGAGAGAGTTTCAAGTTTCGTTAGTAAGTGAATGTCACTTTTTCCTTAGCAGACCTCTTAGAATGCTTTGTAGATGTGAGTGCTCAGTGTTTGAAAACAGTGTTTTGGAGTTGGACTATAACATAGTCATTGGCAGAAATCAACATTTGTCTTAATCTGAGAATAAGCTGTAGACTCAGAAGCAGGTGGGCAGTTCATGTGGCAGTAAAGATGCTGCTTAGGATACCTGGTCCTCTGTTGGGCTGCCTGGTTTAAGTTCAGGCTCTTCTGCTTCTTATCCTGCTTCCTGCTAATGTGCACCTTAGGCTAGAGCAGCTGATGGTTGAAGAACTTGGTTCCTGATACCCATGTGGGAGACCTAGACTGTATCCTGGGTTCTTCTTTAGCCCAACTTGTCTCTGGCTGTGTGGCTGATGAGGAGTGAACAGGTGTTTGAAAAAAAATGTCTCTTTACTATTCAAATAAAAGAATAAGAGAAGTCTGACTTTGTATGCATTTACTTTTGACAATATGTCTTTAGTATTGATTGTTTATTATCTATGATGCTTCTCTGCCTACTGCATAAAAACAGATGTGTTTTATTAATTTTACAAAACATTCACAAATGAATCCAGTACAATACACTAGAGTCTATAGTCCTGACATTGCATGTAGAGGCAGGTCTTGGCAAGACTCAGTCCAGGAACCAGAAATTCTGTCTGGGTCTCCCTGTGGGTAGCAGGAACCCAACCATGTGAGCTACCACCTGCTGCCCTCTGGGGTGCACATCGGCAGGAAGCTGGCATTGAGAGAGAGCTGGAACCTGAGGTGACTTATGGAGCATCTTAACCACTGCACCAAATACCAGCCAGCCCTACTGGTACTTTAATAGCCATATAATAATCCTAAAAAAAACTGATATATATCTATATATCTATATCTATCTGTCTATCTATTTATCTATCTATGTTTCCTTGATAGTAAGTTAATCATGGATAAAAATTGAAAGTTTTCCAGACATTTAAACTTGAATGACAGCATCAATTTTTCATGTTTTATATGTTGTATTTTGTAATTACTTGAAGCCCTTTATGAATAACTATGATGATAGAGTATTTACAAACCAGATGCAGGCATCTAATGCATGTGTCGTGTAACTATAAAAGTGCTCATTTAAACTACATCAAACTAAAAAGCTTCTGTACAGCAAAGGAAACAAAGCGAAGAGGCAACCAATAGAATGGGAAAAAAATTTTGTACACTACACAAATGATAGGGGACTAATATCCAGGATTTACAAAGAGCTTCAGAAACCCAGGGACAGGAAAACAAAAGCCCTGTAACAAAATGGGCAAAGGAAATACACAGACTCAGATGACTAACAGACATATGAAAAGATGCTCAGGCTCCCTAGTAAACAGAGAGATACAAATGAAAACCGTGTTGAAGTACCACCTAACTCTAGTGAGACTGGCCTGCATTCAGAACTCAACTAACAACACATGCTGGCATGGATGTGGGGAGAAAGGCACCCTCCTTCACTGCCAGTGGGAGTGTAGGATAGTACAACCACCGTGAAAATCAGTATGGAGAGTGCTTGGAGAATTGCAAATAAACCTGCCATATGACCCAGCTATCCTGCTCCTAGGAATTTACCCAATAGAAGTGAAATCTACATATGAGAAGGGGATATGTAATCCTATATTTGCAGCAGCACAATCTACAATAGCAAAGACATGTAAACAACCCAGATGTGGGTCCAAAAAGAGTGGTTTAAGAAACTGTGGTACATCTACTTCATGGAATATTATTCAGCTATTAAGAAAAATGAAATTATACTATTTACAAATAGGCAGTCCCAACTAGAGACCATTATGCTCAGTGAACTGAGTCAATCACAAAAGAAAAAATACCATATTCTCTCTTATATAAGGAAACCAGCATGGAAAGTGTAAATTCAATAATCTAATCCATACTTTTTGTTTGTTTGTTTGCTTGTCTGTATCCTATGTGTTTTGATGTTTTTTATTTCAATTTTGTTTATTCCATACAATTTCATTTCTCTTGCCAAATTCATGGCTGGCTCATGGATTACAAGGTGGCATTTTTCCAAGAGACTTTTTGTCATCCATGTGTTGGTTACTCAATGGCATGCTTTTTTATATTGCTTTCATTTGTTGTTGATGTTGTTGTGGTGGTTGTGGTTTTTCTAGTTCATTACCATTTATTGACCTTGTTTCATGGCTTCTCAATTATGAAAATGTATAGTGATGGAGTACTGGGGTCTATCATATACAGATGTGGGGGTATAATGGAACATGTATCCCTGCTTTCAGACAAAAGATGGATTTGCAGTGGAACTGCTGGACGTGTAGACAATGGGATGCTTGACTGTCTGATATTGTCTGTACCAACAATGATGGGGTACACTTAAATAAGAGACTGATGGAATTAAGATTCCTTATGAAGGATTACACCATTGTAGTAAAATGGGGAAAATCTGGCAGGGGGTTGGGGGTTTGGGGGGGAATTCCAGCATATAAAAAAATCATACCACATAATTCAAAATTCAAAATAAAAATATATATAAAAGTGCTAATTTAGCCTGACTTAAACTTTCTCTATCTTTTTAATGTAATGAGGAGATTTATGTAATGAAAGGCAAAATTTGTCTCGCCTAAATTTTCATGCTCCACATCTAAAACAAGAGTGACATTCAGTTTTACTTAGATTGGAGTTCTTAATCATTTTAGAACTTTCTCTAGCTTTACTCTGAAACTAAGATTATAATCTCATCTACATGTTTATTGCTAGTCCTGCATTCAGGCAAAAAGCTATTGAAAATGTATTTTTTTTAAAAGATTTACTTATTTTGATTGGAACAGCTGATTTACAGTGATAAGGAGATACAAAGATCTTCCACCTGCTGGTTCACTCCTCACATGGCCACAATGGCCAGAGTGAGATAATCTGAAACCAGGAGCCAGGAGTTAGGAGCTGCTCTGGGTCTAATAAGCTGGTGCAGTGTCCCAAGGTTTTGGGCTGTCCTCCACTGCTTTCCCAGGCCACAAGAAGGGAGCTGGATGGGAAGTGGAGCAGCCTGGATATGAACTGGTACCTATATGGGATCCTGGTGCATGCAAGGTGAAGATTTAGCCAGTAGGCTATCACACCTGGACCACAATTCTGTGTGCCCAAGTGTGAAGATGAAGACACAATTGTCTGAGTCTAACCATCAGACCAGGGGCATTGCAATTTGAAGTTTTCCTTGAAGAAACACCAATTAGCCCAGTGTAAATATGAGGATGACTGTGCTGATGTCTCATACATAGAAGATTTATTTTTATTTGAAAGAGTGTTGGGGATGCAGTGAAGAGAGAATATTCCATCTGCTGTTCCACTCGCCAAACGGCTGTAAGAGAGAGCGGGACTGAGCTGATAGGATCTTCCTTGTTCTATTCTACTCACCCAGATGTCTGCAATAGCTAGGGCCAGACTGCTGAAACCAGGAGCCCAAAACTCGATCTGGGTCTCCCAGGTGGGAACAGGGGCCCAATCCTTGGGCCATCTTCTGTTTGTTTTCAAAACAATTGGGAGCTGAATCAAAACTGGAATAGCTGGGGAGCTGGATCAAAACTGGAATAGTTGGGGCTCAAACCAAATGGTTCCTCAAGGGGCAACTTAACCTGCCCCAGGGGAGCCCTTTCCATCCCCAGTATTCCTGAATCTTTCATCCTCCTCAAAACCCACTATATTGACTGTTGAGTAGATTGGGATATGCAGGAATGGGATGGGGCATGGACAGCCTCCTCAGCTCATAGCATAGAGGGTCTACAGACCCACTGGAATGCAGCCCCTGACTCCTGGGAATAGGACTGCACTTTGGAACTCTGCATAACACATAGCCATCTTCTGCCTCCTCCAGGCCCACTTGTCAGAACTCCTAATACCTTGTCCTTTTTAAGGGTTCAGGGCCAAGGGGACAAGTAGGACTATTGCTGAAGATGCAGATGGACCATGTGTGCTTTTTAGGAACTAGCAGAAAGGCCAGAAGCTGCCCAAGTGAATAAGCTGGCAGAGTCTGGGTGGATGTTGCCTCGGGGCACAGCTTTTCCATCCTGATGCACCTGCTCACCACACAGGGTGCTGTGGCCAGGTGTAGAGTGTACTTGGCATCACATGTGTTACCTGGGGTTTATACAAGCAGCAGCGTTCTTTGCTGAGTGGACTATAAAGCATCAATAAACATACCATCATCAGTAATGAAGGAACAGTGCTTTATTAAGGTAAAAGAAAAATCAAAACAAAAAACACATCACAGATACCAAATACATAAGTTAAGAACTTTTAGATGCTAATGCATTATATATACCATATATATATAATACATATACATATATTTAGATATTAATGCATTATATTTGCTGTATATATAGCACCCACCAGCATGAGCTGGAAACAGGCATATCCTGGGCTAGGTTACAGCACACTCTAGTGAATACCACGATGAGGCAAGCTATGCCAACCTGGGCTGCAGTACCCAACACCACACACGAGACTCCGTTGGAGAGGGAGTGGTGGTTAGCTCAATGTAGGAACTGAGGGAAGTTCCCTGCTGGGCCACTTCCCTACTGGTAAGCATGAAAGCTGGGACAATGGGCAGTCCAGGTCTGGCAGGGCCACAATCCCTGTTGGCCTGCATGTGAATGGGGTTAGCCTAGTCAGAGTAGGCCAACCTGCTGTACCCACAGGGCATTCATGAGCCAGAGTATGTACAAGTTGGTTGGCCATTGCCACAGCATCAGCTGGCAAGTGCTGAGACTGGAGACAAATCCTGTCAAGCTAGAATGTAGAACCACCTAGAGAGTAGATCTGGGACTGGGAGGTCCAGTAGGGAAACACTGGGCACCTCTTTAATGGCCTACAACTCCCACTGGTGAGCATGAGAGCCAGGGCTGGGGGTGGGCATGCTAGACAGGCAGTGGCACCTGTTGGCATGATTGTGGGCTGGATAGTGAGGTCAGCTGGGTTGAGCTAGGCTTCAATGCCTGTTGATATACACGAGAGCTGAATGGGATGTGGGACAGAATGGACTAGCCTGCTGCATATACTGGCAAGCACAGGGACCAGTGATTGGGTGTGGGGAGGGGTGATGACGGACACTAGGGTTCCTCCAACTAGGTTTCAGTTTCTGCAGTTCAGTGTATGAGGCCTGAGTGTGTGGTGGGCAGGACTAGGGTGGGTCATAGCACCTGTAGATTTACATAAGAGGTGGGTCTGGAGATGGAAGTGACCCAGCAATAGCAAGTACAAGTGTGCATAGGCTGATGTGGATGGCAGACTGAACCAGACCCTGTACTGACAAGCACACACAAGAGTCAGGTCTGGGATCACTTCAACAAGGTGTTTTTGGGAATCACCCCAACTGACTCACTGGACTCAGCACTCCAACCATGGGGCGAAACACAGACTTGTGGTCTGACCATGGAGTGCATGTGTCAGAACTGGGTCTCCTCAGTGGTTTAGATGGAGGAGTGGATGGCATACCCAGATGCACATAGAGGCTACGGCCGTCCATTGGCGTCTGCAGAAGACATTTGGTACCAAAGCAGAAGGAGGGCAGAACAAATTGCACAACTACCCCAGCCATGCATT
Organism: Ochotona curzoniae; assembly: GCF_017591425.1. Taxonomy (NCBI): domain Eukaryota; kingdom Metazoa; phylum Chordata; class Mammalia; order Lagomorpha; family Ochotonidae; genus Ochotona; species Ochotona curzoniae. The sequence continues at coordinate 202,061 of NW_024466046.1, forward strand.
GACAGCAATTTTCAGGGTGAATGGAGTATCTAAGGTGGACTATGCCAGCGAATGGACCTTGGAAGGATTTCCTCACCCTTGGATCTGTGAGATTAACAGCATTTCAGAATTATTGGAACTACTTCAGAAGAACTGTCAGAGCATGCTCCATATATTGAGGACCCTGGGATGACATTGGGTAACTGTTTCCCCTCCCTGGATAGTGAGGTGGATGGATGGCTGGGTGTGGGTTCCCCTTCTATCTCCACCCTCCCCAAAGACACAGGAAGAACAAAAAGAAAATTTGGGAAAAAATTGCCTCACCCACTTTCCCTTAATGCTGTATCCTTCCCATCATGATCAACTATGTAAACATCATCAAAAATAAAATTTATACTAAAAATAATAGAATATAAAAAATCAGATAAATGGCAAGGTGACAGAGTTGAAAGGACAAATAAAGAGATGCTTGTCCCTACTGGTTCACTCTCCAAATATCCACATCAATCAAGGCCAGTTCCTGGCCAACACTGGGAACTGAGAACGTCTACTGGGTTTCCCACATGGATGGCAGTGACCCAGTCACCAGGGTTATCCCTGCCGCCCCTAGGTCCAACAGCAGAGGGCTGGATCAGAAATAAAGTAGCCAGGGCTATGGGTGCAGTTGTTGCCAGTGATGGCATAACTCAGAGCCATGACTCCTGTTCAAATACATCTTTCTTTGCAATATTCTTTTAATTCATTCGAAATGTGGAATAATATACAGACAAGGGAATCCAAATAAAAACTGAGTGAGCATTCTTATGGCACTGGTTCACCCCTACCAAGTACATGCAACAGCCATGGCTGGACCAGGTCAAGATCAGAAGCCAGGGACACCTTCCGGGCTGCCACAAGGATGACAGGGACTCTGGTAAATGAGTGACCTTCTGTTGTCTTCCAGAAACATTAGCAGCAAGCTGGGCTAGAAGCGGGCCTTGCATCAGCACTTGATATTTGATGTTGGCATCCCAAATGGGGGTTTAACCTGCTGTGCCAGTATATACCTGTCCTGTCAAACTCAACCTTTAATTGCATTTCCATAAATATCTGATAGCAACAAAACAAAAATCCTTGATTCAAAGTACTGCCAGCTTCTGATGAAATCTGTTCTTCTGTATGCTAAAGCTAGATTATAAGAGAAGTGGTGTGAGGTGCTGAGTAAACTCCTTGCCTGTTATCTGAGCTCACACAAGTCTGGCCATCTAATTCTCAATGTTGCTCTTTATGCATTTGGCCAATGCAAAACTATGGGGAAAATAATTATGAGGCCAAAAGTATTCAAAAATCTTTTTGGAAATGAATAAACCTGTCATTACTGATATTTGAGTAACATGGTTTTATTTCTCCTCATCAGCTTGGCTGACTACTAAGGCTATTTAAGTGTCTGTACACTAATTATCAGTGAGAAAATAAGTTGATACAATTAATATTAAGTCATGTGAAAATATCTGTCATCATTTCAAGTACACATCCCATGCAATCAGCAATGCCATTTCAGAAATCTGTTAAATAGAATTCTGCACAAATCTAAAGAGAAAATATTGTAGCATTAAAAAACAGAAAGAGGGGCTGCCATGGAGGCAGAGTGGGTAAAGCTGGTGGCAGAGTGGGTAAAGCTGATGCCAGCATCCCATTTGGTGCCAACTTGTGTCCCAGCTGTTCCACTTCAGATCCAATTCTCTGCTAACGCCTTGGAAAAGCAGTGGAGGATGACCTGACCCCAGTGTTTGGGCTTCTAGCTGCCACCCACATCAGAGACTCAGAAAAATCTGGTTCATGGCTTTGGCATGACCTAGCCTTGGCTGTTGTTGTCACCTAGAGAGTGAACCAGCAGTTGGAAGATCTCTCTCTGTCTCTTCTCTCTCTCTCTCTCTCTCTCTCTCTCTCTCTCTCTCTCTTTGTCCACCTCTCTGTAGCTAAGGCTTCTAATCAAACAAATCTTTAAATACATAAGAAGTAAAAATAGATTATAACTTAAGTGCTCAACAAGTATATTGTAATTCATATTTTTTCTAGCAGATAATGTAGCTGCTAAAATGAATAAGTCTCACCTTATAAAAACATCCAAACTGTAAAAAATTGCTCTGGCGAAGAGAGGAAAGTTTTTATGCAGGTGAAAAAAAAAATGAAGTTGGGCTTTTACTCTTTGGGTTTCTAATTCCGGGCTAATGGGATTGTATTACTGCGCATGTGTTACTTTGTTTTATTTAAGGAGTACAACTGCTAGGACTTTAAACAGCATCTGACACTTTCAAACTTGAAGAAGACAAAAAGTAAATAAAAATGCAATCCAGGGCCAGGCACAGTGGCCTAGCAAATGAAGTCCTTGCCTTGCAAGTGCCAGGATCCCATATAGGCAGCAGTTCTAATCCCAGCAGCCCCGCTTCCCATCCAGCTCCCTGCCTGTAGCCTTGGAAAGCAGTCGAGGATGGCCCAAGGCCTTGGGACCCTGCACCCGCGTGGGAGACTTGGAGGAAGTTCCTGGTTCCTGGCTTCTGATCACCGCAGCACCAGCCATTGCAGTCACTTGGGGAGTGAATCATTAGACGGAAGATCTTTCTCTCTGTCTTTACTCTTCTCTGTATACCTGATTTGCAATAAAAATAAAATAACTCTTTAAAACTCAGAGCACGCCATTATTCTTTTAGGAAGTCTTCCAGACTGCACCCCCTGTCTCCAGGGCTGGGCTAGACAACTTCACCGCCATGTTTTTATTGCAGATAAAGTACGTATACATAGCAATTCTTCAACTTTTCTGTTTTATCTCTGTATCCTTAATGCAGAGCTGAGTAAAGAGCAAAATCTCATTAAAATTTGTTGAGTGACTCGATATTGGAAAAAAACAGAACAATCTCAAATTCATACTTCTATCTATTACCACTAGAGGGAGCCAAATCCCCGCAAAACTAGCTCCAGCAGAGGCTGCAGGGATTTTTAATTTTAATTTTCATTTTGTTTTTAAAATAAACTGTTCCAATCTGAGAACCCTTCCTCAAAGGCATTATTAATCCCTGCCTAAAGTCCAACCTCTTGAAAATTCATCCTATTTAATCTCTGCTCCATTCACATTGGTGCTAGTTTCATGGGCTGTCAAATTATAATTTACATCTCTGCTTCCCGCCCAGGACAAGGTGTAAGCACATGGAGAAGCTCTCATTTACCTAGTTGGGCTGCTCACTTCCAGCCACTAAGGGGTGCAAAGTTAAGGCTTTCTTAAAAGGCAAAATTCCAGCCTTACCAAACACAGGAATTATGAGATGATTAAAAAAAATCTTTTCTAGATTATAGTCAATTTCAACATAGCATTGGCATAGAAAACCTCTCCCGAAGAACTTTCAAATGTGAGCACCTTTTAGAATCAAAGTGACAGTCACTTTCATGACAGTGATGGTGAAAACAGCCCTGGCTGACCGCCGCCGGGACAGGGGGAGAGGAGGCATGCAGGGGCCAAATCATGCACAATGTGCATGATGGAAAAGCTAGGCATGCGGTTCTAAAATTTAGGTCAATATAGACTTCAGGTTTTACTCAATTACCTCTGTGCACTTTTGGATGACCCCAGGTGGGAGGGCTGTTCAATGTGTGCTTGTGGAATCTAGCAGGAGAGAAGCTGGCAGGTAGAACTTTATAAAATTATTGTTTGAAAGGCTGATTTACACAGAGAGAAGGAGAGTCATACAAATACATAGAGGGGGGGCCTGGCGCGGTGGCGCAGTGGTTAAGGTCCTCTCCTTGCATGCCCAGGATCCCATATGGGCGCCAGTTCTAATCCTGGCAGCCCCGCTTCCCATCCAGCTCCCTGCTTGTGGCCCGGGAAAGCAGTCAAGGACGGCCCAAGGCTTTGGGATCCTGCCTGCACCCACATGGGAGACCTGGAAGAGGCTCCTGGCTTCGGATCGGCATAGCATCGGCTGTTGTGCTCACTTGGGGAGTGAATCATCAGACGGAAGATTTTCCTCTCTGTCTCTCCTCTCTGTATATCCGCCTTTCCAATAAAAATAAATCTTAAAAAAAAAAAAAACAAATACATAGAGGGAAGGGGAAATAGGGAAGGAGAGGGAGAGAGAGAGAGAGAGAGAGAGATTGATTCCAGCTGCTGGTTCACTCCAGAAATGGCTACAACGGTGAGAGTTGGGCCAGTCCAAAGCCAGAAGCTTTTTTTGCATCTCCCACGTGGATACAAGAGCCCAAGCCCTTCAACCATGCCATGCCGCTTTTCTAGGACACATCAGCAGGGAGCTGGATGGGAAGTGGAGTAGCTGGACTTGAACTAGCACTCATATGGGATGATACGGCTGCAGATGGAGGGTTAGTTTGCTCCAACATGGTGCCAGTTTCTAGTAGAAGCCTTTCCAAACATCTTCAGCCCTGGCCAGGAGAAACCAAGAGGCTGCCAGGGATCTACCTGCCCTCTTAGGGGTTTGTCTAACCTTGAACATGTCGCCTTGTAAACATTTTGACAGCTGTGGCACAGGAAAAACTGAATCCCCATTCCTGTCGTGGCTGGTCACACAGCTCCCAGCTGCACAGCAGGCCACCAGGCTGGCAGTGGGCCTTGAGGCTTCCAGCCTGACACCCTGACTTTAGGGAGTGTGTCTGAAAGCCTGGCAGACTGGTGTTGGGCTCCAGGCCTCTAGTCTAACACCCTAACAATAGCGAGTGAGTCCTTGAGCCTGCAGGCTGGTGCTGGGCCTCCAGGCCTCTCGTCGATCACCCATACTTTAGTGAATGAATCCTGGAGCTCGTCAGGCTGGTGCTGGGCCTCTAGGCTTCTCACCTAATACACTTACTTTAGGGAGTGATTATTGGTGCCCGCCAGCTGGTGCTCAGCCTGACACCTGTACTTTAGGAGGTGAGTCCTGGAGCTTGCCAGGCTGGTGCTGGGCTTCTAGGCCTCTTCCTGGAACCCTCCAGTGAGTGCTGGGCTGCTGGGCCAGTAGCCTGACACCATCCCACTGAAGATAACACACAGTGGTGAGACTTCAGGTTTCTCTTTGTCAGCTTTGCATGCAAAGTGTAATTCCACAACCACTTCTTTCCAGTTTGGATGGTTTTTGTGTCACTTCTTGGACATTAGCCAAAAGATTTTTTACAAAGGTGTATTGAACATACATTGAAAAAGTATATCCTTTCATTACATGGTGCTTGCAAAATGGGTTATATATGAAGAATGAAATTAGGGTTTATCACAGTAGCCTAGTAGATAAATCCTCACCTTGAAAGTACCAGGATCCCATATGGGTGCTGGTTTGTGTCCCAAATGCCATTTACCTTCCTGCCTGTGGCCTGGGAAAGCAGTAGAGGATAGCCCAAAGCCTTGGAATCCTGTACTCATGTGGGAGACTTGGAAGAAGATCCTGGCTCCTGGCTTTGGATTGACTCAGTTCTGGCCATGGCGGCTACTTGGGGAGTGAACCAGCAGATGGAAGATCTTTCTCTCTTTCTCTCCTTTCTGTAAATCTCTTTCCAATAAAAATAAATAAATCTTTATTTATAAATACAAATAAATATACATAAGCCAAGATAAATATAAGTAAATATATATAAACCAAGATACATTATAATTAAAGTGAAGATGTAAATCTAAAGCGGGCGAAATAACTCATTAACTTTAGAGGAATGGTGTGTGGAGTTGTAGCCAACTCTGAAAAATGGAGTCCAATCCTATTCTCTAGAAGCTGGGAAAACAGGTAGAGATGTTTTCAAGGAAGAGAGGGTTAAAACATTGACAACTTGCAAAAAGCTACTCATAATGAAAATGATCAGTAAGTTTGAAATAGAACAAATTCATTCAACTTGGTAAATAATGTGTGCACAAAACTGTGAGCTTCAGTTAGAGCGAAAAGCTCTGCTTCCCATTTAACACTAGAGACAAGGTACGGATGTCAGCTCCTTCCACTGCCATTCAACATATAAACTGCAGTTACCATAAGAAGAAGATAAAAGGAACAGCTAAGCAGATGGAATGATGGGGAACAACCATCCATATTTGCAACCACCTGAAAGCATGTAAGACCAAGAAATACATAATCAGTTTTAACTGATGTCAATTCACCAAGGTCCCAAAGCACAACATTAACATATGAAACATAATCTCACAAACATAGGACCAAACCCAAACCAGCCCTGGAGCTGGCAGTGTGGCTCCACAGGCTAATCCTTCACCCAGTGGTGCTGGCATCCCATATGGGCACTGATTCATACTCAGGCTTCTACTTCCAGTCCCTCTCTGCTTATGGTCTGATTAAACAGCAGAGGAAGGTCCACGTCCACTGACCATGCACCCATGTTGGAGACTCAGAAAAAGCCCCTGGCTCCTGGCTTTGGATTGTCTCAGGTTTGGCCACTGTGGCTATAGGGGGAGTGAACCAGTGGATGGAAGACCTTCTGTTTTTATCTCTCCTATTCTCTGTAAATCCCTTTCAAGTAAAAATAAATAAATATTTTTTAAATGTCCAAGCAGAAATTAAATATGCAATACTGTTTCATAAAATAAAACATTCTGAAACAAGAAATAAAGATGTACTTATTGAGAGATAACTGTGAACCTAGTATGCTTATTAGTTGAGAGATATCCTAGGTTCACAGGTTTGAAGGCTTCATATGAGAATCCTGTCAAATCTCTAAAATGTATCTGTATATGCAATGCAATTATCAAATTCTAGGTGGCTTTTCGTAGAAGCATACAAATTCATCCCACATTTAAATGGAAAGGAATAAGCCCCAGAATATTTTTTTAAAACTTGGCAAAGAATAATTATGTAATGTGTCTATGAAACCTTAATGAAGACACAATAGTGCATTTCTTAAAATGTAAGCTTGAGTACAAGATGGATGAACTACAAAATTTTCAGGGAGTTTATGGGTCAGGAAGGAAAGCATAGCTGCAATGAAGGAGAGGGGAGAATATGATGCTACAACATATTTGAAGACCACGTTCCAGGTTTCAGTCTTCATTCTTATTTTAAATAAGGTGAGGAATCCAAAAGAAAATCAATAGGTTTCTCTATAGGGGCAAATGTAACGTAAATACAGCATATTCGGAGTTGGGGCCACCTTTCCTTCTTTGCCTTGATCTCATTCAAAGCTAACAAGTTAGGTGGTCAGAAGCATTGGGGTTAGACTATTTGCTCTGGAGCAATGAGTTCATGCCATTATTAAGAACTACTGCTACTATGTTATTTGACTTCATGGCATTGTAAATTTCTATTTTTCTTTCTGTTGTTGAAATTGTATAGTGACTTTTCATTTGAGGGGATGTACAGTAGCAGTGAAATGGAGATTAATATATCAAGAGATGAGGATACGATGTAGTATGCATCTCTGCTTCCACACAAAGATGGACTTACAATGAAATTGTTCACTATATCTTGACAACAGGATGCTGGACTCTCTGACATTGTCCATGCCCGCAATGATGGACATGTGACTGTGTATAAAGAACTTCATTTCAGTAATGATATAGAGGAACTAGGTGGCAAGGGGAGAGGAACGGGGAGGGGATAAGGGAAATTGCAGGAGCCTATGGAACTGTACCATAAAATGATAATGATAATAATAATAATAAAATATTTTAAAAGAATTTTTTAAAAAAGAACTACTACTTTCCACCCACAGGTCTTCCTTGAACCTACAGCCATCTCTTTTTCCAGTTTCCACCATAGGGCAATCCATTACCCTTACTCTGGGGTCACCAGCTTTGTAGGATGATTTGCTGGTTTCTGGTTTTGCTTCAACCTTGCATAAATCACCATGAATATAAATAAAATCTCATTTACTTCCTCCTTGGAATCACTTAATGGTTGTACCCTCATTCTCCATTGATTCCTGGAAATTTAGCACTGCATCCATAGTAGTTGGCAACCTGACCTGCCTCCTGCCAGCTTCCAGCTAGTCACACTCCAAGATTTCCAAAGCATGTTGTGTACTTATTGGACTTTGCAGACACTTTTAAGTTTCTTCCAAGACTTATCTCATTCTAATCAATACATAAATTGGGAAAAGTGTCATTTTGGGGGGCAGCCTGATCCCCGTTCAGTGCTTCCACTGTTCTCTGTAAAAACTTGATGTAGCCTTTATTTATCCCATCTAAACTTTAACTGCACACAAAAATGATTCCTTTGCTTCTGATCTGAGTCATTGGGTCTGAACATAATGGGCACTTGGTAAATTGACGGAACTGGGGGCATCAGGACATCCTGCTCTCAGGTATACCAGGGTTAGGCTGGCCACTTCCTTTCCTCCCACTAACTTTTAGTTTTGTGCCAACTGGCAGTGGGTTCTTAGACAGTTCAGGAAATCCAATGAAAGAAATGCCTTTTCTTTCCCTCAGAACTAGAGGTCAGTTACGCTGTGTCTGGTGGTCCAGATGCTCAACGTGGCCATGGGCTCTGGATGGCTCTAGGTCCAGAGTTCCATTAGCCATCTCTGGCACCACAAGAGGCTTCCAGACCCAGGTATTTGGCTGGGAAGACTGTGGCCAGGCTGTGGTACTCAGTGTGCAGATCACTGATACCATGACTGGTGACTACAAGGATTTCTTCCTGGCCACCCCTGCAGAGCAGACAGGAGCCTGCCTCTGTAGCAAGTTCTGGACCTCAGTGTTGGTTTGGGGCTGAGGAAAAGAGCTGCTGAAATCTACAACGAGTGATGCTGGATTACTGCACAATGGGCTTCCAGCCCCTTCTCAGGTGAAGAGCTGCTGCCTATCCTTTGCTGAAGCAGATCCACAGCCCAGGACTCTGTCAGGCATCCTTTCCTTAGTCCTACCTCATGCTCTCTGTGTTCTCATGTGCAAATCTCCTTGTCCCCTTCAGGTTCTTAGTGTCAGTCATAGTGTTTTTGGAACTGCAGCTTTGTATTAGACATGCCGCACATCTCTAACTGTGAGCCAGCTATGGCCAATTCACCTGTAGACATTTCCCCCAGCATGCTGAGCATGCTCCCACCGTCGGGTGGAGGGATAGAGGGAAATCCAAGGGGAACAAAATGCTCTCACAGGACTTCCTCTCTCCTCAGCCAGGTGCTGATCTTTTCCAGCTTTCCACTTGCATGTGTTCCATGTGCTTTCAATCCACAGGTTCAGACTGAGGAGGACAGACTGGGCATGGCGAGTCTTGTGAAGCAGTGGAAGCCTGGGTTCTTTTTCTTGGGGTCTCTAAGACAGGCTGTACCTTCAGGCACTCCGTTGGTGACTATGGTCTCTCCAGGTGTGGAGGAAAACCTTAGGGGGTCTCACATTCCCTGTCCTTGTGTCCCTCTCTCCCGATAGCCCGAGTTTCTCCTGGAATAGATTCCTGGCCATCATTTTCCTACAGTTTATCTCGTCGTATCACGATCTTCACTCAACAATGCAAAGGAGTGTTCTAGCTCAAACAGCACAGCCATCTCAGGCGAGGTTTGTGTAACAGCGGCAGGGACAGCGGTGGCACTCTTCCCCTGGGAGGAAATTATGGGCACCTGCGCGTGCATAGTGCATCCTGCTCACAGGAACTGCCTTTTCCCTGAGGACTCAGCAGTCTCTGCTCTTTCCCATTCTTGGTCCCTTTCTGACCTCCCCCTTCATCCCCTCTGCAGATATAACTGGTCTCATTTGACCCCCCTGGACCTGAAAAACCGATCTGTGGGCCTTGGCACTGAAAGCCCAAGAATGGGTCACGCATACTTCACCCTGGATGGTCACAAGTTCCGTATCTTTGGTGGCTCCATCCACTACTTCCGGGTTCCAAGAGAGTACTGGAGGGACCGCTTGCTGAAGCTGAAAGCCTGTGGCTTCAACACTGTCACCACGTGAGTACAGCCCCAGCCCCCTCACCTCGGGATCTTTGGGGAGCTAGCACCTGGAGCTGCAGCCTGACTCTGAGCCTTGACTCTGCTTGGGACACAAAGTGGGGACCTTCCTTCTGCCTAGGCTTCCTGCAGTCGCCTTTTGTGCTCATGCATTTGTCTATCACTGTTATGACTGTATGATCAACGTTTTGGAAACAGAATGAGGTAGAGAAATATAGGGTTATTTAATAGGCTTGATTCAACCAGGAATTGAAAGATCTGCAGTTTTGTCTGGAACGAGCGAGAGTGAGAGAGTGAGAGAGAGAGAGAGAAGAAGAAGAAAGAGGAGGAGGAGGAAGAGAAGAGAAGAGAAGAGAAGAGAAAAGAAGAGAAGAGAAGAAGAGAAAAAAGAGAGAGAGAGAGAGAGAAATCTATGCACAATTTTATCCTATCTGGCTACAGGGTAGATGCTTCCTTAAATATCTTTGTGTATGTGATGAGTTCTCCCGCACTTAGGAATATTTAACTTAATGATACACAAAGATTCTTTAAGAAGCAAAGAGAAAACACAAATAAAATGCAAATTTACATTCTAACAACTTTTAGAAGCAACTGTTTTCCAAAAATTATTTGAAGACTCCTCATGAGTGCGTTTCAAAGTTCTTTCCACCAATACATAGGAAACATTAAACCTATGGGTTCATGTTCTTTTCCCATTTCTTAATGGATTTTTTGTTGTTGTGGTTGAGTTCCTTAAGTTATTTGTAGCTTATGGTCATTAAACCTTTGTCAGTTGTATAATTTGCAATTATTTTTCTGTTGTCTCTCCACTTTGTTGAAAGTTTCCTTTGAAGTACAGAAGCCTCTTGACTTGGTCCAATCCCATTTGCTTACTTTTTCTTTAGTTGCTTTTGCTTCCGGTATCTTTCCCATAAAATGTTTGCCTACACCTATGTCCTGCAGAGTTCCCCTAAAGTTCACCTCCAGCAATTTGATGATGTCCAATTAAATATTTAGATCCTTGATTCATTCACAGATGATATTTTCTGTGTGTGACATATGTCGTAAGGGTCTTATTTCTCACTTCTGCATACAAAGACCCATTTTTCTCAGGATCATTTTTTTGAGGAGTCCATGTTTTCACTCTGGATTGATTTTGGTTAGTTGTGAAATGTTAGTTGTCTGTAGATATATGAGTTTATTTCTGTACATTCCATTCTGTTCAGGTCTGTTTCTATGCCAGTGCCAGGCTGTTTTGGTTACAACTGCCCTGTAATAGGTCTTAAAGTCTGGTATCCTCGTTCCTCCAGCTTCATTTTTGTTAAGACTATTTCACCTCTTTGGGATCTCTTCTTATTCCATGTAAACTTTCTCATCTTTTTTTTTTTTAGATCTGAAAAGAATGTTGTATGTAACTTGACACAGATAGCGCTGATTCTGTAAATTGTTTTGGTAGTTTAAGCATTTTGATTAGATTAAGGCTACAAATCCATGAACATGAAAAATGTCCTTCAACATTTGTGTCTTCTTCTATTCCTTTCTTTTTAAATGTTTTGTAATTTTCGTTGTAGAGATCCCTTATATGTTTGGTTAAATATATTCCAAGTTATTTACATTTTTGCAGCTATTGTGAATGAGTGTGAGCTTACATTTTCTTGCTTAACCATGCAATTGTTTGTGTATAAAAGGCTATTGTTGATCGTTTTGAGAATCAGTAGTCCTTTAGATCCCCTATGTAGAGAATCATATCATCTGCAAACAGGGTTAACTTGAGTAACTCCTCCCTAATTTTTATCTTTCTATTTCTTTTTATTTTAATTTGTATTTTAGTTGCCACATCTGGGCTGATTCCATTTCTTAGCTACTGTGAATTGAGCTCCTATAAGCATCCCAGTACAGATTGATACCCATTAGTGAGAAGGATGGGACTTTTGGTAGACTATTCTCAGATATCTCAGGAACCTTCATAACATTTTCCATAATAGTTGCATTAGTTTCCATTCCCACCAGCATTTGCTGTTTTTGATTTTCTGGTAACAGTCATTCTAACTGACTGAGGTGAAACCTTATTGTGGTTTCTATTAGCATTTTCTTGATGACTAGTGAACTTGAATGTTCCTATGTCTGTTGATTACTTGAATTTCATCACTTGAGAAATGCATTTTCATGCACTTCTGCATTTCTTAACTTCACTGTTTTACCGTTGTTGAGTGGTTTGAGTTCTTTAGAGAGCATTGATGTCCATACTCTCTCAGTTATATAAGCCTAGAGCTTTTCCAGGTTTCATGCAAGGGTCCAAGTGCCCAAGACCCTGGGTAACTCTTGGTTGCTTTCCCAGGCTCCTTACCAGAGATCTGAGTCAAAGTGGAGTAGCTGTAACATAACCTGCACCTGTACTGGATGCTCACAACAGGCGGTGTGGATTCTTGACCCACAATGCTGCAGTACTGGCCCCTGATCCAGCCACTTCTGGTTGTTCCACCTGAGTGGATGGAGCAGCTCCTTCTCTTGGGGCTCAATGCTGGGGATAGGAGTTGTATGTGCCACTTCCAGTGACGTACGTGTACCAATTCAAAGTTGAGGAGGAGCACGCATTTACCATTTCCATGTCTCAGCACAGAATTATGTACTCCAAAGCTGATGTAGCAATAGGACTAGCTGATTTAAAAATGACAGGTTCTTACCACCAGTTCAGGCATTCTATAGGAAAATAAAAAATAAAGGAGAATATTCCTTCTCCATGGTGACCCAATAGGATCTCTCCCTCCTTCTAGTGCTTGTCTGGGCAGAGAGTCAATGTGGGTTATGACATTCTATGCCTGGCACTTTCTTGAACACTCCAGTTGGCACTCTGTGTCTTAGCTTCTCCCAAAATCTTTGGTGCAGTTAACTTACTTGAAGTGCTGGTGAGTCATAGCTCACACTGGCCCCTGGTGGCCCCAATACAGCCAACCTCAAATGCAGCTTATGAGCTCTGTACTCCTGTCCCATATAATGTCCACTATTTTGCTTTACTTTCTCACTGGAAATTTGCCTTGATCTGAAAATCAAGCCCTTCCTTCATTTTCTACAAACAAATGATTAGATTCCACTTTATTGCCACCAAGTTCTTTAAAAAAAAAAAAAACTCTGATGGCTATTATCTTTGTGTGATGCTTTTATGGCTTGCAAGAAGCACTTGACTAGATATCAGGAGGTGTGTTGGTGGGTTCACCACCATGCCACAGTCAGTTCTCAATCTCTTTGCATAATATTTCTTCCATATAATCAATGTGTTTCTTAGTCTCAAGAATTTGTTTCTGTGTGCTGTTGAGTAATGTTATCATTTTTCCATTCATTTTTCAACATTTGATCAAGATTTTCATCCTCATAATCAAATTATGGTGAGCTGTGGTCCTTTGTGGAAGTCATTGTGTCTTCCTTGTTTTTGTATGTCTATTTTTAGGCATTTGTGTAAATTATAGTTGGTTTTTTCTTTTGATGCTTTTTATCCTTTTTTTTTGCCAAAAGAATTTTTTTTTCAGGAGAGCAAGTAATTTTAATGATTCATGATTCACTATGTACACATGATGTAGAACAACAAGTTAAGGGTAAAAAGATACAGGTTGGCAAAAAATATTTAGAACAACACACATCCTCACTATATTTTTCTAAATAAAACCACATTAAGCCACATGATTTGAATGTGTGATATATCTTAACTCTACTTTGAGTAATTTCTATTTGTTCATATGTGTGTTTGCTCATAGTTCTTAATGAAAACATATGCATGTTAACTGAAACGTGTGAAGAAGACTACATTTTTTTTTTGCAATTCACTTTTTTTATTGTTAATAACATTGTATTATGTGATACAGTTTTATAGGCACTGGGATCCCCCCCCACCACCCCTCCCATAACTCTCCCCCCATGATGCTTTTTATCTTTAAACTATGCCTCTGTGCCTTGCAGCCAGGGTAGTCTGGCCAGTGTCCAGGGTGACACCCAAGTTGGATGTGGTGGGCTAGTATAGTGATTATGAAAATCGGTGAAGAGAATGCTAAGAGAACTGAAAACTGAGCTACCATATGACCCAGCTAGCCCCCTCCTGGGAATATATCTAAAGGAAATGAATTCATGTGAGAACGTGACCTCAATCCTACATTTATAGCAACAATATATTTACTGAAATAAGCAAATCTCAAAAGTACAAATATGATGTGTTCTCTGTGATATAAGGCAACCTTACTGTAAGATGCAAGATCAACAGCTAAAGGAAAATGGCACACTGAGAAATGAAGATACATTGCAGTATGCATTTCTGCTGCTAAATAAAAATGGACTCCCAATGAAAGTGTTAAAAAATTGCATATTGTAAAAATAAAAATCACACTTGCTATTTTAAGATAAGTTGAAGGGCTAGGAACTCACTTCAGGTCTCCTGCATGATTGGCTGAAACACAGTGACTACCTTCACTGCTGTGAGGAGTGTGAGTAAAGGATTTGTAGCCAAGGATTAACCCAGTCATTGTGATGTGAAACATGCCATATTTAACCACTAATCTGAAATCCTAACTCTATTTTGGTCTCTTTAACACTAGCCATTCTCACTACAGTGAGATTTTATCACATTGAAATTATTCTTTAAAAAATTATTTTGTGTTTCTGGACATAGAATATTTTCCATCCTGTTGCCACTTCCCAGGTGGCCACAATATCCAGATCTAGGACGGGCCACATCCAACCTGATCCCCCAGGTGTGTGGCAGAAACCCAGACACCTGAGCCATCTCCCACTCTTTCCTGTTAGCATCAGCTGGATCAGAAGCAGAGGATCCAGAACTTCCCTAGATATTCTGATACGTGCAATGGGCTTTCAGACTGTGGTTTAGCCCATTGCACAACTATGTAGGTCCTGCCTCATGGCTTGGACATCTGTTTCTGTGATTGATAATCATATGAGAATTGTGCAATATATATATATATTTACATTTTATTACAATTATTATCATTATCATTTTATGGTACAGTTCCACAGGCTCCTGCAATTTCCCTTATCCCCTTCCCCAGTTCCATCCCCCTGCCACCTAGTTCCTCTATATCATTACTAAAATGTAGTTCTTCATACACAGTCACATGTCCATCATTGAGGGCATGGACAATGGCAGAGAGTCCAGAATCCTATTGTCAAGATATAGTGAACAATTTCATTGTAAGTCTATCTTTGTCTGGAAGTAGAAATGCATACTATGTTGCATCCTCACACCTGGGTGTTAGTCTCCATTTCACTGCTACTGTACATCCCCTCAAATGAAAAGTCACTATACAATATCAACAATAGAAAGAAAAATCGAAATGAACAAAGCCATGAAGCTAAATGACATGTTACTAGATATGACAGCCTCCATTACACAGCCACTATACATCCCCTTAAATGAAGAGCCACGAAACAAAATCAACATCAGGAAGAGAAAAGAAATTAACAACACCATGAAGTTAAATAACATGCTACTAAATGAATAATGTGTAGCTGAAGAAATGAAAAATCAAAAACCTTCTTGAAGAAAATGATGCTACTGTATGATCTATGGGTCATTGAATGATTTAATCAGAAGAAAATGTTTTTTGAAGAGATGAAACTAACAAAAAACAACAAAACCCATGCGATATAATTTCCGCTGATTTTTGTTGGTGAGGTGTGTCTCTGCTAGACCCTATTAAGAGGCCAAATCTAAGAGTTATGGGAGTCCCGGAAGGTGCAGAAAGAGAAGCTGAGTTTGCAAATGTATTTAATGAAATAATAACGGAAAAAATTTCCCTCATCTAGAAAAAGAATTGGGAAACAAGATCCAGGAGGGGCACAGAACTCCCAACAGGCTTGATCAAAAGCGATCTTCACCAAGACACATGCTCATCAAGCTCTCTTCAATTGAACATAAGCATAAGATCCTTAAATGTGCATGAGAAAAAAAATCAAGTGACATATAAAGGAATGCCAATTGAACTCATAGGAGATCTCTCACAGGAAACTCTACAGGCAAGAAGAAAATGGAGTGACATAGTCCAGATTCTAAAAGAAAAAAAATTGTCGGCCTAGGATAACTTATCCAGCAAAGCTTTCTTTTGTCTTTGAAAATGAAATAAAATTCTTTCGCAGCAATATATTTTTAATGTCTACTTTTAAATTGAGCTGAAACTATATGGTATTTTTTCTTTTAGCCTTTTTTTTTTTAAGCTCCTTGCATATTCTGAATGAACTCCAGACTTTTCAAATGAAAAGCTGGCAAGTAATTCTTCCGATCTTGGCTTGTTTTTTCCCTCTGTTGATGATTTCTTTTGCTGTGTAGAAGCATCATGGCCTGGTAACAGCCCTGTTTTTGATGCTCACTTTGTTTTCCGTACTTTAAATGGCTCATCCATAAAGTTATAACTTCGATCGGTGTCTTGAGTTGTTGTTTCTACGGTTTTCTTCTAGTAATTTTAGTGTTTCATGTCTTCCATTTATGTTGTTGACCCACTTTGAGTTTTTGGATGGGGGAGAAGTGGGGAAGCAGGGTTTAAGTTCTATCTCCTGCACCTGGTATTCAGTTACGCAGGACAATTTATTGAAAGATCTGTCACTTTTTAGGGCTCTTCTGTAAAGAATCAATTGACTAAAGAAGTGTAGATTAGTTTCCTGTAACTATAATGTGTTTTCTGTTCCACTGGTCTAGTTATTCGTTTCTGTGCCCCCATGACTCTCAGGTGTGTCTTGAAATCGATTGTTTTGTCATGATTGCTGTGTTTATTTAATCTTGCTACTTGAAGATTTGGCTTGTCCTGCGAGAATTGGTTTTGACTCTCTAACTTTTGTAATCTAGGTATTCATAAAAGGTGTTATCGGCATATAAAATATTATTGATTTTATGTTGAGTTTTCTATCCTGTACCTTTACTGAGTTCATTTATCATTTATAATGTTTTGCTGTAATCTTTCGATTTTTTTCCGTGCATAGATTGTAGTATATACAGTACCATATAGTATAGATACTTAGACCGTTAATAAGATACATAGATAGTTATTTTGAATTTCCGTTCCTAGTTTTAGGCTTTCGTCTTACTTTTGTCTAATTTCTCTGGGTAGAAATCTATTTTTTCTTTTTTTTTAAGATTTATTTATTTTTACTGGAAAGGCGGATATATAAAGAGGAGGGAAGACAGAAAGGAAGATCTATCATCCAATGGTTCACTCTCTAGTTGGCCACAATGGCTGGAGCTGAGCTGATCCGAAGCCAGGAGCCAGGAACTTCTTCTAGGTCTCCCACGCAGGTGCAGGGTCCCAAGGCTTTGGACTGTCCTGGACTGCTTTCCCAGGCCACAAGCAGGGAGGTGGATGGGAAGCGGGGCTGCCAGATTAGAACTGGTGCCCATGTGGGATCCCAGCATGTGCAAGGCGAGGACTTTAACCACTATGCCATCACGCTGGGCCCTCTCTATTTTTTTTTTTAAGATTTATTTTATTTTTATTGGAAAGGCGGATATACAGAGAGGAGAGACAGAGAGGAAGATCTTCTGTCCGATGATTCACTCCCAAATGGCCACAATGGCTGGAGCTGAGCCAATCCAAAGGCAGGAGCCTCTTCCGGGCCTCTGAAGGGGGTGCAGTGTCCCAAGGCTTTGGGCCGTGCTTGGCTGCTTTCCCGGGCCACACACAGGGAGCTGGATGGGAAGTGGGGCTGCCAGGATTAGAACCGGCACCCATATGGGACCCCCGGCATGCAAGGAAAGGACCTTAATCACTACACCATCGTGCTGGGCCCCCTCTCTATTTTTTTTTTAAGATTTATTTGTTTTCATTGGACATTCAGATTTATAGAGAGAAGGAAAGACAGAAAGATCTTCCATTGCTGATTTACGTCCCAAGTAGCCACAATGTTTGAAGCTGAGCTCAACTAAAGCCAGGAATTAGGGGCTTCTACCAGGTCTCCCATCTGGGTATAGGGCCCCCAAAGCTTTGGGCCATCCTTGACTGCTATGCCAGGCCACAAGCAGGGAGCTGAATGGGAAGTGGAGCAGCCAAAACATGAGCCATCCCACATACGGGATCTTGGCACTTTCCAGGCAAGGATTTAACCATTGGGCCATTGCTTTAGGCTCTCTAGCTAAAATTCTAATCACTTTTCAGTAAAATTGACAAGAATGGATATATTGTCTTGTTCCTGATGTTAGGAGAAAGTGCTGTCAACTTTTGCTATTTAATATGATGGCTACTGTGGACTAAAAACCACAAGTCTTATTGGAAACAATTTACTGTTGTATTGGAAAGTCTGCATGTGAGAGAGAGAGAAAGAGAGAGAGAGCTTCCTTCTGCTTATTAACTTTCCAAATGGTGGCTATGCATGGAGCTGGGTTGATCTGAGACCAGGATCCAGGGGCTATCTCTGGTTCTCTCACATTGATGTAGGGGTCCCATGACTTGTGCTATCCTCCATTGTTTTCCATGGACATGGGCAGCATGCTGGATTGGATATACAGCTGTGAGAACACAGACTGGAGCCCATATGGAGGGCCAAAGCCTCAGGCAGTGCCTTTTTCCTGCTGTGTCATGGAGCTAGGCTTGCCACTGCTCTTCTCAAGTTCCACTGGGAGTCATTTCTGCATTCTATCTCCGGGAACCACACAGAAATCACCCACTTGTTTTATTTATTTGTGGATTTTTTTTCTTTATAGTTTAACTGCCACTGAGAAATATTAAGTGCATACCATACATTTTGTCTTTCATTATTCCTTTTAGTGGCTGAGAGAGTGAATGGGAAAATTATACCAAAACCCATAGAATCTAGAACAACAGGAAAATAGTTGGGTAGCTAAGAAGGAAACTATGTAGATTTGTTTTTGAAATAAAAGTTTAATTCAGTGGATAAGTACCATTTATTCTGCAGTAGCACTATGCCAGTTTTAGCATGGGTCTGAGGATGACCTCAAAAATTTGTAAGAAAGCAATAAGTTTTTTAGGATTTTTCCCTCTTCTCTTTTCTAGCTACATTCCCTGGAACCTGCACGAGCCAGAAAGGGGCAAATTTGACTTCTCTGGAAACTTGGACCTGAAGTATGTGGGGTTGATGTTTCTGGAGCAAGAGGAGGACTCTGATAGGTGGTTACATGGGTGGATTAGGAGCCCAGCCATGTCCTGCCTCTGTGCTGAGAGTCTTGTTCTCAGGACCAGAGTGGGATGCTGCCCAGCCGTGTGCTGACTCTGTGCTGAAAGCCCTGTTACCAGCATCAAGGTGGGATGCTGCCCAGGTGTGTGCTGCCTCCCAGATAGGCCAGTCCTGCAATCACTGGGGACATTCCACTCTGCATTTCTAGACCATTGGCCAATGAAATGGGACCAATACCTGCAACGGGACCTATTAACTTTGGATGATGAGTCTTTTATCTGGATTAGCAAGGTTGTTGTAGATTTACTGCTATTACCACTGTTTCCTGCCTGATACACAAGTAATGCTCTGCTGAGGCTCTGAGGCTAGCAGCCAGTAGATGCCTAGATGGCAGGATCTTCGTTCTCCCACCTGGGATAGGGATGCCCTGCTCTTCGGGTGTTCCCTCACCTGTGTCCCTGGCAGTGAGAGGATGGGGGAGAGGTAGGCAGCTGCTTCACCCCCCAGTATGTGCAGACTGCATGCTGCCCAGACTCTACTATGGAATCATGTGTGATATTGAGGAGTTTTTGCTTCCCAGGGCCTTTGTGATGATTGCAGAGGAGCTCGGCCTGTGGGTGATTCTGCGTCCAGGCCCCTATGTCTGTGCAGGTAAGCCGGACTATGACATCAGAACTGTGGCATAGTAAACTATTTGCTTCACATAAAGTAATGATAAGGACAGTGACAACAACCTCCACTGACAAAGTGCTTATTGCATGGGATTTAGGTGCATCTCTCACATGCAGTCTGAGAGCTGTGGCAAGGAGCAGGTTTCATGGCCATTCTCATTGCAAAGAACAGAAGAGGAGATGGATACCCTGGTTCGTGCCAATAGCATGACAGGGTGTAAAGGGAGGAAGAGCCATAGGAGGCCTGACCTCTTCTGTACCCCAAAACAGACAACTCTATTTTCCTCATGCATGGAGAAGGAAGGAAACAAAAGCATTTTGCCCAGAGAGTCAAATCCTGCTGGCATTTCTCTTACTTTGTTGCATTCATTTCACCTCACCCTATCTCTTTCTTTGTTGTTGCAGGAGATGTGTTTGCTTGTTTTTGACATATCTAGCTCTCAGCCCCAATACATGAAATTTGGTTGAGAAATCCAGGATCTACTTCTTTGGCCTGAAACATTAGATGGGAATCCTGATTTAATTCTCAGCTATGCTTTAAGATAAACACCTTCCCTCCTCAGATCCACCTGAAATCATTGCTTTTTTTTTTTTTTTTTTTTTTTTTTACAATGGATTTCTCCTCTGGTCCAACTCAGGTGCGCAAAAAGGCTGAGCCTGACAGATGTGCACTTTTATGGAAGTAACTGTTATGCGTGCTGATCAGTTTGACACCTGGCACTTCCCCAGTGACAAGAGCAAAGAGGTTTATGAAATGGTAGTTCCTACCCAGCATGTACATCTTGGGTCATAGGAGAAATGTGAGCCTTTCCCAAGGAACACATATGGCATTCATGAAAAATGATCTTAACGTGTTTGAAAGATAATTTGAGTGTGAGAGAGACTCATGAAAGCCGGTGTGGGAGCCTAACCAGGCTCAGATTCTCGAACTGACTAGAGAGACCTGAAATTTCTTCTAGAATCATGAGGTGCCTCTGCAATGGAATAATGATTTCCTATAAACCCTACAAGCTGGGAGTGGTACAAGAGCTTAACCAGATGCAGCCTTTGCAGGACTGTTAACTGTAACAGGGTTCCGGGCATGAGCTAGATGGTGATGGAGCTCCAAAAAGGGGGGGGCTTAGAGAAGGACCTGGGGTTATGTTCTCCCGCCTTCCTCTCTGCACTAAGTCTGTCTTTCCTTGCCCCTAGCTGGCTACTGCAGGATCCCAAGTCCCGAATTAGGACAACTGACAAAGGCTTTGTTGAATCAGTGGACAGATATTTTGATCTTCTGGTCCCCATAATGGTTCCTCTCCAGGTAAGGCCCAGGAAGTGTTTCCTTAATTCCTTTACTGTAGGGAGAGAATTTGTTCTGATTCCACCTGTGAATAGGCCACAATCTGCACATATAAAACATGAAGCTGACATTCCTGGGCTCTTAGATTCTGTACCATCAGCTTGAGGGCAGAAGCTTTCACTTGTCCTGTACGGTCATCAGGGCCTCTAAAGAACAGCATCACATAGAACATAAGTTGCACATAGTCAATGAGGAAGAGAGAGAGAACTGTTATGGGGAGGTTGCATTTTCAGACCTCTACCCATCACTCTGATGTGAAGGAAGATCCTGATTAAGCACCCATGGTGGTGGTGGTCACTGTCTGAGGAGAGGGCTGAAGAGAAGTTTACAAAGGTGTAGAGCTGTTCCAGGAGCCACACTCCTGAGCAGGCGGCAGAAGCATTTGGTTCTAGCACACAGGAATGTTGTTATCTTATGAGACTGCATGGAATAAGGATGCCTCTTTCCGATGTCACAAGATAGTCAATTTTTCTTGTGTGTAATAACATCCCACGGGTTGAATAGTTGATAGAGAGTGGCAGATCATCTGATTGTCAGTTGTGGAAAAGACTTGATCTTCTGCCATGTTCTGCCCTGCAAATTGAAATGACACGGTTAGATATTGGTACCACCACTGAGACAGCAAGTTATGACCACCCCATGACCTTATCTAACCCTAGTTCATTCTTCAAACCTCAATCGCTAGCTCCATCACCATTAGGTTTGGAAGCTGCTTTTAACATAGGAAGGTTTGGATAGTCGCTTGTTCCACCAGCATTGCCAGTAACGTGGGCACAGTGAGGGTCTGAGGGATGAGGCACCAACAGGAGAACAGTGATAGTGAAAGCCTCTCTCTGAGGCCTCTCTTTATTGCCTCCTCTCTTGACCTTTCATCTACTTCTTGTTTACTCTTTACCCACACCCTCATTAGAGCATATTGGATACAGCCGAGACCAGGTGCTTCTAGCCCCAAGCCCACTCCCGGTAGTGCTCGGCTTAACGACTTAACGAGTGCTAGTCAACTCCTCAGCCCACAGCAGTCATTGAACTTCCAGATGTGGAACCTGGGTCAGTGTGTAATAAGGGACAGAGCCGCAGGTTTCAGAGTTCATATTCTAGTGGTAACTGGTATGACATAGAAGAAAACACAGAGAGGAGGATTTCTGCCCCATTTTGAGTGCCCAGGAGGAGACAGAGGCCGAGTCTTCAGGAAGCTTGGCTTCGCATGTACCCAAAATATATGTTATCTTCTTCAGCAAACTCATTGTAAGTTTGAACCCTGGTAACCTTATGTTTCAACCCTCATATGCTTGTGTCTCAGTACCGCCATGGAGGCCCTGTCATTGCATTCCAAGTGGAGAATGAATATGGTACATTTAACAAGGATGAAAACTACATGCCTTATATCAAAGAGGTAATAACACTTTGTGTGTTTCTTCATTTATATGTTTCCTTCTATAAACTGTATTTTTCTGGCATGCATTTCTAATTTCTTCCTGCAGTAATAGGGCTAACATGCACTGTAAGGATATTTAAGCCAAAGTTTAATTCCACTATGAATTTATAATATCATCAGTACAATCAGGAATATTTAGAGTTAAATATGAATCATTAAAGCTGCGGTTAGTGAATGTGCAAGTACAGTAAATAGTGGTCAATGAGTTGATGATAGTGGTTACTAGGTGTCTACATAGGGGCCCATGCATCCTTTTGTTCCCTCACAGAGTGACATTCCCGGTCAGGCTGTACCTGCAGTCCTGTGCATTGTCCTCCCTGATGTTGGAGCTTCTTGTCTCTGAATTTCCATATTCAAAGGCTGATGAGGTTCCAGTCCAGATTGTATGCCTGATCAGTGTAATGAATAGGGCTAGAGGCTTCAGGGTCTGAGCTGACCCATCATCAGCTCTGTTCACAAAAAGCATGCAGCTCACCTGCTATGCAAGGAAGATGGGCAAAATACATCATAGGCCTCAGTGGAAGTGATGGATTCTGTCTAGAATTGGATCCAATCTGAGTCATTTGTCTCTTGAACCTTTGCTCATGGCTGGCATCAATGCATCAATAATTCACAGCAGATATTATATTTTTTAGAAATATATGTTTATATATTCAAAAATATTAATATTATGCCATATTTTGATACAGTGTGTCATACTCAAAGCACAATAAATACATCCTTCTCCTTGAATACTTACTGTTTGTGGTGAGCATATTTGAAATCTTGCTTCTTCTACTTTCTTATTTTTAAATACTCGGTGTTTTATCTTCACCAATACTCACATCACTGCACATCATAACTGTTTTTACCAAGTATTACCAGTCTGTCCAATTTCCTCCTGCTCTACTCTTCTCAAATTCTGGTCACCACCATTTTACCGTCAGCTTCACTGAAGCCATGCATCAGCTCCACACATGGGTGGAATTATTGGGTACCTGGCTTTCTGTGGCTGACTTCTTTCAGGTGATGTGCCAATCTCGTACCGTTCCCAAACAGGGTTCAAGGAAGGGAAGAGAATCACAGGGAGAAAGTTCGGCTCTCTGGTCACTTTTCTCATAAGCTTTCTATCAGATGTCCCTCTTCTTTAAGGCAGAAAAGGCTGCTTTGTTTTCTTGAATAGGCTCGGATAATTTGCTTGGTTTGTGATGCAGACCTGTGCTCAGTGTCCTTGGTCCCTCAAAGCACAAAGGGTTCTCCT
The DNA here is from genome assembly GCF_017591425.1 of Ochotona curzoniae. Classification (NCBI taxonomy): domain Eukaryota; kingdom Metazoa; phylum Chordata; class Mammalia; order Lagomorpha; family Ochotonidae; genus Ochotona; species Ochotona curzoniae. The sequence goes on from NW_024466046.1 coordinate 225,652, forward strand.
GTCTGCTCTCCTTCACATCCTGTAACTTACGACTGCCTCCAGAGTGTTTCCTAACAGACCCCGCTCTATGTTTTCCAAAGGGGACTTGGTTTAGGGGTTTTCAGATCTCATCTTAATCTACTTTTGGAGCTCACCCCTGGAACAATACTGGGATGAGACAAACCCAGTAATCTTCCAACTTCTTAATTTGAAAATATTCAGATTCTGATTTCACTGTTACGCAGTAACACATGGCTGTTTTATTCCAGTTGTGTTCATTTCCCAATTTGTTTATACAAGTTTTCTTCCAATGGGCACAAAGAAAAGGAGCTCATGTTATTGCTTTTTATCAACAGGCCCTGCTGAAAAGAGGGATTGTGGAGCTGCTTTTGACCTCTGATTTGATGAATGATGTGCGGAAAGGTCAACTTAAAGGAGGTACAGATGTAGAACAGTTTGAAGGGATAACTGGGGCTCTTACCTCGCTGATGTGAACTTTAAGCTCTCCAATGCCCATTTGCCCGAGTTCTTCAGACTTGTATTCCAGCGTGTGAGGACCTACGTATCTGCTCAGTGTTCTCGGATTTTGTGGCTTTTCCTTGCTGCTGCTGCTGCTGCTGTTGTCTCGGACAGATCATGAGGAAACCCTTCACCCTGAGCATGTTACCTTCGTCACAGCAGTTGCATTGCTAGGAATCTTTGCCTAAAGCTAGGAGAGTTTAACAACCCTGCCAATCCACCAACATGGGGTGTTTCTAGAAAATCAAGTAACCCAGTCCGGGATGAAATCCTACTGCCTCAGGCTTCTGTGTACACACGTTTGGATACTAAGTAGCAGCAAATGGAAACTCTCAGTGGCAATAGTAAATGAATAATATAGGGATAGGCATATGGGTCTTCAGCTCTTCCTTGTTGGCACATATCACAATGCCTCAGTAGACATGTCTTTTCTCTCTACAGCCTTGGCCACAGTCAATCAAAGAACACTGTGTCAGAGAATGTTTAAATTGCTGCATCAAGTACAGGTAAGATATCTGAAAGATGAAGTATCTTATCTCTTCTTCCACTACTCATAGCCTGTGTGTCTGGTGTCAGGGAGCCCTAGCATAGTTGCCAGTCATTTCAGGAGCATTTGTTTTTATGTTTGGAGAATTAGGAAGACTTCCCGCTACCATCATTTCGGCTTAGAGATCACACTGTGCAAATGTCTAAGATTAGTGAAGTTTTTCTTTTTTTTTTAAGATTCATTTATTTTTTTATTGGAAAGTCAAAAAAACACAGAGAAAGATCTTTCATTTGCTGATTCACTTCCCAAGCAGCGGCAGAGGCCAGTGCTGAGCTCATCTGAAGCCAGGAGCCAGGAAGTAGGAGTTTCAGTCGGATCTCCCACAGGGGCACAGGTTCCCAAGACTTTGGGCCTTTCTTTGCCTGCTTTCCCAGGCCACAAGCTGGTAGCTGGATTGGAAGTGGGACTGCCAGGTCATGAATGGGGGTGCATATGAGATCCTGGTGTGTGCAAGGCAAGGACTTTAGCTGCTAGGCTACCTTGCTGGACCCAAGCATAGTGAAGGTTTAAAGATATAAACCCTTATCATCTGTTCAGAGATAGATGATTCTAAGACTGATCTCAGAAATCAATCAATACCTTGTTTTGTTAATGTTGCTGTTTTCCAGCCAAATGCTGCAAGTCCTGAGAATCCGTGGTATTATTTCTTTATTACTTAACAGGAATTGAGAAGTCTCTACTTTCCTCTCAGTGCATTTCCTCTGTGGCAGTTTCACAACAGACTAAACATGGTCCATGCCATATCCTTTCCCTACCGAACAGCCTGATGTTGAATGTTGTCCTCTGTGCTGGCTCTGCTTTTCCCAGCTTTCCCTTGGGTTGGCCATTACGTTCACATCCACTGCCAAGTTCTCCTAATCCTCTTGTGACTGCATACTAGCCTTCGTTTCTGGTTGCAGCCCACAATTTACAACCATTTCTGGCACATACAGAGCCATCCCTTGCCCAAACCTTGTACATTGCAACTCCATTGCTCTCATTTCAGCTTTTCCCACTACTCCATAAATATTGATCAAAGAGAAAATGACACTTGTCAATTTCTACACATTTTCCAACCTAATACAAATTATTAACACAGGAAACCAAATCAGGATGAGTTATTTTTTTTAAGATTTAGTTTTATTACTTTTTATTGGAAAGGCGGATATACAGAGAGGAGAGACAGAGAGGAAGATCTTCCGTCCAATGATTCATTCCCCAAGTGAGCGCAACGGGCCGATACTATGCCAATCTGAAGCCAGGAGCCTCTTCCGGGTCTCCCATGCGGGTGCAGGGTCCCAAAGCTTTGGGCCGTCCTCAACTGCTTTCCCAGGCCACAGGCAGGGAGCTGGAAGGGAAGAGGGGCTGCCGGGATTAGAACCGGCGCCCATATGGGATCCCGGGCGTGAAAGGCGAGGACCTTAACCACTTGCGCCACCGCCCCGGGCCCGATGAGTTATTTTTATACATGTGTTTATTATATGAAAATTAATAATAGCTAAGATATGAAATCAACCAGGATGTCCATCATCAGATGACTGGATACAGAAACACGTGTATGTGTACACACATATGCACTATGAAATACTACTCAGCTATGAAATATAGTAAAATCTGTCTTTTGCAACACATGTGTTATCCGTGCTGTAGCATGAATCAATTCTTTGTCCTTTTTGGCAAGTTTCTGAATCTAGTTTTGAGCTCATATATGCAAAGCAATGGCCATACTAAAAAATGTACAGCTTTTCTTTATGAAAAGGTCTTCAGTATGTTTGCATTATTAGTATAATATGATGCTTTTAAAAAGTTTGGATGAAAACACAGTTATGCATATTATTAAGGTACTTTGACATTTTTGGTACAGGCATCCTTTGTGTAATGATTGCATTAGAATAAATAACATATGCATTCCTTCAAGTGTTTATACCTTGATTTTACTAACAACGTGAGCAACTTCTCTCCTGGATATTTAGGAATAACTTAGAGTATGTCCAGCTGTGTCACCCCACTATATAGAACAAGGTCTGCCACATGGTAATACTGTGCTCACAAATTAATGTCTTCCAATTCCCCCTTCCTCTCTCCCCTCTTCTGATCACTTCACTTCTATGACACAAGCTTATTTAGGTTGAAATATGAATAAAAACATGAAATATTTGCTTTTTTAAGATCTAGTTTAGTTTACCTAAAAGTGTGTCCTTTAAGCTTATCTATGTTGTTGCAAATGGCAGAATTTCAATCATTTCTTCTTTAAGAATAGTATTCTATCTTATGCATACACACTTTAGTGTCATCTATACATCTTTTGTTAAGAAATTACACTGATTCCATAGTGTTCGCCACTGTAAATATGTGTTTTTTTCCCACAGAAAAACAAAGGATTATTATAGATTATGGACAATTACACAGCAACAAATTTGATAACATATGGGAAATAAAAATTTTCTGACACACACATCTTACTAAGATTGATCATAAAGAAACAGAATACCTAAACAGACCAATGATGAATAGGGGATGGGATAAGAAAACCAAATTCTGTCATCAAAGAAAAGTCTGGGACCAGAAGGCTTCACTGCTGAATTTTGACAAACGGTTGAACAATTAACATTAATTCTTTTTAAATTATTTCAAAAAACAGAACAAGAGGGAATCTTTCCAAACACATTCTGAAGTCAGGATCACCCTTTTTTAAAAATTTAATAAATTACGTATTGCATTATGTGACACAGTTTTATGATACAGTCCATAGATTCAAGGGTTTTCTCTCGTCCAACTAATTTCCCCTATATTATGACAATAGTATGGTTTTTCAAAAGCACTCATAAGTCCATCACTTTGCTCTTTAAGTGTATCATGACTTCGTAGATGTTCAATGGCAGAAAGTCGGCATCCTATTGCAAAGCTATATTTAGCATTTTCCCTCAGAGTCCATCTTTCATTCAGACGTAGCAATGCATGCTGCAATGTACCTCTACGACATGGTATACTTGCCTCCAGACAAATCTGTGTATACACATGGTTACCTATATATCTATCGATCTTATATTTTGCAGGAAGGTTTTCCTATATCAGAGAGAACATATGATGTTTTTTTTCTTCCAGGATTGGCTTAGTGGTTGGGAATATTTCGTTGCAAATGGTAGATTTTCATTCTTTTTAGTGGCTGAATAGTATTTTGTGAAGTAGATGTACCACAGTTTCTATAGCTATTCCTCTTCTGATGGGCATCTGGCTTGTTTCCATGTCTTTGCTATTGTACAGCTGTAAATATAGGATGACAGGCGACTTTCCTATATAAAGATTTCATTTTCTTTCACTGGATTCCCAAAAGTATTTTGTACAATAGATAAATTCGTGAGTGCAAATGTCTCCTCAACAGGTGGATTAAATTTCTTTACATATTTGATTGGTTTTAGATTTGTCAGATCAAGGCAAAGTTCTATTTTTGTTTTTAAATGTTACATATATTTATGCTGAGAATTTTGCTAATTTGTGTGAAAAATCCAATGTTTTCCAAAAACAAATTCTGGGCCCAGCATGATAGCCTTGTGGGTAAACTCCTCACCTTGCATGCACACCAGAATCCCATATGGGTGTCAGTTCTAATCCCAACGGCCCCACTTCCCATCCAGCCTTCTGCTTGTGCCCTGGGAAAACCGTTGAGGACAGCCCAAAACCTTGGGACCCGAATGAAGCTCCAGGCTCCTGGCTTCAGTTCAGCTAAGCTCCGGCCGTTGCATTTGCTTAGGGAGTGAATAATGGATGGAAGATCTTCCTCTCTGTCTCTCCTCCTCACTGAATATCTGACTTTCCAATTAAAATAAGTAAATCTTAGAAAATTCTGAAAATTTAACAGTAAGGAAGATAATTTTGAAAAGATGCGTATGAAGCGGGGTAAGTAAATTCTTATTGAAATACTAACCCCAGAATGACTAAAAAATTTGATAAATTTTGGCAAATATTTTAAGAATAAATGATTGCACAATGATATATTGTTTCAGAAAATGCTTATGAAATGCTTCTCAGTTCATTTTGTAGGCATAACAGCACAGTGATGGCAAAACCTAATAAATATATATGCAAGGGACAGTGCTAACACAGACTAAAAAATCACTTCGCTTTCAGCATTTTGCATATCAAATCTAATCCAAAAAGTAGAAATGAAATACACATAATTGCATTCTTTTTCTAGATAGTTCTTTCTCTGCACCGTTGAGATTCTGTGTATTGTTCATGTCTGTAATTGTTAACTCTGTGCTTGTAATTGCCTTTGCATTTCTGGTGGGGCTGGTTGGGTGGTGGTGAGTTCTGTAAGGATTTGCTTGCTATGGAAAGTCTTTTTACTCTAAGCTTTGTTAGATGCTTCTGCTGGATAGAGTGTGCTTAGATGGCAATTCCCCTCTATCAAGATTTCGCGCTTTTGAACTCATATTCGCTTAGTCTGTAAATATTCTGATAAATACGATAATCTAACATAATCCTTGTAAATTACATGTCAGATTTTTCTGTTTTCTAATTACTTTGCATTTTTAAAAAGTTTTTCAGTGGCGTATGTTTGAAAGGCCATTTCTGGTTTTGAATTTGCTAGTGGACCTTTGAGCTTCCTCTTTTGAAAAATTCTTTTCTTCTATTCCAAAAATCTTGTTATTTAATCATCTTTCTAGTCATCTTTCCATCTGGAGCACTCATAATTAAAATGTTTGCTCCCTGGGGAGTTTCATGACATTATTAATTTTTATTTTTGGAAGACTTTTTCTACTGGTTGGTTTATTTTAAAATATCAATCTTCAAATTCATAATTGTTCCTAGCAAATCACTTATGCTAGTGGATTCTGTATTTATGTTTTAGTTTCGATTATTGGTCAATTATTTTTGACCAATTCATTCCTCAATCTCTAATTCATAAAATGTATTAAGTTCTTAATGTTGCTGAAATGTCCGTATTCTCTTGGGTTTCCTTGAGCTCCCATAAAGCCATTGTTTTTAATAATTCCTTGTGTCTCTTGCTCGACTATTAAATTCATTTGTAGGACTTATGTTTCCTTGAGTTTTTATTTTCTGGGTTCATATATATATAATGTATTTATGGTGAGTCAGTTGAACCTATACACTTATAAATTGTCTTTCATATTAAGATTTTCTGCTAGTATTCCTTGTATTCCTTGTACCTGCTTTGGTATAAGTAAGCACTTTAGAATCTGTTTAGTTTCTTGAATTATAATCAACACCGGTGCTACCCACAGGTGTCCCAGTGTTCTAGTTTAAAATGTTGTGAGATTACACCTAGCAGGCATGACTATTCCCTGAATTCTGGAAGTTTGCTGGCAGTTCTGGGTGTAGTGTACTTGGCTACGTGTGATCTGTCACTTCCACATCGTGCACAGTGATGTGGCAGGGTGTCAGTGTGTGAGGCTCCTTAAGGCATGGATGCACCAGGATGCTCCTATGGAGGACCTCTTCATTGTTTTGAATTGCATATGTGACTACATGAGGCTTATAAGGCAGAGCAGCTTCAAGAGGCAGTCTGACAAGTTTTTTCCTGGGTAAAGGGAGGGTGTGGAGTACTGAATGTCTGCTTTCCGACATAGAGAACATTTCTTAGAGTGGGTTATTCAACAGCTTTTCTTAAAATTAAAAAAAAAAATTAGTCCATCTGAGAGGGGGAAAAGAGACAGAGAGATTTATTTCATCTACTGGCCCATACTTCAAACCTCTGCAACTTCCAGGGACTACATCTGGATCCCCCATGTTAAAAACAGGAAACGAGATGAAACGGGCCATCATCACAACCTTCTAGTGAGCACATTAGCAAAGACCAAGTTTAAAAGTGAAAGATTCATAGTTGAAACATGGCACAGCAATATGTGCATTTCAGGAGACATCTTAAATTCCACAGCAGATGCCTTCCACTCAATTGCAATCAGGTTTCTTTATATCCAGAGTGAATTCTTTTGGTTCCAGCCTGGAACACAAGGTTGGAATCATGGCTGTTGCTCTCGTGTACTTCAAGCAGGTGCCTGAAGCTGAAAGGAGGGGACAGTGTAGTTGAGGAACCAAAGTATGGATGGTGGGAAACATGGAACTAAAGAAGGGAGGAGTTGGGATTGGCGTGGTGGCTAATGCCTAGTGTCCTCACTATGCATGAACTGAGATCCCATACAGGTGCTGGTTTGTATCCCTACTGTCCCGCTTCCAATCCAGCTCTCTACTTGTGGCACAGGAAAGCTTTGGCACCCTGCATCCATGTGCAAGGTTCAGAGGAAAATCCTGGCTCCTGGTTTTGGGTCAATTCTGGCTGGTCATGGTGGCCACTTGGGGAGTAAATCAGCAGCCTGAGGATTTTCCTCTCTGTCTCTCCTCCTCTCTGTATATCTCACTTTCTAATAAAAATAAATAAATCTTAAAAAAAAGAAGGTGGTGAAAACTAATGAATCAAAAAGAAAAAGCTCTGAATTTATTAAAACCGAGATCTTTACATTTTCTAGTGATTCATTCAGGGCTTATGATATTTATGTTCTGTTTTATGATGATGATTCTTGCTTGATTTTATTTGTTTCTAGGGAAACATGCCCATTCTAATTATGGAATTCTGGATTGGTTGGTTTGATCTTTGGGGTTTCCCCCATGTGACTAAAAACCCACATAGTAAGTATTAAACAATTCTAGACAATGGAAAATGTTTCTGCATTAGAATATTTGCATGAGCCTATGCTGATTGATGCAAATATTCACTCAGCCTGTTAGGCCCCTGTTTTGAGCCAGGTACTGAGGAACCACAAGTAAATAAAAATTATAATATTTTTATACTGACGGAAAGTCCATGATTTAGGGGAGTTGACAGATGTTTGAAACGCCAGTCACTATTTCATTGTATCTGTGGAGGTTTTCTTTAAAGAAGACAAATAGGGAGCAGTGACAGGAGAGTTGTAACACATCGGCACAGATAAAGGAAGGACACAGAGCTTATGTATTTTCTGTGGCATCTCCCCAAAGGGAGCAAATCTTACTACAGAACTGAATTTGGAGGGTAAAATTAGCAAGAGAGTGCAGTGACTTGTTGAGAGCCTGCATCCTGGGAGCACAGTAAGGGTATTGCTCATTGTCCTACAGAACAAGCCGTATGACCAGAGGCAGATAGCTTTCCGTGATCTGTGTCAGTGTCCTCACAGAATATTGGGAATTATCAGTAAGTCTACTGTCAGTATTGTTGGAAGGGACAGACACTGCTCTGTACAACAAAGGCTGAAGAGTTGTGTTCATTTTGAAAATCATGTTTTCACTAAAAATAACCTTTTATCACTATTAAGTGGATAGACCCACTTGTACATATATGAAAAATTTTTTTAAAAAAATATTTGTTGGCTGAGAAAAATCATGCTTTTTAGACTAAAAATGGAATGAGTAAAATAAAACATCATTGTCATTGCCAGCAACAACACAGCTCTGGCATCACTACCAACAACCATGCCAACTACAATAACACCAATATGACAACAAAAGCACCAATACTACTACCAGCAACAGAAACTACACAATTCAAACTTCAGGGACACTTCTACTGCCAACAGTAATGTCATCAAAACGGTAACACCAGTAACGCCTACCAGGACAGCTACAATGATAGTAACTAAAGCACCACTGAGAATACTTGTATTGATGGCACTGCCGTCATCAATGATCATAGTAACTGTGGTAGCAATAACAGCAAAAGCAACACTCCTATCATCAACACACGAACCAACAACAGAATTCCAATACCATTGCAAACTCTAATAAGCAATACCAAACTCAACAAAACTGTGACCAATGGCAGAAACAAACATATCAGAGCCAACGGAAGTAATAATCCACAACAAAAAGGAAGAATAACAGCAGCTAGAATACCCATATGGCAAAGCAGCAGTTATCTGATCAGTTCTATGTCATGCATTGTGTCATGTTTTATGTATATGTGTTTATGTGTGCATATCATCTTCAGCTAACTTTCTTTTAAGCCTGTGAGGTACTAGGGGTCATTCCATGCAATTAACAAATTAAAAATCAGAAGTTTTGAGAAAGAAAATAGATTGATTAAGAGAAATAGTGCAGGGCACAGAAGGACTGAATGCCACATCTAACTCATCTTGACACTCTTACATTTTTAGAATTTGTTCTGCTGTTCCTCACTGATATTTTTATTTTTAAATTTCTTTTGCTTTGTATTTCTATGACTGGAGAAATTTTATACACTTCATATATACAGGTATTTAGAAAATAATGATATTGTGACTAGTAGAAAGACAAATTGTGTCTATTTACACATGAAGGCAAAGAGTTTTTGTAGATTAAATTTCACAACCCTCTATGGACATTAACAGGAATTCAAATCACTTGTGCCCAGAGACAGTTTCTTAGCATTTATTAGTGGAGGTATGCTAAACCTTTGTACATCTTTATAACTAATGAAAACTGGATATTTCAGGAATGTAAGAAGAATACTTTGGGTTTTATTTAATAATTCCAGTTCCAGTATTTGAAAAAGAAAGGTTTATAAGGTTCTAGAATGGTGTAATTACTAGAACAGTTCTGGTAATTTTCTCATTTTATGTTGCAATTCTAGTGGAAATTGATTGGAAACAATCAATGATGTTTTAAATGACAAGAATTCAAATTAAACTTCTTCCTCCTGTTACTTTTTAATATTATCTATGTTCTCTTTTCCCTCTATAGTTATTGAATATATTGCATCTGAATTTATCCAGTACGAGCTGTCTTTCAATGTATACATGTTTCATGGTGGAACCAATTTTGGTTTCCTGAGTGGGGGTACATATGTCAACAAGATGCACAGGACTGTAGTGACCAGCTATGGCAAGTATTTCCTGCTCCTCTACATTAGTGGGACTGCAACACTATAAAGAATGCTCTGGACACATTCTTAAATCCTTGAATCTAAGACCTATGACCTTTACTGAGCAATGAGCACATTCATGTCTTTCTTCTGGTTTTCCATGATGTCCATCATATCTCATCTGGCCATCACAGCACTAGGAGTCCCTTCACTCATCTTGTCCACTGACTTTTTTATTTGGGCCTCTAACTGGTGATTGCTGCAATGCCCAGATGGAAAATTCAGATAGAGGGAAGAAAATATGTCCAATATTTTTTGAAATGGAAGGATTACTCCAATGTCCTGGAAGCTAGTGTTTCCCAGGAAAGGTTGTGGGACAAGATCTTATATTTCCATGACATGCCCATTCTTAGTGTGGGCTACAATATTCTGGAGGTAAGGAGATGTTGTTTCCATATATTTCCCATAAGTCTGACACATTGCATGCCGAATGCAGACATAGAAACATCTACAGGGGTTGAAAGTCCATGAACAGGGCTCTGGTTGTCTTGCAGACTGTGAGGCTTTGCTGACAGAGGCTGGAGATTACACAGAAAAATATTTCAGGTTTCGAAGACTCCTTGGCTCCCTCTCAGGTAATCAGTCAACATTTAAGTGGAGGATGGTCATTGTTACGTAGGTTCTGCATTGTTTTTATGAGTGAGATTGGCAAGAGCTTAACGATGTTAATAAAAGCAAGGGCAATGGATATGGCATTGAGGAAGCATTTCCAAGACCAGGTATATTGGTGGTTCCAATGAGACACGCAAATTAAAGGCACTGGTTTCCTGGGTTTTGGTGAATGTTATATAAACCTACTTTTAAAGTTCTCCATAAAATATGTGACATAGTAACATCTTCACAAGAGAAAACTATTGCTCAGTTAAACAGCGTTGTTTAACCATATACTGAAGTTAGAACCAAGGAAAACCCAGCACTGTCAAAAAGCTTCTTGAAAGGTTTCATTCTGATGGCCAGGGTTAGAACTCACAGGCTTCTGTGCCTTGGCATGTGTAGATTCAAAAGGGTTCACTCAGCAACTGCCTGCTGACCATCATTCTTGGAAAAGCATATCCATGTTTTAGGATAGGACTCCTGCCACTGGTTTACTTACAATAGGTGAAGATTCTTACAGAAGGCAGTAGTTGTCCTGGACACTTCTCATGCTGCGATCTATTTTCACTTCAGAAATTCCCTTGCCCCCACTACCTGATCCTACTCCCAAGTCTGTGTATCCTCCTGTGAGTATGTTACACTATTTGCCACTGTGGGAAACCCTACATTACTTAAATGAGGTGAGTATTCTTTGGGCATTGGGGTAGGGGTGGCCAAGGGCAAGACATTTTTAGCTCTGTGGAATAGAGATTCCTCCAAGGAACTTTGTTTTAAAAATGTAAGGGCCAGCATTGTGGTGTGGGCAATTTAGTCATTCCCTGAAATTTTGGCATCCCATATCAGAGTTTTGCTTTACATCCTGGTGGCTTGGTTCCCTGCTGATAATCTCAGGAAAGCAGGGGAAGATGAACTGGTTGCTTGGCATTTGCTTGGTGCCAGGCTCCTGTTTGGTGGCTCCAGCCCCAGTCATTGAGACAAAAGGACTGAGATTTGGCAAGTGCAAGAGTCTCTTTCTCTCACTCTGCTTTCAAGTAAACAAAACAATGCTAATAAAAAGCCTCTGCATTTCATCCAGACTTGGAATCACAGTCCATCCAAGTGGACTTTAAATGGATTTGATCTTGAACTAAAACGTGGAGGAAAGGGCTATCTGGTGGGTGGGGGATCCTGTTGCCTGACTCAGGTGTGTGGTGAAAGCTGACGTGTGGAACTGTTATCCAAATGGAGACAACCATGAAAGCCCTAAAATGTCTGCATCTGAAACTTCAGCACAGAATGTCTGCTAGCATTCATAGTCAATCAGTCATCACTCAACTTCTGCAGGTCTTTACTCACACCGGAAAACTACACATCTGTCTTATATTGAATAACAGCCGCAAATTCCAAAATCAGCTTGTGAAATCAAAATGAGCTGAGCTCCTCCTTACCCTTCTGGACAAAGTGCAGTGACTGTCAGTTTGAACATCCTAAAGAAACAGCATCCCAGAGCATAATTCATCATCTTGTCCTTATTTTCTTTTATTCCACATTTACACATTTATTTAAAGAAGTCCAGGAGGTCTGGCAATGTCAGAGCCAGGGACCAGGAGCACCGTTCAAGTCTCCAGCATTGGTAGCAGGAGCCCCAAGCACCTGGAAGAATTTATGATGTTTCCCCCGCCCTCCCCTCCGCCATTAACTAGAATGTGAATTGGAAGAGCAGCTAGGATATGATTTGCTGCCCATACTAGATGATAGCATGCAGAAAGTGGCTTTTTGAGCTATGCCACGCTGGCTCCTGTTTTATTTTATTTTTAGCTTTTTTGTTTTGCACTTCTAGCTTAGTACACTTGTTCATGAGTAAGTGAGTAAGGCATTGTGATTCTGGCATTCTATATGGCTGTCAGTCGAGTCCTGGTGGTTTCACTTCCAGCCCAGTTCCCTGCTAACACTGTGCCAGGAAATGTAGTACAAGATGAATCAAGCACTTGACTGGCTGCACCCACACTGGAAACTTGGAAGAAGCTCCTGAATTCTGGTTTCAGACAATGGGAAGTGAACTGGCAAGTGGAAGATCTCTCTCTCTGTCTCTCTCTCTCTCTCTCTCTCTCTTCTGTCCTTCACTGCCATTCAAATAAGTACATCTTTAGAAAAAACTAAAGTGAAGTTTATTATTATATTTCTTATCTCTGAGGAAATACTGTTAGTTTTCCCCATTCTGTAGGATCTGTATTGTAGGTTAAATAGTAGGTTATAGTAGCATTTATTGTGTTAAGGAATATTCCTTGAATACACAGTTTTAAATCATTAATATTAATGAATGTTACTTTTTACACATATCTAATAGATAATAATATGGTTAATGTGTTTCATTCTATGATGCTTACTAACGTGCATATTGAAATATATTTACACCACTCAGATTCTATTGGATAATGTGACTGAAATGTAAAATGTAGTGTTGGATTTTATTTTCATTTTCTACATGGCTGCACATGCTCATTTTTCCTTTATCTTTTGCCTTGCTCTCCTTTTCATTCAGTGCATATCCTTGCTGATGAAGGCAGAATATAGCTGAGTCTTTTTAAATTAATTTTTCCAGTCTGTATCGTTTGACTGGAGAGTATAAACCACTTGAAGTGATTATTATTATTTAAGTGTAACAATGTTTTGTACCATTGTTTCATAAATCCTCAAGGTTTTCTTGGAATTTCCTTTGTACATTTTACCGGGAGATTTCCTCTCTTCATATTGATTTTTATTATGGTGAATATCAATTCTCTATTTCTGCGTGCACTACATCCTTACCAACATTTGTTGGGCTGGACAGATAATGGCAAATAATTTCATCTTTCTGTTTGTTTTGGAAGGTATTTACTTTGCCTTCATTTATTTGATAGAAAAGTAATCTGTGTTGACAATTTTTATTTTATTTTAAATTCTTGGATTATAGACTATATGTCTTCATTCTCTCCTACTCCTTAAGATTTCTGATGAGAAATCAAATGTTAGTCTAATTGTGATCCTCTAAAAATGAGCTGCTACTTATCTTGTGTGCATATATATTGAGAACTTATGAGTTTTCTAATATTTCACCTTTGATTGCCAAGGGTTGACCTTCTATATCAGGTCTTCTTTCTTCTGCCTCATACTGTCTGTGGCTGAGATGTCCCACTCTGTTTTGTATTTGGAGTCTTGAATTCTCCATTGCTATTATTTCCATTTCAATTGTCTCAAAATCTCAATTGTAATGCATAATTTTTCATCAATGTCATCTATAATTTTATCTCAATAACTTGTTCTGTGTTCTTTTGCTTATTCTCGTGATTTTTTCCATTCATTTTCAGATAGTTCATCAGTCTCTTATTCACAATTGAAACATTGTCCTGTTCCTTTTGGGGGAGTCACACTGTGTTCCTTGTTTTTGTTCCTTGTATTCCTATGTTTATTTTTAGGCTTTTCTGGAAGCACTATTGTTTTTTGTCCTCTGCTGGAGAAAATAATGCCTCTATGGACTGGTGGAGTGATTATTTTTTCAGAGGGTTTTGGAGGTGCAGATAGGGTATGTCTTGCATACTCTGGTCAGTGCTTAAGTGTTGAGTGAGACTCACAGGTTAACACCCGATTTGGGCATGATATATCTTCTATTTGCTCAGCATAGGGGATGCAATGACCATGACTGTTAGTGTAGTCACAGTCATGTCTTCTCTTTCACGGTGTCCAATGTCCAGGTTTACCCAGACCAGGTACATTCCTCACTCAGACCAGGACAGATACCATGCAAAAGATCTGTGCAGTTCTTTGAGTGCCTGGAGACGCAGCTACACAACACATATTATTATGCCATCATAGAGTCTCCACCATTTTGGCACAGAAAACCCCCACTGTCAGACATTGCTCAGGATTCCCTCGGCCCCAGAGCATCCCTTGGCTGCCAAGATAGCAGCGGCATTCCCAGCTCCAGATGCCAAGGAATGTTGGGACCTCATCTTCCCTGTGGGGCCTGTTGGATAGTGAAATGAATGTGTTCTTCACAGTAACAAATGTGTGTGCTGCCACCTGTCAGGAAACCAACCCAGACTCAAAAGAGGGAATGTGTGTGCCTAGGTAGAGCCTGCAACCACAGTTTTCATTGATACTACTGATTTATATGTATTAGCAATTACTCTTGACTGCTTCAGGCCATCTTCATACTGCACCTGCTCCCCACTGGTCCAGGTGCTTTGTGGGATAATGAGATTAAAGAAGTTTCTGCCACCCGCATGTTAACCCACCACAGCCCTTCCCTCTACTCTAGCTTCAGTCTAAACTGGGAGTCGTTGTGGTCTGAGAGATTTCTCTCCAGGCAGTATCTCAGTGACTCTGACCCACCTGTCTCTCCAGAACTGCTGTCTTTTTGGTCCTATTGTGGTGTCTGCTTGCTGCTGGATGACCATTTACACTGGCATCATCTACACTGCTCCACAAGGTTTCTCAATCCTCTTCCAATTTCTGTGGTGGACCCCTACCTAACGCAAACCTTGGAATGCACCTTTTCAACATTTCTTTCACCAGCCTTCCCTAGTTGAAATTACCATTATGGTAATCTGAGTTTCTACTATTAATCTAACTATTTCTATCATTTGCTGTTACCAAAGCTTGATTTTCATCTTCTTTATTGCATATCTATTTCACTAGTGAGATTGTTACTTTTGTGTTTTTGTGATGGCAGCTGTTGTCCTTTTAACTATACTGTAAGATTGTCTTGAGTATTTCTTACAGAACACTCTGGAAATGATGAATTCCTTACATTTCTACTTGTACTAGAAAGTCTTTTTTTTCATTCATTTCCTTTGGATAACTTTACTTGAAACAGTATTCTTGACTGGATATCTTTCTTTCAAGAATCTGACTGTATCACCCCAATTTTACCTGGTTTATATGATTTCTATTAAGTTTTCTGCTGTTAGTTTGATGGTTCCTTTATCTGTGATAGCATAATTTTATTTTTATACTTATATACTGTTTTGAAAATTCTATGTTCTTACTTTTGACAATCTGTCAATGAATTTTGTCACTTTTACTTGTCCTTTGAGTGTATTCTACCTCAAATTTGGAAAATTTTCAACAATTATTTCATCGCATTCTACCTCAAATTTGGAAAGTTCTCAACAAGTATTTTATTGGCCACATTTTGATTGTGTTTATATTTCTTCATCCTTCCTGCTGAACCAACAATGATGGTCATTTAATGATGGCCTATGCATTGAATAAAGTTTTTCCATTCTTCCCCAATTTTTTTTTCTTTTCTATTTTTTTTTTCTTGATATAGATGTTTCAAATAACCTATCTTCAAACTAAGAACTTTTTCCTGTGCCAGCCCAACTTAGCTAGTGAGGGTGTCAACCACGTTTTATTTTATTTTGTTCTATTTCATTTTATTTTGTGTTTTTTTAAGCTCCATGTTTTCTGTTTATGTTTTATAATACCAAATTGCTTTATGCATTTCTCAATTACATATCATGAAATTTCTTCCAAATGGTGTTGAATTTTCTGTTGCTGATATCTTGTATTTCAGTGTCACTACATTGAGTTTTTTGTCAGACAAAATCTTTTGATTAAAAATTTTTTTTCATGGTATGGTTTCATAGACACAAGGAATCCTTTCTCTACCTTCCATTATTCCACAGCTCTGAGATCCCTCATTGTATTACAATATTATAGTTCTTCAACAACAGCTGGAAGATCATCATTCTGTTATTCAAGTGTTTTATGGCATCATAGGTACAGACAATGGTAGACAGTTTAAAATCCTGTTATCCAGGTATATTTAACAGTTTCATTGGCAGTCCTTCTACTGGGGAATAGAGATACGTTCTGCAACGTATCTTCTCTCCTGGTATGCTGGTCTCAATTTTACAGCTCATTTATGAGAATATATGTATATGTAGATCTATACCTGTATTTATACATCTTGTCTTTTACGTGGAGGTTGCCTTAAATCAGCAAACATATAATATTTGTCTTTGGTGATTGGCATATATCACTGAGTATAATGATCTCTAGCTGGGACAATTTGTTGTAAATGGCAGAATTTCATTCATTGTTTTTCATGGCTGAGTAGTCTCCGATGGAGTAGATGTACCACAATTTCTTTATCTTTTGCAAGGCATTTTGGGCTTTGTCCAGGTCTTTGTTGTTGTATGTTGTGCTGTCAGACACATTCTTATCTCCATTTCTTCTTCCTAATGCTGCTGGTTTCTTTGGGAAGCATCATATTAACTTGTCTTTTTAATGATCCTGTGGTCCAAGTTTGATTTTATGGATTTGCTACATTAATTATCTCTACCAATTTTATTGGGTAGCTTTTATAGTATCATCATTTCTGTTCATGATGTCTCCAGTATCAGTTGGGCTGTGTTGGCTTTTGTTACAGATAGGGTGCTTAGTGCAATGCCTGTGTGCCTTCTTCATCTATAACTCAAAGCTGGTGATATGTGCAAATGGGTCATGGCCTAGGCTCCAGAGGTTGTGCAATTATCCCATAACCTACAAAGCATGTCATTCTTGCAGAAAGGACAGTTTTCCTGTCACCTCTAAGCATGGTGCATTAGACTGTGGGTGAGGGGTGCCCATCATTTTCTCTAGACTAATGGGGACAAGTCTGGTCTTGTTGACCCACATGTGTGACCCTCAGTATTAATGAGAGATTAATGATGTTACAGCCAATGTTGCCTCTTCAGTATGCTTCCACCATTACCAGCACCTCCTAGTCATTGAAGGTGAAAGTACAGGAGCATTATCACACAGTGTCTCCTTTCATTTCCCAAAGAAATCTTGGGGACTATTATACGATACAATATAATGTGAAAAATAGCTTTAAAAGAAGTCTCCTGACTTTTCATTAGTTTGGCAGCTTTTTGCTGCCATGTCTCTCTCATAGCCATTCAAGTTGAATCTTCCAGTCAACATGGAAAATCTTCCTTTAAATAATGGAAGTGGACAGTCGTTTGGATTCATCCTCTATGAGACTAAAATCTGCTCTGGAGGCCTTCTGCATGTCCATGTTAGTGATATTGGAGAGGTAAGTGTCTTCAGACTACCACTTTGGATCAGCAAATGCTTAGCAGACCTCTGCCATTGGAGAAGGCGCTTAGTCACATATCAACATTAGCATTTTTGATTGCATTGACATTATCTCTGATGTGGGGGGAATTAGGAATACAAAGTCAAACTTTCCTTCTTTTACACACTTCAAATTCTATTGCAACATGATGCAACAGAGCTAACCCTGACTTCATAAGAACCTTTCTGTACGTGTCTCTGTGTCTAACACTGGCTGCCTTTTTGTGCAGGTTTTTCTTAACGACACAGTACTAGCGTCTATTAATAGTGAGCTTACGAATGTGGACATTCCAGCATTCACGGTAGGTAACTTCAAAGTCCTACTTCACCAAATGAAATGCCAGAGTAATCTGTTCCTCCTAAAGGTTTTCCCCTTGCTATTAAACTACATTTGGTGTTGTTTCTCACTTCAGGCATCAGCAGAGCATGATGTATCTCCCAGGACAGCATCCATTAGTAACTATTGTCTTATCTATGACTTGCAATTCCCCATTAGAAGTTTGTTCCAAGTCCTTATTTGGATTCTTGATTAAAGGAATAGCCATGTTTCTTTGCTGCTTCTAATAGGACCTGTGGAGGATGGTGGGGATATTTTATATGGAGAAGAGCAATATATATATATCAGTCCTTATGAGAATGGGACCACTGTTACTTGTGAAGCCATTTTCATCCATTTGCATGTCTTTTTCTCTGAGACTCCAACAAAAGAGTACATTCTAGAGGGGGAAAAAAATCAGCCTTACTAAACAACTGCCACGCATTGTTCTGTTCCAAATAGGGTTGTCAACTTCTCAGGATCCTTGTGGAGAATCAAGGACGGGTGGCTTTTTCAGACAGAATGCAAACTGAGCAGAAAGGTAGGCTCTAGGCCTGGAAATCAGGCACCAGCTTCTCTTCAGTTACTTGGAACATGAACTTTGAGTTATGTTGGGAAAGTAGTAATTAGGACCTCCATGGTTAGACACTGAGGTTCTAAGATAAAAAATTTCTCTTCGTCCTGGTTCTATCTCCTCTTATTCTCCAGCGCACGAAGGTAAGTATGTGCACATTTTAATGTCCTTGACCACATCAATCTTCTGTGCAGAGTTTTAGGGCGTTTCAATGCCAGGTGGGCAACTTATTGGGAGTGTTGAAAAATCAAGCAAGGAAACTTGCTCTCACAGCATGAGACAAGTGTGTGGCCTGGCTGTGCTCTATGATGCATTTACCTACCCTAGACGCTGGAGAGTGTCAATCTTTATTTCTTCATAGTCCCTTTTCTGCCTCCCTTTCCCAGGAATAACTGAAACTATTACTCTCAATGGAGTGATTCTGAAGGGCTTTAACATCTACTGCTTGGAAATGAAAATGAACTTCCTTGAGAGGTATGTCCCTGCCCAAACTCAGTGGCCACTTTTAGCGATCAGCTGACTGCGTTTCTAACCTATTCACTTTGCAGAGAATGTTCTGGAAGCTCAGAGAAGTGAAGGAATTGAGTCTATGCTTTTAGTTACTTCGGAATAACTACAAGAATAAGCCCAATTCCTAGTCCAGTGCTTCCTGCTTTACTCATATCATTGAAGCAGAATCTTTGATCCCATGGGGCAAGGTGATGTGAAGTTGGAGGCTAGAGTTCAGTTTTCCTTTCCTTCACATCTTGGTTCTTTTTTCAGACTCCGCTCTGCCACCTGGAGGTCCATCACAGATAGCCATATAGGTCCTGCCTTCTACAGGGGGACCCTGAAAGCCGGCGCTTCTCCCAAAGACACCTTCCTGAGTCTACCTGTAAGTGGACCTCTTCGTGTGCCCACTTGTTTGATTTTTAAAGCTAGTGTTATCCTGAGGTGGTAGTGTAGCCTGTTTTGCCACTGCCTGTGACATCAACATTCCCTGTGAGTGCCTGTATGAAAAATGGCTGTTCCACTTCCAGTGGGCCTGAGGAACCAATGGGATGTATCCCAAATGCCCAGATGTTGGGGACCCCGTGCACACATGGGGATATCTGGAAGAATGCCCATGCTCCTTCCTACAGTTTGATACCACCTCCAGTGTTGAAACAATTTAGGATGTGAAGATCTCTCTTTTTCTCACCCTCTCTCCCCTCCTCCCACTCTGTTTCCTTCTAAATTTTCTCTCTCCTTCTATCTTTGTAACTCTACCTTTCAAATTGATATAAGTAAATGATTTTAAAAATTAGTCTTAAAACCATATTATTTCATATTCTGTGTCGCTTCCATGCCTCCATCTTCTTCCTCACTGCCAAACAAACCTCACACGTTTTCTCAATCTTCCTAATTTAGTATTGTTCAAGAAAATAATATGTTGAAATGCCATCGAAAAATCAAATAACAAGATGTGAAGAGAGAATGGTATAATACTTTGGGTCCACACTTCCAACCAGCCTGTGTTTACACGCGTGACATTAGTAAAATATACGTGCCCTTGTTTTATACCACTGGCATCATCTGCAGACTCTACTCTGCTACTTGAATTTTTGAGAAGGAGGCAGTTTAGTTTTTAATCTGGTATATTGCTTTATGTATAATGCACAACAGTAACATAAATGTTCCAAATCACAATCACAGAATTGTCATCTCATACTTATCATTGAGATACAAAGTATAATTTTAGGATTACTTTTCCACCAAATATAGCTGTCATTTTTACTTCTTGTTCAGTGCTTCCTATTTTGGATTATGGAAACTGAACTATAAGGTATTCATTCTTTTTAGTATTGTGTCTTTTATTCATCATTGTTTGTGAAACCCAATCATTTCTCTAGGTTTTTTGTTCATTTTTTTCAATGCTGTATAACATTTTTAACTTTTAAAAAAATTTTCATGACACAATTTCATAGGCTCAGGGATTTCACCATCCACCCCCTCACTGTTTTCCCGGAGATTATTGCAATAGTACAGTCCTTCAGCAGCAGTCACAAGTCCATCATTCTGCTATTTAACTGCATCCTGACATTGTCCACAAAGACAGAGATAAAATGAATATACTACCCTTTATTATTCAGGATTCTACTATTGAAGGAGAGTTTGATGATCGCCAGGGTTGGACTAGCTTAGGAAATTAAGATTCTTTTACATTTATGTTTGGCACGGAGACATGTTTCTCAGGCTTGATATCAAGGCTTAGGTTCTAATAAATGATTCGGGAATGAGACTCAGGGTTTCAGGAGTGCTGTGTGATCAGGATTCAGTACATCTCACAAGGAAATCTGTCTGCAGCTAGCAGTTCCTCATTTCCTTCACGGGATGACTGACAAGAATGGATATGACTCTTCCAAATAAAAGGTCAACATGCTTCTGTGTTTGTTCTATTATATGTTATATAATATAATAATATATCATTTTCATATTAATGTATTATATAGAATATTATTATATAACATGCAATGTGTAATATATAAATATTTTATATCTGGTATATAAATATATCATATAATATATTATATATAAAATATAGGATAGTACATTATATTTACATGTAATATGATATATTTTATATAATACATTATACATTATATATACACATTATATATATAAACAAGATATATTTACAATATCTTTATTTCTTAATTTTTGATTGAAAATTAGGCTTGCTTGAGCTTCTCTCTATTGGGTTCTTTTCCATTATGGACTCAGTATTGTTTGGTTCTGTGTCCCATGGTTATGAAACCATGGTTATGGTTATCTGCATAGATAATATATGCCTCCATTCCTGCCAGGTTTTATATTACACCACATACTTGTTCACAATGCTAACTAATGATCCTTTGTCTTTCTGTGGATCCTTTGTCTTTCTTTGTCTTAGTTGCAATTGCTTATTTTTTTTTTACTTTGGACTTCATTTATTTGGGCATTTATTTTGTTAGCCTATCTAAAGTTAAACATTATCCATATTTGGAAAATTTCAATTCTTAATTTCACCTACCTTTTGTATTCAATTTCATTTCCTTGATTTTTGCTTTTATCTCCAAAAGAAATGGAAGGAGGGAGAGAGAAAGGGAGAGAGAGCAGTTATTTTATGTTTCAATCCTGTAAGATTTCAACACCCACGTCCGTTCAGATCAAAACCAGAACACGGGAACTCCTTCCCAGCCTCGCAAGTGGATAGCATGGGCAAAGGAACGGGGTCATCACACTTGCCAAATCGGTCCATTAGTAGGAAGCTGGGTCCAAAGAAGAGCAGCCGGAACGTCAAAGGAACAGCTCAATGTGTGCCTGGTCCGTTGCACTACAGCATTGACGATGAACTAAACCTTCAAACTGAGCAGTGACATCCACTGCTGAAAGGTTGTTACGGATCATTTATACCTTTCCTTTTTAATTTTACTCTTTTAAGGAATGTTTTCTTTATTCTTTCCAACACCTCCACATTGTAATAAGGAATATGGCTTTCTTAAAGGGCGACTTAACCACTAGGTCGAATGCCCACCTTTTCTCTCATTTTTGAAACTCGTTTTAGTGAGTTAATATTCCTCATTTCCTTGTTTGTACTTTTGACAGTTCAGATAAAGCATTTAACTCCTTCCTGGCTTACATAAGGTCCTGCTGCACATGTTGTAGATACTCTGTGTCCCACAGTTTTCAGTTATTTTACTCTTGGCAAAGATATTTTTTTAAGATTCCTTTTATTATTATTAGAAAGTCAGATATAGGGACAGAAGGAGAGACAGAGGAGAAGATCTTCTCCCCATTGATTAACTTCCCAAGCGGCCACAACAGCCAGAGCTGCGCTGATCTGAAGCCAGGAGCCAAGATCCTCTTCTGGGTCTCCCGTGTGGGTGCAGGGTCCCAAGGCTTTGGTTAATCCTCAACTGCCTTCCCAGGCCACAAGCATACAGCTGGATAGGAAGTGGGGGCCTCTGGGATTAGAACCAGTGCCCATTTATAACCGCAGTCTGTGCAAGGCAAAGACTAGGCTATTGCTCTGGGCCCGGTAAAGTTTTGAAATATTGTTAAACTTGTACTGTTGTGATTATTTGATTTATGGGTTACCTAGACATTTTTCCTTAATTTTCAAGGTTATGGGTATGTCTTAGGTTATATTTTAATTATTTTCATGTTTAATTACAGTGTAGAATGATAGGCTTTAAATACGTAGACTTGTTTACTCAACGTGGCGTAATATTTGCAAATATTCTTATGAACACTTCAGAATTATGTGGATCATTTACTTGTTAAATAATTGCCTCATATGCACTATGTAGAAGGGAGGCAAGAATCTTTTTATTCAAAATTTGTTCTTTTCATTGATTTCTACAAACTAGTCTATGACTGTGTGAATATTCTCCGATTGTGAATTTATTTACATATTCTTTCATTTTTCCACTTGGCTTTGCATTTTTTCAACTATCCTTAGGGCTTTCCTTACAAACAGCATATACCTTTTTGCTAAATTAAGAATTTCACCATCATGACATAGCTCACTGTATCACTCATAGTATTGACTGCATGAAAAAAAATCATGCTTTTGATACTAGCAGATGTTACAACTCGCTGTTGATAATCTGCAATGTATCATCACTTCCTCCATGATTTCTCTTTTGTTTCACCTTATGCTTTTATGATGTTATGATTCCATCACCTTCTGCTTTTGATGATTATCCCATGCATGACATGATTAACATTAGACATGCTAGGGAGCAGAGTCTTTGTTGCATAATACATATTTTTGGAAATAGAAACCTGCTTTTCCTTTTCTATTATTATTATAATTTTGTGATACAGATCCATTAGCCCTGAGATTTCCCTTAATCCCTCCCCCATCCCTCCCCACTGAGTTCTCCTATATTATCATAATAGCATAGTCATAAGTCCATTAGAGAGTCCCACATCCCTTTGTCAAAATATGTTGAACAGTTTCATTGGGAATCCATCTTTGATCTGGAAGGAGAGATGCATACTGCATTCTATCCTCACATCTGGGTATGATAGGCTCCATTACACAGTTACACCCCCTTAAATGAAAAGCCACAATACAAAATCAGTAACAGAAAGAAAAACAGAAATTAAATAGCATGCTGCTGGATATGATAGTCTCCATTATACAGTTAGAATACATCCCCTTAAATGCAAAGCCACAAAACAAAATCAGGAACAGAAAGAAAAAAAATTACAGCTCCCTTAAGTTAAATAACATGCTACTGAATGACTAACATGTCGCTGAAGAAATGAAAAAGAAAACCAATAATCTGCTTGCAGAAAACAATGCCACTGTATGACCTATGAGTAAGTGAAGAACTTAATATGTGAAAAAGTGTTTTGAAGAAATGAAAATAAAAACAAATACATCAAGTTCCATGATATAGTTTCCACTGATCTTTGTTGGTAAGATGTATCTCTCTCTCTTTTTTTTTTTAAAGATTTATTTATTTATTGGAAAGTCATATACACAGAGAGTAGGAGAGACAGAGAGGAAGATCTTCCATCCGATGATTCACTCCCCAAGTGAGCCCAATGGTTGATGCTATGCCAATCTGAAGCCAGGATCCAGGAACTTCCTCTGGGTCTCCCACACGGGCGCAGGGTGCCAAGGCTTTGGGCCGTCCTTGACTGCTTTCCCAGGCCACAAGCAGGGAGCTGGAAGGGAAGTGGAGCTGCCGGGATTAGAACTGGTGCCCATTTGGGATCCCGGGCGTGCAAAGCGAGGACTTTAGCCGCTAGGCCACACCACCAGGCCCGGTAAGATGTATCTCTTATAGGCAACGAGTAAAGGATTTTGCTTTTTAAATTCAGTCTACTAATCTTTGATGTTTGATTGATGAGTTTAAGCCATTTACATTCAGGGTTAATATAAATAAGTGGTAATTTAGTCCTGTCATTTTAGCGATGGTTTGTTTATGGATTTATTCTGCTGCTGTTATTTTGCTGGGATGTTCTTTACATTGGCCTTTGGTTTTGGTGGGTGCTATTCCTCTTCTCTGTCAAGAGATCATCTTTGGGCCCAGCACAGTAACCTAGTGGCTAGAGTCCTCACCTTGCATGAGCTGGGATCACATTTAGGCATTGGTTCTAATCCTGGCTGCCCCTGCCTGTGGCCTGGGAAGGCAGTGGAGGACAGCTCAAATCCTTGTGACCCTGCACCTGCGTGGGAGACCCGGAAGAAGCTCCTGGATTTGGATTGTCTTACCTCCAGCCATTGTGGCTACTTGGGGAGTGAATCAATGGATGAGAGATCTTCCTCTATGTATCTCCACCTCTCTGTATATCTGACTTTCCAATAAAAAATATACTTCTTTTTTAAAAGGAGAGGGCATGTTTAAATATGTAAGAGGTTTGAAAGAGGCAAATTCTTTTAACTTGTCTTGACTGTGGAGGAATTTTGCTTCATTTTCAAAGAGAAAGGGAAGCTTTGCTGGGTACATTATCCTGGGCCGACCAATTTTGCTTTCAGTATCTGGAATATGTCACTGCATTCCCTTCTGGCTTATAGTTTCCTGTGAGAGGTCAGCTTTGAATTTAATTGCCATTCCTCTATATATCCATTGTTTTTTTTTTTCATTTGCACATTTAAGGATCCTTTCTTTATGTTTGGCTGAAGAGAGCTTGATTATCATGTGTCATGATGAAGATTCCTTTTGGTCAACCCTATGGAGAGTTCTGTGCCCTTCCTGGATATTGTTTCCTAAGTCCTTCTCCTGATTAAGGAAATTTTCTTTAATTATTTCATTAAATACATTTTAAAACCTAGCTTCTCTTTCTGCACCTTCTGAAACTCCCATAATTCTTGTATTTGGCCTTTTAATAACACCTGTTAATTTTTATAGACTTTTTTTAAAGCTTTACCTAGCTTTGCTTTCAGCCTTTTGATTGTTTCCCATTGTGACAAGAAATATCTTCCAACTCAGAGATTCTTTCTTCTGCCTCATTCACTCATGGGATTTTTAGTTTACTCTGTTGCATCCCTCATTCCCAATGATTTTGCCTAATTTTGTTTCTGTGTTGCTATTTCCTGTGCGACACATTCTTTAAAATCCTTGAACTTAGAAGTTCTAAAACGAGTTGTCTGAATTCTGTATTCTTCATTTTCTCAATGTATTGCTCAGCTAACTTTGAGCTTGGCAAAGGCTTTTGCTCCGTTGACGGGGGGAGTGTTCAATATTATTCATTGGGCCTTTGTTTCTCCTTTTGCTCTTGGTCATTGTACTTCTGGTTATCAGATTCTTCTCCTTAGGATAGGTTTCTAAACTGTCTCACAGACAAGTCTACAATTTGATTTTACTTATGACAATTAGTACAGGTTTTTTTGTTGTTGTTGTTGTCATTTGCAGTCACTTGTGCCACTCCCTCAAGTGAGTGGTACCCAGTACAACGTACTGAGCTCAACTAGCTCACTCCCAGCTCAGCACACTGTTGTTCCTGCAGTCTCAAATCCTTTGCCACACTGTACAAAAATGGGAACTGGTGTGTCACTCATGGAATTCTTGATCTACTGGCTGTTAGATATGGGAGTACCTGGACCTATTTTGGGTGGAACCTGTGAGATGCCACCTCATTGCAATTCACTGAGCCAGAAATGAGTTTGCTCCCAGCTTAGTGTGTGTGCAGTCCTGTCCCATAGCCTTTGCTTCCCTACACAAAATGATGCCTGGTTCAGCTCTAGTGTACAATTCACCCTGTTATCACACTGTTTGTTTTGAATCTGTTGTTCTGTCTCTGCTCCTGGTCAATTCAAACAATCCAGGAGTATGGGCAGTGCTTTGTCTCAGTTTGCCACCTGAGCTTTTGGTTAATGCCCCTTCCCACCTGGCCTCTGGTGGAGTTCCAGCCACTGATGCAGTTCAGATCACCGCTTGCTGAATGCTGCTGGGTTATCTGGTTACTACAAGCCCATACCCTTGTCTTCAGTGCTTTTGCATATCTGTCACTCTCCAGGTGCCCCTCTGCCATCTGTCTATCCCCTCCTATTGCCTGGAACGTGCTCTCTCTGCTTCACCCTGGCTAATGTTTCTCCATCTATTTAAATATATCCTTTCCCTATTTCTCCATCTTCATTCTCAGAAACTTACTATGCCTACAATACTAATCAAATTAGCCGTAAAGGTTTCTTTCTATTCTTTTTGTTTTCATAAAGTGTGAACATACATTGTGCATGTTTCAAATCAAGCTCGAAGGCATAGTCTTATTTCTAACCCTTCTCTCCCTCTTGCTTTATTTTCTTAAAATATTTTACAGTGACATACTTTAATTCCTCTTACTTGTCATAGGTTTAACCCCACCTAAAGCAAAAGTTCAAGTAGAAACAGAAAAGTAATTACTCAAGAATGTAACCTAAGACTGTTAACAATAATCAGATCTGAAAATGTTCATTTCGTATGTTTGTGGAGAGAAATTGTACCTTAACACAACATTAGTAGGAATGTAAACAAAACATAAATTACACAAGAGTATGGTGATTCCTCAGAGAACTTAAAATAAAACTACCATATGGTCCAGCCTTCCTATTTCTGGGTATTTACCCTGAATAAGTGAAATCAGCATACCAGGGAGGTATTATTACACTCATGTTTCCTGAAGCTCACTTCTACTGCCCTTTAACCTTTTTTGTAGACATCTGGGTAGAAGCTCTGGAACATTTCTCATCCTAAATCTATGTTCTTGTTCCCTTCATTAATGCTCCTAAATCTTGTACTTCAGCCTCCAGTGTGTTAGATTCACCATGACAACGTGAAACTTATCCTGTACCTCATGTCGCCATCTTTCCAGGGTTGGAATTATGCATTTGTGTTTATCAATGGAAGGAACCTTGGGAGATACTGGCATATTGGACCTCAGAAAACACTTTACCTGCCCGGGGTCTGGCTTCACCCAGAAGACAATGAGGTGAGTCATCGCAGTACCCAGTTTGAGATTGATATTCATTCTCAGAATCTGAATTGCACCATTCATCTAATCATGTGGCTTTTTCACAAATCCTAATTTTTTTTTTACTGTTATTTCTTTCCAGATTATTGTGTTTGAGAAAACAAAAAAAGGGTCATTCATTGGATTTTCTGACAAGCCCAAGCTATAAGGCTGTGTTTTATCACCTTCCTTACAATATTCAGGCTCACCAAAAGTACTGTTTCAGGAAGACTAATGCTAAGAATATTCAACACAGTATAGCACTCAACAGCAAAAAAGCAACAATGACCTAAAAATTTGTAGAATTTTTAATGTATTCCATGCTGTCTCACCTATTTTTCGCTTCTACTTTTTAAAACATCTTCAGATCTTCAATGATTGGCTTACTATGTGATTCTTCTCTAATTCATTGTGCTTTTGGATAGATATAAATAAAAGGATATCATATTTTTCTGTCTTCTGATACTTAAATGGGTGGTTGTAAAGGGTCTCTATATCATTGAAGAATATGTATAAATGTGTATAAGCAAGTTTTAACTTGCTGTATGATAAAATGTTGAAATCTTATCATCTTGCTAGATATGGTGCCTGGGGCTTTAAGGAATTTAGCAAATAAGTTGGTGCCCCAAGTGAAGAAGGAGTGCCCTGTTTTGAGCAGGGTGATTGTGTCAAATGAGTGACAGTTCTGACATGTTAGCCATCCAATTCTTTCATAAATCTTTTCCCTTATGGCACTAGCTTCTAGCTCATAAACTCCTGGAGATTGCAGAGTAAGAGAGAGGAACATAACCTGTAATCTTCTTGAAGATTCTGTGTACTACAGTTAAGATGTAATGTTTGCATAAATTGCAATTCCTAATAAGACATGATGGGTCTATGTTCTCTCTTCCATCTAACCAGCAATTGTATTTTTTTCCTCTTTAAATGTTATATATTTTTTGTGGTTTCACATTTCATTCCCTTAAGATATGTTTACTTTAACACTTACTTTAAAGATGTACCAATGCTATAACTTAATAGGATTTCATTTCCAGGAAAAAAATGACTCATAAAAATAATATCCTCAGGTTTTTTTAAATTTTATTTTTGATGATGTTTACACATTTGATTGGGGTGGGAAGGGTCAAAGTTTAGAGGAAAGTGGGTGAGACCATTGTTTCCACATCCTTTTTTTCCCCCTTGTGTTCCTGTATTTGGGGGGAAGGGGGGAAATAAGGGCAGAAGCAACATTCAGCCTCCAAACCACATCTGTATCTTGGGATGGGAGACTGCCACCTGATGTCATCTCAGGGTCCCCAATGTGGGGCATGCTTTAAGGGTCCCACTCAAGTGGTTTTGATAATTCAAAAGTTCTGAATTGTTGTTGATCTTGCCACTCCAAGCACAATGAAATCCCTCCAGGATCTACTGGCTGACATAGTCCACCTCAGAGTCTCCATTTGCCCAAATACTCTTTGTCAAGACTTTACTGGGGTAGTTGTTCAACTTGCTCTGTTCCCCTTCCTGTGCTACGGTACCAGAAGTCCTCTGGAAGCTCCAGTGGACTGCCACAGCTTCCATATGCATCTGGGTGTGCCCTCGACTCCTCCATTTAAGCCACTGAGGAGACTCACCTCTGACACATGCACTCCATGGTCAGACCATGGGACCTGCAACTCTCCCCATGGTTAGAGTTCTGAGTCCAGTGGTTCAGTTGGTGGAATTCCTAAAGAAACCTCATCTGAGGTGATCCCAGGTCTGATTGCTGTGTGTGCTTGCCAATTCATGGTTTGGCTCAGTCTGTTGGCCACATCAGCCTACATACACTAGTGGTTTCAATTGGTGGGCCAGTTCTATCTCCAGCTCTGTCTTCCACACAAACCAATGGGTGTTACAACCCAGCCCGATCCTGGGTTTTGTGTATACCACACAAAACCACACACTCAGCTTTGTGTATACCAGAGGGTGATGTAGCCTAGTTAGAGTGACACCCAATAACCCATACTTGGCCCACCCCCTGCTGTTTCCTGTGCTTGCCAGTATGTACAGCACACTGGTCTAGTCTGTCCCACATCCCACTAAACTTTCAAACATGTCAATGGGAATTGAAGCCTAGTTCAACCCAACCAGCCATACTTTCCAGCCCACACTTGTGCCGGTGGGTGCCACTCTCTATCTAGTGATATCTTCCCCAGCCCTGGTTCTCATGCTCACCAGTGGGAGTGGCCAACCAAGAGAGCGGTGCCCACAGTTTCCCTACTGGCCCACTCCCACTCCCAGATCTTGTGCTCTCCAGGTGATTCTGCAGTTAACCTTGGCAAGACTTGCCCCCAGTACCAGCACTTGCCAGCTGATATTACAGCAAAGCCAAATCAACCCTCACCCTCTGGCTTATGCATGCACCAGTAGGTACAGCCTGGCTTTATCACTAACCCAGCTCACATGAGGGCAATAGGTTTTGTAGCATTCTCAAGCTTGTTCTTCCCCTGATCTCAGCTTTTATATTCACCAGTAGAAGCAGTGGCCCTGCAGGGGAGGCCCCTGCAGCTCCCTACAGGGCTCAGACCCTCCCACTGGATCTCAACTGTGCTAGCTGGGTGCTGTGGGCCATTCTGGAATGGCCTGCTTCACCTCAGCATTTGCCATTCTTAGTTTCAGCTCATGCTGGTAAAGGTTACAACCTAGCACAGCCCAGCTAGCCCCAAGTCCTAGCCCTCACATGAACTGGCTGCTGTTGTGGCCCAACCCAACTTGTCCTGCACTACGTTCTGATTCTTGGCTCTGCCAGTGGGTGATATGAACTGGTTCAGCCTGGCTCTCTCCAAGACATGAGCCATATGTAAGCCAGTGGGTACTGTGACCTGGCCTGGTCTGAGTTGCACAAGAAGAAGGTATGTTCCTTGCCTTGGCTCTTGCACTCATGTGCAGGAGCTGCAGACTGACAGAGGGGTTACCCAAATTCCTCCATCAGAACCCCTCCCAATGCCAGATGTCATGTGCAAGGGTGGGTCCATGGCCCAGCCTGATTTAGTCCACCTCCTGTCCTAGCAGCAGCAGTAGCCTTGCCTGACCAGCTCACACCCATTCCGATTCTCACTGGTGGGTGTTACAGCCCAGCTACACCTGGTGCACTCCCAGACCTAGCTCATTTATGTTCTCTGCCCAGGCTGTCCTACACCTACCCTGATTCTCATGAGCACCAGTAGGTGCTGGAGTTTATCCCAGTCTGGCACACCAGTCCCCAAGCTTGCAGAGAGACACTGCAGTCATGTTCATACCAGATCACACTCTATTCTGGCTCTCATGCTTACCAGTGGGAACCAAAACCCCACCAGGGCATTCTCTTAGCTCCTCAACCAGGCCTATTCCCAGCTAAAGACCTTAAACATGCCAATGGTTGCTCTAACACAGTTCAGCAAAGCCCCTCACCTGTCTTGACCTTTGCTTTTGGATGCTGCTGCCTTGCCTGTCTACTAGCATTTTATTATTTTTTAATATGCAACACAGTATCCTCATCTGTAGTCACTGAGTGATGGAAGATCAGAACTTGCTTCTCCCAGCCAATACTCCACATTCATTAACCAGTCTGTCCGTAGTCTTCTGTCCTTCTCTCTTTATGACTTATAAGCACCTTCAACATGTTTCTGGACAAACTTTTTCTGTTAGAAATTTGATTGTGGGATGTCAGACACAGCTGTCGTGGCAGAAAACTTCCAGAAAAAAACACTGGGAAGAGACAAATACAGTATTTCTTTCAATCTTTCAATTAGGACATTCAGACTCTGAGTTCATGTCTTTCACTCACTCACATCAGGCCATTTGAATCTGGCTGTGTTTATTTCCTAATTCCCTTAGTGGTGCTTCTTCTGGTGGACATATGGAAAAACGGTGAATTGTGGTCATTTTTTCACACAGGATCTACTGAAAAGAATGATTATGGGTCTTCTTTTTCACTTCTGATATGTAGAACAAGGTGCTGCATGGCTACGTCAAAGATGACAGGAAGATGACATAAAATGTGGAAAGTTGTCATCTTCCTTGATTGGCAGAATTAACAATCAAAATGGCCATATTACTAATGCAATATCTAGATTCAATACAGTCCCGATCAAAATCTCAATGTTCTTTTCAGAGATGGAAACAACGATGCAAGCATTCATCTGGAAACATAAGAGATCGCAAATAGCTAATCCTATTTTTAAAACGTTTTAAACATTTATTGGCCCAGTATGATGGCTCAGTGGGTAAAACCTCGACTTGCCAGCACCAGGATTCTACATGAGCACCGGTTCATACCCTGGCTGCTCAAATTTCCATCAATTCCTCTCCTTGAGGCTTTGGAAAGCATTGGAGAATTGCCCAAATCCTTTGCACTCTGCAGCCATTTGGGATATCTGAAAGGAGCTCCTGGCACCAGGATTCAGATTGGCTCAGTTTGAACTACTGTGGATACTTGAGGAATGAACCAGCAGAAGGAAGATTTTTACTCTTATGTTTATAGAAAAGGCAGAATTACAGGGAGGAGGGGAGACAGAGAGAAAGCTCTTCAATGTGCTGAATTACTCCCCAAAAAGCGGCAATGGCTGGAGCTGAGCTGATTTAAAGCCTGGTACAAGGAGCTTATTTCAGGTATCCCACATGGCTTCAGGGTCCCAAAGCTTTGGATCATCCTCCCATGCTTTCCCAAGGCTACAAGTAGGGGGCAGTAAGGGAAATGGAACTTCTGGGACAATAACCAGCATCCATATGGGATCCCAGAACTTGGAAGACAGAGGATTAATTCATTGGACAATTGCACCAGGCCAACCAAACCATCTTGAAGAATAAAATTTAACTGGGGAAATCACGATTTCAGATTTCGAGACATGACAGTGGTAATCAACACAGTGTGGTAATAGCACAAACACAGACAAAGATCAGTGGAACAGAATAGAAACGGCAGAAGTGATTTCACACAGGCACAGTCAACTAATCTTTGACAACATAATTTAAAATATTTGAGGGAAAATTTTAGCATTTTCTTTTTTTTTTTTAAGATTTGTTTATTCATTGGAAAGTCAGACATACAGAGAGGAGGAGAGACAGAGAGGAAGATCTTCCGTCCGATGATTCACTCCCCAAGTGAGCCCAACGGCCGATGCTATGCTGATCCAAAACCAGGATCCAGGAACTTCTTCCGGGTATCCCACATGGGTACAGGGTGCCAAGGCTTTGGGTTGTCCTTGACTGCTTTCCCAGGCCACAGTCAGGGAGCTGGATGGGAAGCGGAGCTGCCGAGATTAGAACTGGCACCCATATGGGATCCCGGGGCGTTCAAGGCAAGGACTTTAGCCACTAGGCCACACTGCCGGTCCCAATTTTAGCATTTTCAAACACTTCTGTTGGGACAAGTGGTATCTACTTTTAGAAGTACAAAACAAGTTCTCTCCCTACCCCCACTTACACAAAATCAGCTTTAAATAAGGAACCTCAGAAATCATCAAAGTATTAGACCAAAACATAGGAAGCATTCCTTGAGATACAGCCATTGGCAAAGATTTAGAAAAATCACTGAAAACATAGGCAGTCAAAGCCAAACTATACAAATTAGATGAACACAAACCTAGAAGCTCTGGATAGCAAAGGAAATGAGGAGGCAACCAACACAACAGTTTTGTCAAAAGAACAAATTCAAACAGATATTAGACATATGAAAAATACTCAGGCTCCCTAGCTATTAGGCAAGTACAAATAAAAACCACATTGAGATCCCACCTAACTCCAGTGAGAATGGTCTACACTCAGAAATCTACGTCTACCACCTGCTGGCCAGAATGTGGTAGTAAGTTCCCTACTTCCCTGTTGTTTCAACTACGTACTAGGGCAGTCACTATGTATGTCACTCTGCACTGAAAACTTATTGAATGTATGGCCCAGCTATCGGATACATATTCCCATACACCCAACTGAAGTGAAACCTGCATATGAGAAAGTGAAATATGACTTTCCATTTATAGCAGCATAATCCATAATAGTGAAGACATGCAAACAATGCATGTCCTTTGAAAGAGAAATGGATAAAGAAATTATGATGCATTTTACCTTGGGATACTGCACAGCCATTATAAAGAACGTAATTCTATTGGTTGCAATTGTAAAATGATCCCAACTAGAGACCATTATGCTCAGTGAAATAAGTCAATCCCAAAAGGACAAGTGCCATATGTTCTCTTTGGTGTAAGGCAACCTTCTTGCAAAATACAAACCTACCAGATTTATGGGTAAAGAAGTGTGCACATATATTGTCACATATTAACTGTACAATGGAAATGATCACATTAAAAATGTTTTGACATATATAGATTTTCTATCTTTGTCTATACCTACATTGACATGGTACATTCAATGAGCAGAATGTTAACTGTTGCTAAAGAACCATAAAATTGTGATAATAAGGGGGAAATGGTGGGAAAGAAACACTGTTGGGAGAGGAAGTAGAAGGGAAGGGAGGAATTCCTATATGTGTAAAAAGTTTATCACAGAAAAAAATTTACACTGTAATCTGAAGAAGAAAACAATATGGGGGAAATAAACTCATACTTAGAATATTACAAGAAAATTGTTCTTTGAT
The DNA here is from genome assembly GCF_017591425.1 of Ochotona curzoniae. NCBI lineage: Eukaryota > Metazoa > Chordata > Mammalia > Lagomorpha > Ochotonidae > Ochotona > Ochotona curzoniae. The sequence goes on from NW_024466046.1 coordinate 259,671, forward strand.
TTCTTTTTTTAAAAAAGCTTGTTATTATGACTGTTATTAATTTGAAAGGCAGAATTTCAGACAGAGTAAAAGAAGCAGAGATAAATATTCCACCTGCTGCTTCACTTTCCAAAATTCCGCAACAGGTGAATCTGTGCCAGCATGAATCTAGGAGCTTGGAGTTTTTTCTGGGTCTCCCATATATCTTTAGAGTCCTAGGCACTCGAAGCATATTCAGCTTTTTTTCTAGTTGTATTATCAGGGAGGTGGAGCTGGAGTAATGTTGCCAGTTCTTAAAGGTGTGCCCACATGTGATGCCAAGACTAAGGGCTTAACACATTGCATCACAATGTCATCTCTCTGTTTTTACAAGAATTTGTTTTAATATTACAAAAGACATCTCACAACCAATTAGAAAAAATGTTTCAAAAACATTCTTTCAACCCTTCCATTATGCACAGAAATAGTAAGACATGTCTGGACAATCAATAGATTCCAAACTTTAAAAATGAAATATTTAAATAGCTTGTAATGAACAACTAAAGTCTTGTATATTTGGGGCTTTCAATGTAGCATTCAGACAAAACTGCCACCTTTTCGCTGGTGCCCTACATGGACACCCATTCAGCTCTTGTCTGGCCAATCTGTTCAAGTTCCATCCTAACGTGCCTTGTATTGCAATGGAGGATTGCCCAAGTGCTTGTGAATATAGTCACTTGGAAGACTCAAAAGGAAGTTGCTGGCTCTGGATTGGGTCAGCTGCAGGTGTTGTATCCATCAGGGGAGAAAATCTAATAATGGAAGACCTTTCAGCCTCTCTCTCATTCTCTTAGCCCCTATGTCTTTCATTCTCCTTTTTATTTTCAATTTCACACACACACTCTCTCTCCCTCTGACTTTAAAGTGAATTTAAAAAAAAAAAAAAAAGAAAAAAAGCACCTTTACTAAATTTACTTTCATCATGTAGAGTGTGATGCTATGATGTATGTAATTCCAGAAAGCTATATCAAAACTCAGTGTTAAAACAAAAAAAAAAAACAAAAAAACAAAAACAAACAAAAAAAAAAACAGTGTTGGGCCCAGTGCGGTGGCGCAGTGGTTAAGGTCCTTGCCTTGCACGCCCAGGATCCCATATGGGTGCCAGTTCTAATCCAGGCAGCTCCGCTTTCCATCCAGCTCCCTGCTTGTGGCCTGGGAAAGCAGTCGAGGACGGCCCAAAGCTTTGGGACCCTGCACCTGCGTGGGAGACCTGGAAGAGGCTCCTGGCTTCGGATCGGCATAGCATCGACCATTGCACTCACCTGGGGAGTGAATTATTGCACGGAAGATCTTCCTCTCTGTCTCTTCTCTCTGTATATCCGCCTTTCCAACAACAACAACAACAAAAAAACAGTGTTGAAGAATTCATTTCCTATAAATGAGGTAAAAAATATGATTTTGCATTTCAACAGCAAACTATAACATACGTAGAAAAGAATTTTTGATCCTGAAGACAAGATTTTAAAAAGGGCAATCAGAGAAAAATAAAGAGAAGAAATTTAAAGGAATGGAAAAATATAAACCAAAAAATGGGATACCATTAACTGAGCACATATTTGCATTAAAGTGATTCCTGGAAGAAAAGAAAGTAATGATTGAGAATCTGCTAAATTAATTAAGAGCTGACAATATCTCATATCTTCAGTATGATATGAATCCCAAAACACAAGAAACTCAGAAAGCCACAAGTAGAATCAGCCAACAAAAAGATTTCCCTAAAGTTTATTCCCCAAAATTTTTACAGTTAAAGACAAGGAAAGAATCTAAAGACAATAAGATAAAAAGCATCAAAGAGCGACCACAATAATTGGGCATTCTCTTGCTCCTCTCTCTGGTGCATTAAGAGGAGGCCGGATATAAACCAAGCAGCTTGGGTTCCTTAAGCTCTAGTATGACAGGTTGGCATCCAAGGAGGTTGCTATGCCCACGGCACTACCGCACCAGCCTCTTCTGGGTGTCAGTTCCTGTGCTTACACGCACATATTCATTGTGCGCCATGCCATAGCAATTCCATTAAGCAAGTCTGGAAGATGCTGTGCCCACAGTGAATGAACTTGGTGGCTGTCTCCAAGGATGGCACAGACCCTAGCACTTGGGCCATCACCAGCTGCTCTCCCAAGAGCTAGATGGCTACAAGTGTAACTGAGACTCAATCCAGCACTGCAATAGGAGAGGCCAGTGTCACAAGTGGTGGCTTGTTGCACAGTGCCACATCACAGACCCAGTCCTCATAGAGCAAGGAAAAGGAAGCCTACTCTTTTTTTCTGTTCTAATCTACTATATTTTTTATTGTTGCTTTATCACATTATTTAATAGACACTGGGGTACCCCTTCCCTCTCCCAAATTCCCTCCCCGCCACACTCTTCTCTCCTCCAGTCTTACAATGGATTTTCACAAGTCCATCATCCTGCCACTGAGGTGGTTTGTCTACACTACAGCACATGCCTCCATGACAGGTGGAGCTGCTTTGTACCTCTTCATTTGTGAGCCTGAGTTGAAAGGTTAGGGTCACTAGGATTCCCTTGAGTGGAAAGTGAACCCACAACACATGCTTTCCTGCCTCATCCATGTATCTACTATAAATTCCATCCCAAGTGTTCTTGTCACAAGGGAAATGCAAGATGTAGCATGAGAAGAAGAAGAAGGAAGAAAGGAAGGAAGGAAGGAAGGAAGGAAGGAAGGAAGGGAGGAAGGAAGGAAGGAAGGAAGGAAGGAAGGAAGGAAGGAAGGAAGGAAGGAAGGAAGGAAGGAAGGGAGGGAGGAAGGAAGAAGGAAGGAAGGAAGGGAGGGAGGGAAAGAGAAAGAAAGAAAGAAAGAAAGAAAGAAAGAAAGAAAGAAAGAAAGAAAGAAAGAAAGAAAGAAAGAAAGAAAGAAAGAAAGAAAGAAAGAAGGAAGAAAATAATAAGGAATGAGGAAGAGAGGGAGGGAGGGAGGGAGGAAGGAAGGGAAGGAGGGAAGGAGGGAGGGAGGGAGGAGGGAGGGAGGAAGGAAGGGAAGGAGGGAAGGAGGGAGGGAGGGAGGAGGGAAGAAGGAAGGAAGGAAAATAAATGAAGAATAAAAACCAAGGAAACAATAGTTTATATTTTCAAGGACTGTCATGAAGCACAAAGAGGGGTGCCAAAGAATTTGAGAGAGAGCAGGACTTGCAGAAAACACATGATGCAACATGGAAAGTCCCACACTACCAGGCTCCTCATTCTCCTCCACAGGAGCTGCAGCACATTCTTCTTCCCTCATGATCTTTCCTGCCTTCAAGGCCTGTGCAACCCTCTCCTTGGCTCCTTCACCTTCCATGCCCGTGCTGGATGTCTCCTGGAGTCACCTGCTGGCTGGAGAGCTCCTGTGACAGAACCAGATCCAACAGGGGAACAGACATGGAGCAATCTGTGGCTGGGCCAGAGGTGCACTTAGGTCTGCTGTGCTGATGTCCAACCCGACCAGACACTGCTGGTGTGCTTTCCCAGGAAAGCAAACAGGGAGATGGATGGGGAGCAGGACCAGCAGGATACAAACCAGCACTAATATGGAAAGCCAGTGCACACAAGACAAGGACTTTTTGCCACTAGGCTATGACACCAGACCATAGGCAAAATATTTTAGAAAAGGAAATGATAGATAGATAGATAGATGGAGAGACACACTCAGGAGTGCTCTTTGTGACTCTGGAGATTACGTCTCCTCAGGAGACAATCACATGCAATTGCAGAGCTGGCTGAGTTCTGCTCCACTTCAGAGCAAGCTCACTGCTAGTGTGGGCGGAAAGCAACACAGTGAACCAGCACATGGGGAGAGCTCACCAGAGGACAGCAGTGGGAACATGCAGGTGTGGGAGGAGGTGGTGCAATGCCATATGTACTCCTAATCACCTCCTATGCTGTCACAAGAGAGAAGAGCTCCAGGGCCCAGTGACCTAGCAGCTAAAAGTCCTCGCCGTGAATGCGCAGGGATCCCATATGGGCAATGCTTCTAATCCTGGCAGCTCCATTTCCCATCCAGCTCCCTGCTTGTGGCCTGGGAAAGCAGTGGAGGATGGCCCAAAGCCTTGAGACCCTGCACCCGTGTGGGAGACCCAGAAGAGGTTCCTGATTCCTGGGTTTGGATCGGTGCAGCACCGGCCGTTGCTGTCACTTGGGGAGTCATCGAACGGAAGATCTTCCTCTCTCTCCTCCTCTCTGTATATCTGACTTTGTAATGAAAAATAAATACATCATAAAAAAAAGAAAGAAGAGCTCCAGTGAATTCATGGAGGATATTACCACCATTAGTATTGGATGTCAATGAGATGCTGTTTGGTTGATATCCTTATCAATATTACATCCTGAGATTTTTGCTATTGGAAAAAGTCCAAGTGTAAATGCCAAAATGTGAAGCAGTATGTGTGAGTACTTGGGGTGATACGGGACAGTTTGCAATGGCTGAGTAAGTCTGGGACTGTATCTCTTGTGCATCCAGCGTACATGTCATTTACATTTGATCAACTCGTATTTCCTTTGTTGTCCTATTCTGTGTACCAACCACAGCCTGGGCTTAGAATCTCCTCAGACAGAGATGTGCCCTTGGAGCTTGCTGGGTTTTTCTTCCTTTGCTACATGGAGCCAGAAGCAGTAATGATCTGGTTATTCTTCATATGCAAGCCTGAGCATAGAGTGGTGGCATCTAAGAGTGGTGTGTGTGCTGTTGCTGTACCTGAAAGTCTTATTCATGGCCCCCAGATGAGAACCCTAGGCTACACTATAAACTTTCCACTCCGCTGCTGTCATCCAGCTGAAGCATGTCTGCCCACCTTCACTTTGTGTTTGTCATGTCCTAGAAAGATCTCGTTCTTGACCCAGGTCAGTCCTGTGATATGCAGAACTGTGGTAGACGGTCTATGATAGGCAGCTAACAATATAACGGGAGTGTCTTTCCCTCTAACACCATGTTAGTGTTTTATGCTGACTAAGTTTTATTTTGGGAGAATGACCCTTGCTGTGACTCAGTATAGAACGTTTACAATGACACTGGTGATTCTGGTTATGAGTGGTTGTAAGTAATATGTAAGAAGCATTATTATTTAATACATTTGCCTCATTTTTCTCAGAGAGAAAATAGGGCTATTTATATGCAATCAGGAGGTCATGCTGTGTCATAAAACTCTTGGTGCTTCCTACAAATTATTTAGTGACAAGAAACTAGCAGGTTTTCATTGCCCCTTCAGATTATCCCCATTTTCAGTGTATTCTCATCCTTCCACCTTCCTCTTGCCCTAGATAACACTAACACATCTTTTGTCTCCACGGATCTGCCTATTAGACATACTGTGTAAATTGATGCTCCTTATCTGAAATCTTTGGTGACTGGGTATTTTTGTGCACCTTATTTTCACATTTTACCTGTAGCAGAGCTTGTTACAGTGCAAAATATACTGTTCATATGATATTTTAATATCTAAATCCACATTGGGTAAATAAGATCTTTCTCATTGCTCATAGAATAATAGGAATATTATGAGTGCATATTGCTTAGGATATAATTTGCCCCACTGGCATTATCCATCATTTAAGCATTCAGAAAATACGATCATCCGTGAAGTGATCATGAGCATTATGGTGCCTACAGAAATGGAATTCTAGAGTCAGCATTACTTTATCAGTAGTTGTTATTTAGAAATTTCATATATTTGACAGTGTAGAAAAGAATATGTCAAAATGGGTATATAGCATAAACTGACACCATTCTCAGTGGCATCAACAATTGTGATGGGGAATGATGACAATGAGATTGTTAGTGAGGTATGAATGATTTCCCTGTCTAGCCACTAGTTCGATTTCTCTGTCAGAATTTCTCTGGATATTCTGTCTTGTGTGGCTTTACATGAGTTTTACGATGTTTACTAACCTTGTTTACAAGGTTAGTATCATTTATGATACTAATACTAATACTAATATGTTTATATCATTTATGATATAATTAGGTCTCATCCTTTTACTTCAATCCTTTCTCCTTTTTTCTTTTTTTCCCATCCAGCTTTTTATTTACCTTTTAAAATGTTAAATGTGAAAATAGGCATTTATAATACACCGAATGTTACATTAAATGCTTTAAACCAAACCTCTTCCACCATAAACTAACCTGGCAGCATGCAAAATCTAAAGGCTGGAGAAGCTGTCTGTGTTCAATATTTTTACAGGTAACAGATGGATTTTAAAATGTATGCATGAATTGACTTCACATGATTGGTAACATAAAATATAAACATTGGTGGAAAAGTTTATGAGTCAATTCAAGGGCAGGTACTGGAGTTTAACCAACAAACAAACCAGCTGAGGTTAAAAAAAAAAAAAAAAAACCCTCCAAGGAGCCGGAACCTATGGATGTGGGAAGACTGAGTCCAGGGACTACTCATGATGAACATCACTGAGAAAAGGACGTACAACATCCACTACACGTGTTTCAAAAACAACTTGTTTTCAGAAACATGACACATCTCTTCACCAATAAATGCTGAAGTGTGCATCACTATAGAGACACCACCAGAAGTGTCCCAAAGTGAGTTACTCCCTGAGCTGTAACTTGGGGTGTCCACTTGAATCTTGGTGCTTCAGGAACATTTTTGTTTGTCTGGATGGGCTTCATGTCTTCGTTCTCATCTTCTTCATAGTTGGCATGGTCTATCTTCTTGGCAAACTTTTTCCAATGGTCCCAACCAAGGTGTCATATCTTCTAGCCATTTCTTCATCTGATTCATCAAGCTCCACTGTTTCATCTTCAACTCCTTCTGCTGTGCTCTTAGCATTCATTTGAAGCATTAATTTCTCAACCTCAGAATTAAATCCTCTAAATGACATTCTTCCATGGAGAAAATCTTCACACAACAGGAAGCTCTGCTCTTCTATTATGTAACTCTCTTTCTTTTAGCTCTGGCAAATCCAAGCAGTGTTCTTCACTAATGATTTTCTTTCCTTCTTCAAGTTGTTTCTTGGTTACCAACTGCAATCCCCTTTGCATGAACTTCAAGTGCAGTAAGTTCTTGGACAACTTGGTTTTGTTTTGGGCAACTGCTGCCGCCCGCGGGTGGTGCCATCTTGTGCTGCTGCTTTTCCGGGGCTCAGGCACGTCCCCCTCAGGAAGGGTCTTGCTGAGTGAGCAGCTCTTGGTAAGGCGGCAGTCTGACCTCCAGGGGCTAAGAGCTGCTAGCCACAGGTGGGAGGACCCCAGAGAGGTGGAAAGTGGAAGAGGCCCAAGAGCGGGGTCTTTCTGAGGCCCGCTGTGGGGTACATGTGGCTGGGTCTGGCCTGCCTCACAGGTTTTGGCTTTGTGCAGTGCCTCACAGGCTGGCTTTTCGAGGGAGGCTTTGGCCTGGCTTTCACAGCTGTCCTCTGTTACCAGAAATGCCCTGTGGATTCTTTTCTCAGTTTAGTATATATATATTTAAAAAAAAAAAAGCCAGGAATCTGTTACATACAGAAAAGTTTCTTTACGAAGGGACCAGATAAGCAGGGAAGGGAGAGGAAAGGGGGAGCACCTCCAGAGAGAAAGCCAGGAGGATAGGGTGCCTTACGAAAGGGGAGGGAGAGAGACACCCAATCCTTTCTCCTAACAGCTCTTCTCTGTTCCACGCTCTCTTTTTTTTAACGTGATTAGGAATTTAATAGATTGTTCGCTCTTCAGCACTGATAGACATGGTACACGGAGCCAACAAGCAAACATGTGGGCTACAATCTTGAGGTTTCTTGAGCATCATGCATGTATAGACTGGTGCTCGCACTGGGTGAGGGTGGAGGGTTTCAGGAATTTACAAATCAACAACAGAGATTTGACATGAGATTCTGGCAGCTCCCATAAGCCTGTCTATAGATGCATTTAAGTGTTTTCCAAACCCCTGCCTGGAATTAACTCTTAGTTTTTTATAGCCAGTGAAATGTCCTCCTGTAATAAGTATTTCATTGATTCTGGATAGCATGGGCATGGATAAGAACTCTCTCTCCATCCTTAGTGATGCCTTTCATTGGTGCTGAGTAATTTTCATTCATTTGATTAAATTTATGCTTAAGGATGTTTGGAACTAATGTCAATGGCATTTTTTCATTGATCGCCCCTAGAAAAGATAATTATTGGTAAATTAATAGTATTTTTAAAATGTTTTGTATCCTGAGAATTTAGCAAATCAATTTATCAGCGCTTTTTAAAAGATGTATCATGAGTTTTATTTTAAAGTCAGAGTTAACAGAGAGAGTGCAAGAAACCGAGAGATTACTTTCCAGCCATTAGACAATGACTTAGATGGTCACAATGGCTGGGGTTACCCACGTTAAAGCCAGGATCCAGGAGCTTCCTCCAGCCATTAGATAAAGAAGTAAAGAGGTCCCAGTGACTGTGACTGACCAAGCTGAAGCCAGGAGCTAGGAGCCTCTGCTGAGTCTCACATGGGTGACATCAGCACAAGCACTTGTGCTTTCACCCCTTGCTATCCCCGGTTGGATTTTCAGGAAGCTTGTCTGAAACAGCAAGGACACCAAATAGGATGTTTTGTCACAGGCAGTCTTTACTTGCTGTGCCATAATACCATCCTTTGATTTTTTTTTTTTTTCAGTTCCAAAGAACTTCCCAGTATTTTGATTTTTTATATGTCACCTTATGGCTATTTTCACTTGCACCTCTATAAAGCTGGTGTTCTGTATTCACTTTTCCCTCCCCCAGTTACTCCCGCTATAGCTTCCAGTACTGTATCAACAGTGGTTAAAGTGGACATCCTTGTTCTCATGTAGAAAAGATTTCAGATTTTCTTCATTCCATATGATATGGATGGTTATTATTTTGGGTTGTTTTTTTTTCTTGTTTGTTTGTTTTTGGATGTAGATGTGGCAATTTTGAGGTCACTGTTTGCTGCCTGACTGTGATGGAATTGGTGCACAGATCTAATAATCATACACATGGACTACTGACCTATGGTCAATAGAGAACATTTATTTGTAGTATCAAGCTTTTATAGACCGAGAAATGAGTGATTGAAAATTATGGCAGTTGCCTTTAGTTGTTTCATTGAAACCACAGAATCTGAGAGCTTGGTTGTTCAAGACTTTTTTTTTAAGATATATTTTTTAGATCTTTTTTAAAAATTTATTTTTTTATTGTAATGTCAGATATACAGGGAGGAGGAGAAACAGAGAGGCAGATACTCTGTCTGCTGATTCATGCCCCATACCGGCTTCAGTAGCATTAGCTGAGCCAATACACAGCAGGAGTGTGTAGCTTCCTCTGGGTCTCTTGCATGATTGCAGGGTCACAAACCTTTCAGCTCTCCTCGACTGTTTCTCAGGGTGCTAGCAGGATCTGGATGGGAAGCAAGACCACTGGAGTTAGAACCAGTGCACCTATGGCATAACGGGCACACAAGGCAAGGACTTTAGTGGGTAGGTTACACTGGCAAGGCCAAAATGTATTGATTTTTGCTTGGAGGGCAGATATACAGAGAGGAGAAAGATCTTATGTCCACTGGTTCACTCCCCAAGTTTCCACAACAACCAGAGTTGTGTTTCTCTGATGCCAGGAGCCAGGAACTTCATGAAATGTCCATTTCCCTTTCTGGTAGGAGGTCATGTTCCACATGTATTCCCCTTGATCTTCTAGTCATGTTGGAAGTTGTGTTCCATGTGTCAGCCTGGAAATTCTGCCTCAATATATAGGGAGGTCACTTCTAAGTCATGTCCACCAGGTAGACTTGAGGGCAATTCCAAGAAAGGCTTGAGGGCAATTCCCCACACAGAACTCGTCTTATGGTTTCTGGCAGAGAAAGCCACGATGAAGCTCCCAGAGGCCACAGTGTTCAGGCATCCCAGGGCACAGTTAAAGGCAATGATTTAGCCATCATTGCAGATTTATGATGATGTGGCAGTGCTCAACGTATGTGTCTGTATCAACAAAGAGAAGATGTTCACAGACAGATACAATGGGTAATTAGTTGCATTGGCAAGCAGACAGGAATGACATTGTTTGGGCTCCTGCCACCAGCAACTGCCTCATGGTCCTTCCAGGTTTCATGGCCTTGAAGTCCAGAATCTCAGTGATGGTTCTGGACAGCATGGCAGGAGCAGCCTCTATCAACATGAGTCCAAGTGTAATTTACTGCAGGGGGCAGGTGACTGTGTTGGAACAACCAATGAAGAAAAAGATGCAGAGTACTAGTGCACTGAGCGGGGTGTAGCTGAGTGTCTGGTTATTGGCCTTGATGATGAGCATATCTCAGGGCTTCACAAAGACTGCCAAAACCACAACTGTGGTGACAATGAGGGATACTCTCATGGAGGCCTGAGCTGTCCCCTGTGAATCCTCCAACACCAGGCAGATCACCGATTTGGGAGGCAGTAACTTCTCTCCATATTTGGGTACTCACGTTCTGGGCACGGGATACACTGCTAAGCATCAGTGGAAAGAGATTCAGTGTTTACTTCTGGTAACTTTGCTTGTGGGGAAAATGGTAACCTCTGCAATGTCAGTGTGAGTACAGACTGACACTGACATATACCAGGACACCAGTGTAAGTTTCTGCATTCCTAATCCAAGGAGCATACGCTCCTCATAGAATCATCATGTGTTTCTGGCTTGTATTTCAGAGACATTTTGGACACACACACAAACAGGTATGTGTTGCACTAGGGATTCCCAGAGCATGATCATCTAATTTTCATTCTTATTTCATAACTTTAGCACATGCTGCATATTCTTTTTTGCTGCATATTGTTTCTTAAGAAATTATATTGCTATCACATGGGTCCGGCGCGGTGGCGCAAGTGGTTAAGGTCCTCACCTTGCACGCCCGGGATCCCATATGGGCGCCGGTTCTATCCCAGCTGCCCCGCTTCCCTTCCAGCTCCCTGCCTGTGGCCTGGGAAAGCAGTTGAGGACGGCCCAAGGCTTTGGGACCCTGCACCCGTGTGGGAAACCCGGAAGAGGCTGCTGGCTTCGGATCGGCATAGTATCGGCCGTTGCGCTCACTTGGGGAGTGAATCATTGGACGGAAGATCTTCCTCTCTGTCTCTCCTCTCTGTATATCCGCCTTTCCAATGAAAAAATAATAAAAATAAATCTTTTAAAAAAAAAAGAAATTATATTGCTATCACCATACCTGAAGAAAATTTATTCTATCTTTGAACTGATTAAAATAAAGGTTGTCTATTAGAGTCAAGGGTAAGTGAATGATTATTTTGGATTAATGCAATTTATTATATTATGTCCTCTATATTTTGAGTATTGGATTCTGGACTCTACCATTGACATGCCCACAATGATGGACATATGACTGTGTATGAAGAACTGTATATTAGTAATGATATAGAGGAACTAGGTGGGGGGGGGAGGGAAGTGGGGAGGGGATAAGGGAATATGGAACTGTATCACAAAATGATAATAATAATAAAATGTAAAAAAAAATTTTTAAAAATTGACCCCTAGAGCATAAGGCTGTTGTCGCATAGCACTACCAACATTCTACCTCTGGCTTCATGCTGGCAGGCTCATTCACCTGCTCAACCCAGAAACTCACACTCTTGATCCCTGACATCTCCTTGCCCAGAACGACACTCCGGGGGGGGGGGGGGGCTGTCAAACAGTGCCTGGTAAAGTAGCCTTAACCACAAAAGACCACCTTCATCTTACTTCCATCCCAGACAGGCCAGGTCCAAATCTCCCTTAGGGTAATCTCCGATGGCAGCAGGATCCTGGAAGGCTATTTCTCACATCAGCTCCACTGTGAGTCAAAGTCTGCACTACACATGGCCCAGCCAGCAACTCCATGCCAGATGTCCACACAGCAAAGTCCTTCATTTATGCAAGGAAAGGACCTCATTTTCTCCAATTAGTAAAGACCTAAACGTGCTCTGATGGGTAGGAGAGCCAGAAGAAAGGAGAGAGAGAGAGAGAGAGAGACAGGCCATGGCAGGTGCTTCAGAAAGCAGCCCAATTCTGCCCAGCACCCACCAATGCTTAACTATCCTTTCTAGTCACTTGTAGTTACTTAGTAGCTGCTCATCTAGGCTGAACCAGCAATGAATGAATTACACACCCCCGAGCTGATGCCCACTAGGGATGCAGGGAGACTCAATTTGTTGACAATCTTCAACTTGGAGCAACTCTCCAGGACTTCCTGATTGAGGATCCTGAGCAGAAAGTCCCAGATCTGCATCACCTCCATCAGCAAGTGCTCAAAGTCCTTCTTTTTGACTTTTGACAGCTCTTCCCTCAGGTGCAGGGCTACAAAAGACAGGCACATCTTCTCAGCTTCTGATCACTGTCACTGCTCACCAGGCCTTTGGCAGACAGGCTTCCTAGTCAGCTTCCAGGGCCTGCCTCCTGCAGGCCTCTCAGATTCTCACTCATCTGCTCTAACAAGTTCATCAATTCATTCAATCAATAAGCTGATTTAATTAATTAACCAACCATTTTGGCTTGGTCACGTCATTGATTTAGTTAATCTGTTTAGTTGGTTTTTAAAAACGAATAAAATTCTAAACCCCACACATCTGACCCATGAAAGCACACACACACAGACCAGGTGTGCATATGCACCAGGATAGCAGGGCACACAGCAAGCACCCTGTCAGTCAGAAGAAAAACGGGGACCCACCCTGCTGGCTACCTCCTCCTGCACCACAAACCCTGCACTGCCTTCTCTGTCAGAATCCCAGCTAACTACAGATGGAGCAGAACGTTGGATCTTCTGCAAGGGGCTACAGTGCTCCCCACTGCCCTGCCCTGCCCCCATCACAGCTAATGAAAGTGACCACCCCGCAGCCCAAGTCAATCAGATTTTTCTCAAAACGAGAATCCCCAAGGAAGAGACAGGCCTTCAGGGACCTAGGCTTCCACGGAGCACCTAGAGCTGGCAGCCACCTGGCCCACACTTGCTCCAGATACCTTCAAGACCTTACAGCCACAACTCCCACAACTGAGTTCAGGGACCTCCCACCCCACACGGACTCTAAGGAAGGCCCAGGCCTTAACAGGGAGCAGATGAGGACAGGGATACCTCAGGGCCACCTCACTTACCCAGCGGTCTTCCTCAGGGCCACCAGCATCATCCATGGTCAACCACTGCTGCCACCATCACCACTGGGCCTTGACTCAGTGTGCTTGCACAGCACCCTCTGACTCCTGCAGGCTGGGAAAGGCAGGAACGCGTCCACGCTGGGAAGAACTGAGAGCAACCAGGCTCAAACCTTCCCAAGGCTGTGCAGCATTCTTAGCTTCAGGTGGAGTGGGAGAGGCAGGGCTTCCTCAGCAAGGTCAGGCTTTCCTGCATCTGGACCTTCACCTCATGCACTGAAAAGTAGAAAAGCGAGACCAGAGGTCAGTCATTTCCATTGCCAAGTCCTGAAAGCTAGGCATGCCAGGCTAAGGGGTAAGGTGTTCTTTAGCTCAGCTTCAAGCACGTCTGCGTCAACAGGGAGAGTGACTTCATCCAGATCCGAGGAATCCTGGGGCAGAGCTGCAAACAGGTGGGCAGATTCATCCCAGCTCCAAACCCACCACCTTCAGGATGTGCATTTTACATGAACCCCAAGTTACCACACACCTAGGAACAGTGTCTTCCCTCCATGGAAGTGCAGGCAGTGAGATGGTCACCACTTTGACAAGGGAGGTGTGCACATTGTCCAAGCGTCAGGAACTCAAGGGACCTACACATTGAATCCCCCCCCCCCCACATTTACTCTAAGGACCTGCTCCCTTCACCACCCTGCACCTACACCTGCACCCGGACATGCTGCCTTCCATGCCCTGCACCTGTCACCACAGCTGGCTGCTCGCAGGTGCAAATGGACCTCCATCCATATCATCCAGTTAAGGCTGTGGGGTATGTCTCTGTGAGGGGGCAATATCACAGCATTAGGTAGGCATCAGTCTAAGTGAACAGGCTATGTGAGTAGGAGGGGCCAAGAAAATGGGAAATTTAGAAGGAAAAAAAATGACTCTCTCTATGCTGGAAGGAGGACTCAAACCTTGAAGCACTATAAACATTTATATAGCAGAAATCTTGTCATTGGTCAGTGACAAGCCAGCCCTCTGTGGTCCAGCCCTCTCTTGGGGGTTGGGAGAACTTTACACTAATCTTCTCCCCAAGCATCACATGCCAGATGAATCCTGCATGCAGCTGGAAATTTTGTTTTGTAAATTTTTATATACACACATACATACATATACACACATATATCAGGAGGTTAAGCTTATAATAGAAGGATGAAGGAGTATGCCATTGTAATAAATTAGAAACAAATCACAGGAGGGGGGAATGGAAGGGAATGGGGGAGAGTGGTGAGACCCTTCACTTAAAAATAAGTATCACAAAAAAATGAAACTTTTTAAAAAATGACATGATAATCCCATGATGGTGCAAGAATGTAACATTAGACAAAAAACAATAAATGAATGAGCAAATGCAAATAATATCCAAACGGCTCATAAAGCAGGAGACTGTCCAGCTGCACCAGTGACTTTTCTGCAAGGACACACAGCAGAAACTTCTCTCATGAATGCGTACAGAACCTCTTGCAGCATAAATAAGATCCACTGCTGCAGCTCTTAATACAAAGGACAAAAAAGATGCCCAAAAAACGTAGTCCTATACACAATTTCAGCAGGTAACAATCCACTAAAATGTAATATGAACAATCATTATAAAGAGAAATTTTACTAATCCATGTATAAAAACACAAAAAGTGTTACTGCTGATATGGAATAACAATAAAAGGATTGTGTTACCCACCAGTAACTTTCAATGACTTGGCTTGACCCAGCACTCCTCACTTGACATTCCAGTATGAATTTTTCAGTAAGAATTTTATGACTGCCTACTGAAATGTGCAGCCTGGGGACAGCCTTGTGGCACAGGTTGAACTAGGGGTGCTGCCAGTGAGGTACAAGACCAGGATGGAGAGGCTGGCTCCTGGCTTGGGCATGGCTCAGACCAGGCCACCGGGGCCAGCTAAGGGATGAGCAGAATGCTTTGTCTCTGCCTTCCTGAATCATTCTACATTTCAACAAATCTGAACACAACATGAGTCTAACTATTCCACCATTCCAAGCCATTTCTTCCTCGATGTTTCCTATTTCTCACTAGAAAAATTGTAATTGCTGAGTCTCTTCAGAACGCTCTGTTCCCACAAAACACTCCTTTTCTGCCATGCTGCCTAAGGTTTTTCTCCCTCACCCCATGGCAAGGCTGTCACTGCTCTATCAACCATATCCTTCACTTGTTACAAACCTTCCTCTCTTCCCTCAAGAGACACACACATTACCTGCTCTCAGCTTCCAGCACCCAAGCATCTCCTGTGCCCTGGCTCTTCCATGGCACCTAATCCTCCAGAGTGTTCCTTCCAAACCCTTCACCCTTAGCGCTGCACTCCAAACCCTCTCACTCTCTCCGCACAAACTCTAAATCCAGACCTCCTGTTTTTCCTCAGCCAACAGCACGTTTTTCCTCCCAGGTCAACGCACCAGGTTTTCATGTTCAATCCACTCCATGGCTCCTGACTCTAGCCGCAGCCAGCTCTTGGTACCTGCCCCATGCCTGCAGGACTCTCCCATTTGCCCCTAGCCCACAGGAGGGCAATCCCCTTCACTGCCTTCCCAATCCCCTCATTTCTTCTCCAAGGAGGTTAACTCAGCAGGTGGAAGGAGGCACAGCTAGTGGGTTGAGACAGAAGCTGCCAATGCTCTGCACTGGACGCTGCTTCACCACTGTCACCAATGCACATCCACACAGTCAAGATCCAGGAGCGCCTGATGCTGGACAGCCATGTTGCAGCCTCTCAGAACAGAAGCTTGTCCACTGCCATTGACACCCCAGGCCTGGGAGGTCTGGCCTTCATCTCTGCGTGTGCTCTCCTCCGCCAACACCTTGGATCCGGGCTTCATCCTGTGCTTCACCTTGCCGCCAACACAGATCTGCGCTTTTCTCCTGCTGATGGAGGCCCTCACATCACTGCTGCCTCCCTGAACATCTCCACAAGCACCAAGATGGCCCTTGCTTCTGTCCCACTGAGAAGAACAAACCTGCACTGCACTGCCACCTGCTCCCTGCACTTTGTCTTCGTTGCTGCCTCCTCGGGAACCTGTGCCCAAAAAGCATGTCTGTGCTGCCTTAGACCACCTCCTGTATGACCTGAGCTCACCACCTGGGACACAGAACCTACCACCTGCACTGCCCCTGCTCGCAGGTCTCTACCAACTCCAAAGCAGAGTCTCACTTCACCTCAGCCACTCAGGACACCATCCCCTGACCGGGTTTCTAGCCAACCCTGCATTCCATGTACACATATCCTCCCCACCACAGGCACCCGTGGAAGTACGCCCCTTCCTGCTTCCCCTTCCCAGCCCTACCATGGACTGGCCCCTCCTGGTTTCTTCCTCAGGGGTCTCCACCCACTGCCACACATCTAGGGTTTACCTGGGAACTCTGCAACCACCACTCCTGCACGGTGACCCACGCTGCTTCTCCACTTGTGCACTGCGTGAGAGAGCTTAGTCTCCACATGGGGAAGATTTCCTCTTGCCACAATTTGGGGTCTCTTGCTGTCCCCACAGAAGACTTCTCTGGTTTCAGATGACCCCCCCACACTGCAAGGCCTGGCCCACACATAGACCCATGCTGCCCTGCCACCATGCAGACCCATGCCTTCCTGCCCTCTCGGAGCCATCCACCCAGAACCGGCCCTGACATTGAATATTTCTGCCGGGAGTCCTCCACCCCAGCTCAAGTGCCCTTAACCCCAGCCCGGGCTCTCACACTGACTATCCCTGCCGGGTATCCTCTACCCAAGCCCGGGACCTCAGCAATCACTATCCTGGCCAGGTGATTCTCTACTACAGCCCGGGCCTTCACACTGACTATCTCAGCCCAGATGAGCTCCACCTCCGGCCCTCACACTGACTGTCCCATCCAGGACCCCTCCATCCAGGACAGGGCCCTCACACTGACTATCCCTGCCTGGTGATCCTCCACCCAAGCCCGGGCCCCCAGCACTCAATATCCTAGCAAGGTGATCCTCCACGCAAGCCGGGGTCATCACTCTGACTATCCCAGCCCAGATGCCTTCCACCTCCAGCCCTTACACTGACTGTCCCAGCCTGGAGCCATCCACCCCAGCCCGGGGCCTGACATTCATTATCCTGGCACAGTGAACCTCCAGCCCATCCCTGGCCCTCACACTCACTATCCCGGTCCAGTGACCCTCCATCCCAGCCCCGACCCTAACACTGACTATTCCGGCCATGAGCACTCCACTCAGCCCCAGCCAGGCCCTCACACTAATTTTCCCAACCCAGCTGTCCTCCATCCCAGGCCCTCACCCTGACTGTCGCTACCGGGAGCCCTCCACCCAAACCGGGTCCTCACACTCATATCCTGGTCCGGTGATCCTCCAACCAGCCCAGGTCATCACACTGATTGTCCTGACCGGAAGCCCTCCACCCCAGCCAGGCCCTAACACTGACTATTCTGGCCCGGAGCCCTCTGCTCAGCCCCAGCCCAGGCTGTCACACTGATTATCCAAACTGAGGTGCCCTCCAGCCCGGGCCCTCACACTGACTCTCCAGGATGGAAGCCCTGACCCTGGCCCGGGGCCCTCACACTGACTATCCCTGCCGGGAGCCCTCCACCCCAGCCCATGTGCCCTTCACCCCAGCCCTGGCCCACACACTGACTATCCCTGCCCAGTGATCCTCCACAGTTTGTCCATAGTTGATATTATATGTAGAAAATCCTAATTATCACACACACAGAAACTCAGAGTTAGAGCTGGTGAATTTTAAAAAGTAGCCGGTTACAAAGTTAACATACAAAGATCAAGTGGATTTCTACATATTAACAACAATCTAAAAAGCAAGTAATTAAAACAACTCCATTTATAATAGCATCAAGGAGCATAAAATACATAGGAATTACCTCAGCTAAGGAGATGAAAACCATAAAGCATTTTGAAAGAAACTGAAGAAGTCTTAAACAGTGACACATCCTCAGGTTCATTCTTATTAATAAGATATCAATATTTCTCAAAGAAAACTGAAGATGCAATGCAGTCCCTATCAAAAACACAAGAGATATTTTGCTGGAAGAGAAAAACCATCCTAAGTCTTACATAGAATCACAAGACATCCTAAATGGCTGAAGGAATATTGAAAAAGAATGAAGCCAAGGGATTCATACTTTCTCATTGAAAAATTTACTACAAAGCTAATAATCAGTATGACATCCAGATCAATGGAATAGAATACATAGTCTGAACTAAACCCTTCCATGTAGATTTCACTGACCATTTTCACAAGGGCACCAACATCATAAAATTCAGCAAGTAACAGCTTCTTGAACTAATGGTAAAAATTGGACATCTGCATGTAAAGAATGTAATTGGACTCTAATACCATATGCAAAAGCTAACTCCAATTTAATCAAATGTAGGCCTAAATGTAAGACCTAAAAGAATGAAACGCTTATTAGAAAATGTAAGGTAAATGCTTTACAACTTTGGATTTAGCAATGGTTTACTGGCACAGGCAACAAAAGGAAAAAACAGACTACTGGATTTTATGAAAATTCAAAAAATGATGTGTATGCTTACAAGGTCATGATAAGGGAAAATCTGTGTGCCTGTGGAACCATATCATGAAAAAGAAATGGGAGTTTCAAGATGGTGGAATAGGGGGAGGACATGTTTAAACAGATGGAGAAGAATTAGTTGAAGTGACTCAGAGAGGGCACGATCCCAGGAAATAGGAGAGGACAGGCAGACAGCAGAGGGACACCTGGAGAGGGAAACATGGGTATGGGGAAGAGGCAGAGATAGTGGAGTGTTGGTGCAGGGACCAGACACCCCAGTGGTGATCAGAGTTCTGCCAGCAATCAGAGTTCCACTGGCAGCCAGGTAGAAAGGGGAGTTCACAGGGAATTCAGGAGGTGAACCCAGCCATAGACCTGCAGGTTCTGCTGACTTATTTAATCCAGAGCGGCAGATCCCAAGAAGTCAGGTGTGAAAAGAGGTCAGATTTCAATGCCCAGACTCCCCACCAGTGCCATAGTGGGTGCCATTTTGTGAACTTGAGCAAACTCTCTAGGGAAGAGCGACAACAGCGAGCTGAGCATGCATTAAGCCAAGGGAGAACTCACTTCTGGCTTAAACACGCTGTTCCCAACAGGAAAACAATCCCAACTCAGCATCCCATGTATACCATCCAAGATAGGCATGGGTTACATCCACAACTACATGCCAGAAAGTCCTGACAATAAGGGGAAAGAAAAAGAAATGTGCAATGGGCACTGCTGACAATTCTGTGATCTAGGACAGCTGGTGTCTCCCTAATCCCAGGTATGGTTGGAACCAGGAGCAGAGGAAGGCTGAGGCAGCAAAAGTGTGGCCACAGCACAGGACTACAGGGGATGGAGAGTGGTAACCCGAGAGTGCAGTATGGGAACCTGGGGCTGAATCTCGCTGGAAGAAGTGGCACAAGTGTCAACAAATGAAGAACTGGGTACTGAGTGGGATCAAAAAAGTCAACCTGTAGGACTGTGGGCAACACAAATTAAAATTTGGCCCTAAGAAGAAGAATCCACTCATCACAGTTGCAATGACCAAGAGCAAAGAAAGAGAGAGAGGCACAATTAAAATTATGAATGCCTTTCCTGCAAAGGAGCAAAAGCCTTTGTCAACCTCACAGGTAACCGAGGAAGGCTTTGAGGAACTGGAAGATAAAAGATTTTTTTCAAATGTTATAAATGTACTTAAAAACAATGAGAAACATGCACAGAAGTTCAAGTAATATGTTACACAGGAAATAGCAACATTGAAAAAAATCAAGCCAAATTCTTAGAAACAAAGGACACAATGGAGTGAATTAAAAATTCAGTGGAAAGCATCAATAATAAAATGGTGAGATAGAAGAAAGAATTGTCAGAATTGAAGACATTCCCTGAAATAATGATGAATATTCAAAAAACTGGAAGAGGAATTGAGTCAAGATAAGAAAAATCACTCAGGAATTAAGCTACACCAATAAAGGGCTAAATATCAGAGTTACGGGAGTTCCAGAAAGCACAGAAAGAGAAACTGGGTTCAGAGATTTATTCAAGGAGATAATAATTGAGAACTTCCCTAACATAGAGAAAGAATTGGGAAACAAATACGGGAGGGGCCGGAACTCCCAACTGTGTCAACCAGCAGTGATGATCACTATGATTCATCATGATCAGGCTGCCTTCAGTTGAACATAAGAAAATCATTCCTAAATATGCAAGTAAGAAAAGTCAATTAACATACAGAGGAGCCCCAATCAGAACCAGAGCTGACCCACAAAGGAAACTACAAAAGCAATGAAAAGAATGGAATAACATATTCCAGACCCTAAGAGGAAAAAAAAGTTGTCAGCCCAGAATAACTCACACAGTATCTTTGAAAATGAAAGAAAATATTTCCACAGCAGAACAAAAATCAAACAATGAATGACTCTTTGCTAAAATGACTGGACCCAATCATGACCTATCGATATGAACTCTGAATATAAGTGGCTTAAACACATCAATCAAACATCACAGATTAGTAGACTTGATCAGAAAACAAAACCATTTCTATTGCCTACAGAAGACACATCTTGCACATAAAGAAATGTGGAAACTTAAAGTGAAAGGATGAAGAAAGATATTTCAGGCTGCTGGAAAGCAGAAATGAGATGGTGTAGCCATTCTGTCAGATAACACAGACTTTAATGTAAAAAGCATTAAAAGAGATGAGGAAGTAAAACACATAATGATCAAGGGATCCATTCAACCTGAAGAAATAACCATACTAAATGAATATGCAACCAATACCATGGCACTTAGCTTTGTGAAACAGAATAGACTCCGATACAATAATACTGTGGGGTGGAGGGAACCTTAATACCTCACTAACCTCCATAGATCAATGAGATATAAACTCAGCCAAGGAAATAACAGAGCTCCCCTAGACAATGGGAAAAAATGACCTTAATTGATATCTACAGATTCTTTCATACTGAAGATTCAGAGTAACACATTTTCATCAGTACACGGAACTTTCTCTAGGATTGATAATAGGCCACAAAATACGCCTCGGCAAATTCTTAAAAGATCCATATCATACCATGAATCTTCTCAGATTATCATGGAGTGAAACTGGAGACCAACAGGTCAAAATACCCCAGAATATGTGCAAATACTTGGAGACAGAACAATATGCTGCTAAATAGACAATGGATTATATAAGAAATCAAATAGGAAATTTAAAAACTGCTTAAAACAAACGAAGGCATCAACACAACATATCAAAATTTATGGGACACAGTCAACACAGTATTAATAGGAAAGTTCATTTTAACCAATGCTTGTGTCAGAAACTAGAAAAGCACCAGGGAAATGGGTTAACCATATGTCTGAAGGAGTTAGAAAAATGACGACAAAATAATCTCAAGGTTAACAGGAAAAATGATACAAACCAAATAAAGGAGCAAATAAACCAGAGACAATACATAAGGTCAATGAATCAAAGAACTGGTTCTTTGAAAAAAATCAAACAAAATAGACTCCCCACTAGCCCAAATAATCAAAAAAGGAGGGAGAAGATATGAATCAATAGAATCAGAGATGAAAAAGGAAAGATAATTGCAGATATTTCAGACATACATACAATAATCAGGAACTATTACAAGCAACTATATGACGACAAATCAGAAAACCTGGGGGAAATGTAGAAATTTTGGATACATACATTCAATCAAAATTGAATCATGACACAATAGAAATATAATCACAACTGATATTGAATCAGTACCTAAATGCATCCCAACTAAAAAAAAAAAAAAAACAGGGACTGGATGGTTTCACTGCTGAATTCTACCAAACATTTCAAGAAGAGCTTGACCCAATCATCCACAAGCTATTCAAAACAACAGAGAGGCAAACATTCCTCTTTCTATGAAGTCAACATCATCTTAATGCCAAAGCCAGATAGAAACAGCAGACTAAGAGAACTGGTACCCTTGATGAACACAGATGTAAAAATCCTCAACAAAATACTAGCCAACAGAATCCAACAACACATCAGGCAGATCGTCACTTGGGACTCATCCCTGGCATACAGGAATAGTCTAATATACACAAGTGAATAAATGTGATACATCAGATCAAGAAATTGAAAACTAAAAAGCATATGATCATCTTAATAGATACAGAAAAGGCATTTGATAACATCCAACACCACTATGCTAAAATACTTAAGCAAGTTAGGCAAAGAATAACATTCTAAAGCATAAGCAGAGCAATGTTAAAAAAAAAAAAAAAAAGACCAACATTATGCTAAAAAAAAAAACAACTGGAAGCTTTTCCACTAAGATCTGGAACTAGATAAGGATGTCCACTTTCACCACTACTATTCAACATAATGTTAGCTTATTCTAGAAGAAATTAAATTAATTCAAATAATAAATGAGGAATTAAAGTTATCCCTGATCACAGACAACATGATTCTATACATAGGAGCATCAAAAGACTCAATCAAAAAGTTATTGGAACTCAGAGTTTACTAGGGTACCAGGTTACAAAATTAATGAATATAGCTTGACAGCCCTCAAGTTATATTCACAAACAACTCCACAGCTGTAAAATAACTTGTAAGTAAAGTCTCCTTTAAGTAGTCGAGAAGCATCTTAAATACCTTGGGTAAACCTAACCAAAGGTGTGGAAAACTTCCATGTGAAAAGTTGCAAAGCACTATTAAAAGAAATAGAAGAAGATATTAAAAGAGGGAGAAAATTTACCATCTGGATCAGTATCAACATCATGAACATGTCCATATGACCAAATGTAATGCACAGATTCAATGCAATCCCAATAAAACATACCAACAACATTCATCTCAGAAATAGAAAAAAATGATAGGAAAATTCACCTGGAAACACAAGAGACCACAAATAGACAAAGTGATCTTGAACTATATAAATCAGGCTGTAAGGGTCACAATTCTAGACCTCAAGAAACACTACAGGGTAAGGGTCATCAAAACAGTCTGAAACTAGTACAGAAACAGCGAAGAACTTCAATAGAACAGAACGGGAGCATCAGAAGAGAGCCCCCACATGTACAACCAACTAATCTTTGACTAGAAAACTAAAAATTGTCCAGGGAAACAGGTTGGTCTCCTCAATGAATGCTCTTGGGACAACTGGATATCAGCCTCAGAAGTAAGAAACAAAAACCCCACCTCTTACTTTATACAAAAATCAGCTCTGAATGGGTCAAGGGCCTAAATCTGCACCTAGAAACCATCCAACTATTAGCAGAAAACATAGGAAGTGCTCTGCAAGATATAGGCATTGATAAAGTCTTTAAGAAAAGCCATCAAAAGCACAGGAAGTCACAGCCAAAATAAACAAATCGGACCACATCAAGCTAAAAAGCTTCTAAATAGCAAAGGGAAATCTCAACAAAGCAAAGAAGCAACCAACAGAATGAGAGAAAATCTTTGCACACTACACAACAGAGTACTAATACCCAGGATTTACAAGAGTTTCAGAAATGACACCAAATCAAGCAATCCTGTGAAGAAATGGACAAAGAAAATAAACAGATATTTTTGAAAAGAACAGTCAACTAGACATGAAAAAATGTTCAGGTCCCCTAGCTATCAAGGAAATATAAATAGAAACCACATGCGTAGGTCCTGGCTACTTATACAGTAGACTTGACAGAAAATTCTGCATTCTATCTTCAACCTGGCTTAGCTGTGAAAATTATGGCCATCTGGGGAGTGAACCAGTAGATGGGAGCTAACTCTGACTTTCAAATACATAAACAAATCTTTAATAAAGAGACTATATCAACAGAATAAGAAGCCTTGCATTAACAAAATAAGAGAATATTTTAAAACTTTATCTCTGAGAAGGAATCAACATTCAGAATTTATACAGTTCTCAAAAAGACTCAATTACAACAACCAGAAATTTCTCAAAATGATCAAAAACTTTTAAACTTGAATAGACATTTCTGCAAAGACACCCAAATGCTCAACAACTACATGAGAAGATGCTCAGAAACACGAATTTGGAGGATGCAATCCAAATGCCAAGCAAGCACCACTTAATTGGCTACTATTTAAATAAAAGAGAAATAAAATAGCAAACACTGGTGAGGATACAGAGAAAATGGGCCCTTATTCACACCTGGTAGACATTTAGAAATGTAGCTGGAATTAGCATTGTGGCCCAGTAGGTTAAACTGCCGCATACAACATTGGCAACCCATGTCAGAGTGCTGGTTCAAGTCTCAACTGCTACACTTCCAATCCAACTTCTTTCAAACACATACTGGAAGGCAATGGAGCATGGCCTAAGTATTTAGGGCCCTGCAATTCATGTGGGAAACCAAGATTAAGTTCCTAGCTTCTGGTTTCAGCCTGACCCCAAATTTTGGAGTTATATGCAACTGAGGAATGAACCAATAGATGAAAGATTCCTCTCCTCCCTCTCCTCTCCTCCCCTTCTTCTTTCTCTCACACTGTCTCCATCTCCTTCTGTCATTCTTTCAAATAAATCTTCAATATATATAAACTACTGTAGCCAATATACAAAACAGAATGGTGATTCTTTACAAGATTAGAAACAGAGTTATCACATGGTCCATTAATCCCACCTCCAGGTGCCTACACAAAAGAATTTAAAGCAGGTTCTTGCTGAGAGGTTAGGACATTTACCTTCACAGAATCATTCTCCACAATGGCAAAAATGTGGGACAACCATTCATCGGTAAATGAATAAACAAAATATAGTGCATATATGTTCAGATTTGGAAGGAAACTTTAAAGCACTCTCAAAACACCGATGTTGTAAGATTCCTCTTACATGAGGTTCTTCCTGCAGTCAACATTACCAGATGAAGACAGTGCAAAGGTGACTGCCAAGGGCTGGATGTGGCAGAAGTAGAGTTGCTGCTTTGTGGGCACAGGTTTACAGGATGAAGAGTTCTGAAGACCATGGTGGGTTCGGCTGCACATTGTGAATTTACTTAAGACCATTGAACTACACACTTAAAACTGTTCATGATGATCAATTTCATATTTTAAGTACTTAACCACAATTTCAAAAATTGGAGGAAAAAGGGCTAGAAATGCATGTGTCTTGTTTGAATATAGTTTTAAAAACAGAAACTCCCCCGCTGTCTTCCACTGATGATCCAATCTGTTCTGAGAGTGACAGGCCATGAAACAACTTCCCTATTTCTTCAGCAGAGCTTCCCTCCACCCTGCCTCACCACCCAGACCCTGAGCCCCAGAGACTAGAGTTTATGAGAAGAAAAGAGGAGTTCAAGGGCAAGATTGAGTGGCAGAGGATCAACCTCATCTGACCTTGCCAATCATTACAGCGCCAGGGACAAGTCAGAGGGATATTCTCCAGGGACCTGCCCCACCAGTTACAACTTGTGATTCAAAGTGCTCAAGTGCACAGATGAGGACTGAATGTGGTCATGAAGGCACCACTGAGGACAACAAGGAGCACAGAGTGGAATCTGTTTCCCTGAGCGCTTTGAGCACTGACAGAAAGGAAGAGACACAAATGCTCAAGAGTGCTTCCTAACAGAGAAGTGATCTTAACACGGTCACATTCCTCAGACAACAGAGTCACAGCTGATGAAATCCAAACATCTAACAGCTATGCAAGTATCTGAGCTACAATAATAGTTGAATTTGGGATCCTTATAATTTTCTATTGTGACTGTCGGGGGATACTGATTGTAAAATAACAAGAACTTGGAACATAGGGCCCAGCCCTCCACCTCCATCTCTGGTCATGTCCCAGCAGAACTGGTTGCTTCTCAGATGACTCGACATTGCAGCTTCCCACTTCCCTTGGGTTTGGATACAAAAATGCCTAGAGCAGCAAACCAGGCTTTCAGCAATCCTGAACAGGGCATGGCCTTGACTCTGCACCATGCCAGGGCAGCAAGGATCCAATCAGGCCTTGGAGTAAGGGAGAACAGGGAGGTAAACTTAGCTCCTCCTCTCCCCTCTCCATCCCCAAACCTCCTTGCTCCAAGGGCGATTTCTTATCAGGAAAAATTGTTGATCCAACTTCAGATATGCACCCAGCATGGGACGGAGTGACCTCACAACGGCTTCATACCTTCAACATGTAAAGCACAGCAGAGACAACGAGAATGATCACACCTGTGCCTGGCTGGCTGCACAGGAAAAGCGCCAAGAAAAAGCTCCTTTCTTCAATGGCACCTCATGAAGAATAGATCCAACACCAAGCTTGGATATATGATGCCCACACTCTTCTCATCACTGGGAACAGCCAAGATGGCAAAGTCCACTTTTCATGATGATGGCTTAAAATGACCACCTGGTGACTCTTCCAGGTCCATGGCAATACAAGGGGCTAGAGGTGGTTCCAGTGCAATGAGACTCTGAAAGTCACTGTGTTGGTGATTCTCTGACCTTCCCCCACCCAAAGCACACCTTACTGAGAATACTGGCAATGGCTCTGGACAGAGGAGAGCCTTACAGTGCAGCCCAGAATTGCACAGACACCTTTGCCAGGTGTGAGCAGGTACAGGCCAGGATGCTGCATGGGACAGGGAGAAGCTACTGCCTGGCAGTATCTGTGGGTGAAGGGGGTCCCGTGCCCTGCATTTGAGGGTCCCTCTAGGAAGAATGGCAGCTGCTGATCGCACCACCATGTCAGCTCACCCCATGGCCAAGCAGGCCATCACGGCCCACATCTGCTTGAAGTGTGCAGACAGAACTCCTAGCACCACAGTGCCTCAACACAGGCCAAGCCATCAGAGGAGTCAGGATATGGACAGTGCCAGATCTCAGACAAGACTGTCCTTGCTAGGGCAGAGAGGAGCACAGACCAGCACTGCCGCTCAGGACAGGAAACGGAAATTAGTAAAAACAAGGGCTGGGAACACTGTCTCCTGTTTGTCTGCATGCAAACAGGACGTGAAGCTGGGTGCTCAGAGCCCACAGGCCTCCTTTGTCCAAACTGTTGGCCACAGTCCTTGCTTTGCAACCCCAAGCATAGCTCCATTGTCCAGCGTAAACAGACCCTCACAGCAGCCTACAGGAGCATCATAACCACAACTAGACATCCAGGCCCCTGGGGCTGGACTCTGCATCAGCACCTCCTCTGGAGCCTTTCACATTCTGCCTAGTAAAGAATTAATAGTGAAAATGATGGTCCCTGGAGGTGGGCATTGGGTGTAGTTGTGAAGATGCAATCACTTACCAGATTTCCTGGCTTCCAGTATTGCCTTCAGCCTAAACCAGCTCATTTCTGCTGCACATTTGGAGAAAGTGTGTATAAGGGCAAACAGTATGCTCTTCAGCTTCCTCCAAATATCTTCTGAAGGAAAGAGTCACTTGAGGAAGTTGATGTGGGAAATAAGCCTAGCTGACACCATCTGCCCGCCAGAGGATGGCATGAGAAGCAGGAAGGAAGCAGAAATGGAGGAAGTTGTTATTACCTGGTCTTGAGAGGGGTGGCCAGCAGGTGAAAGCATCCCATCCCTCCATGACTCAGTTTCTTTTACCCCTGCCATGCAAATCCCTTCCAAGTATCTCCATGGCTGAGAACTATGGGAATTTAAGCCCCATGTGGACCCTAAGGCAGGGTGAATGAGGGGAATATGGTGGGTATTCCTGGATAGATTGAAAACAGGGGAATGGAAGTCACGCTGTGATATCATCAAGGCTCCAGGAACTGAGAGCAGAGCATTGTGTAACGGATACCAGGGGGCTAATGATTACAGAATTGCTGATGGTTATGAAGATATCAAGTGGTTCACAGCTGGCAAGTCATGGTCAGTAACTTTGACAGCCTGCGTGCAATCCTCTCTCTTACATGCTGCTGAGGCTTAGTGTCCTGGTTGTGCTAAGGCTAAGCCCAGACTTCCAAGAAAATACACCACGGTCATTCATCACAACAAACTATTTAAGAAGGAGCCCAGGAGAGAGAAGAAGCAGATCAGCAGGAAGAAGGTGCCTTCTTGGAGGGGACCTGGAACAGCCAGCAGAGTCCTCCACACTGGGAGTGGGAAACACAGAAATGGGATGACTTCAGTGCACACTTGCTTAAATGTGACACAAGATCTCCACAGGAGATTTGCTTAAACATATATGGCAAATGCATCTTGCTGGTTCCATCAAGAAAATGGGTCCTGTGTTCCCCACTGACTTAGAGACTAGATTAGTGGATAGGCAGAGAGCCATGTATTCACCAGGAACTAGGAAGCCTACACACAAGCCTGAGATGTAAAGAGACAAGTCAGAAAACTCAAAGGTGGCCAGTGTAGGAAACAGCCTGCTCTCCATGGCTGGGGCAGACTCCTGGGCCCAAGGGAAGTCTCAGCACCCTGTGATGTGAGAGTACTGCATGCAAAAACTTTGGAATTCTGGACTACATGATAGAGTGTGTAAATGGGTCTCAGAGCACAAAGAGAACCGTACAGATATATTCTGTGGTATGTGTACGGGCATGGGTGGGAGTTAGAGGCTCATGGCATAAACTTGGGTGTCAACCACCCTGAAAGAGTTGAGAGGAGATTGTGTTTATAGTGACCATGATGACTACTGCTTCCCCTGTGTGCAGACAAAAAGGTGACCCACCATGCCCAAACTGGGTGTCACTCTGGTACCACTGGGATCCCACACTTGAGCACCGACCAGTCCCAGAACATACCCCTAGACATCCACTAAAGGAACTCTAATAAGCTACATTAAAACTAAGAGACTGGAAACTATAATGCTAAGGGAAATGAGCGAATCCCAAAAGGTTAGATACCATATGTTTGCCTTGATTTAACCTGTAATTTTTTTTTGTTTGTTTTTGTTTTTGTTTTTGTTTGGTTGTTTATTATTTTTTTGAACCCGTCATTGATACTGTCTCAACCCAGATGTTTCGAAGAATGGAACTTGCATTATCTTTAACATATTGTTTGCCCAATATTATGTCAATTAATTCCATAAGGTTGTATATTGATACTGAGGTTTTGTTTGGGATTTTATATGACCGGATCTTTACTCTGTTAGCCCTACCTTCAGACCAGAGAAGGTCTCCCCAAGAGGCCACTGAACTTATCTGGACAATAAGACGCTGAACTTTTTGCTAGGCATGTGTTTGCAAGGAATGAATCTCAACTGAACTTTAACTATGATTTTGCAGCAAGGTGGAGGAATCCACCATGGGGGGAGGGGTATGGGAGGGGTGGGGGGAATCCCCAGCGACTATAAAACTGTACCACATAATACAACGTAAACAACAATAAAAAAAAAAAAAACTAAGAGACTCACTGTCAAGAAATGAGCCCTAGAGACAAGGCAAATAATACAGTAAGACAACCACTTAACAGAAATTAAGTGTTTAGACACATAACACATGGATCCTGCCAGCCATTGTACCACAGGTCAGGAATACAGATGGGATAATCCAGGAAAGACATGTTGTAAGGACTTCTGTATAGCACTGTAAATCTGTGAAACACAAAAGAGATCCCCAAGGGTTTTGAGCATAATGCATCAATAGCAACACTGCCAGTTTGGACCAAAGGGAAAAGAATGGATGAAAAGGAGGAAGACAGACTTGCAATTTGCACCAGCTGGTAAAACCACTCAATTGCTAACTGTCCCGATTCAAGAGCAGGACTCTGAGGGTGGGGGCCTGAGATGAAGAGCAAGGAGCCTGAGCCATGGAGGACAACTGCCAGGATGTATGAGTTAATGGAGTCTACCTAGCTGGCCTTCAGATTTTCTTAGGGCTGCTCACTTCTTTCTTTTCCCTTTGTGGAAGCAGAATGTCTGTCCTGTGCTTGTGCTCTTACCACTGGAAGTTGGGAGCATGAGGATGTGTTTTATTTTTCTCTTTTAAAAAGATTTGTTTATTTCTATTTGAAAGTCAGAATGATGGGCCCGGCGCGGTGGCGCAAGTGGTTAAAGGTCCTCACCTTGCACGCCCGGGATCCCATATGGGCGCCGGTTCTAATCCCGGCAGCCCAGCTTCCCTTCCAGCTCCCTGCCTGTGGCCTGGGAAAGCAGTCGAGGACGGCCCAAAGCTTTGGGACCCTGCACCCTCGTGGGAGACCCGGAAGAGGCTGCTGGCTTCGGGTCGGTATAGTATCGGCCCGTTGCGCTCACTTGGGGAGTGAATCATCGGATGGAAGATCTTCCTCTCTGTCTCTCCTCTCTGTATATCTGCCTTCCCAATGAAAAAATAATAAAAATAAATCTTTAAAAAAAAAAAAAAAGAAAGTCAGAATGAGAGAGACAGAGAGAGAAAGAAATCTTCCTCCTGCCAATTCTCCTCATGAAGCTGCAATGGGCAGAGGTGAGTCTATTTGAACTGAGGAGCCAGGACATTCTTCTGGATCTCTCACATGGATTCATGGGCCCAAGGTCTTGGGCAACTCTCCATTGCTCTCCCAGGACATAAGCATCAAGCTGGATGCAAAGTGGAGCAGCCAGGACTTGACTGGCATGTCCGTGTGGGTTTCCGGAGCTACAGGCAGAGGATTGGCCTTCTATGAAATACCCCTGGGCCCAGATGATGTGTTTTCCAATTGTAGAAGTACACAGGTGGAGAATAATTTTTCCCCAGATGAATCATATCCAACGTTTCAGACCTGAATCAGCTAAAAGAAATGACATTTGGAACTTTGCAGCTAAGCTTGAGATCATGATCTCTAGATGAAACTTCAGACCTAAGTTGATGCTACAAAGGCTGGACACTTTTGGAGATGTGAAGGGATATATTTTGTGAGTGTAGTGGATGTGAAGGCTGGAAGGGTGAGGGGGACTATACAGGCTGAATGACGCCAAGGCAGCCAGGGATTATTGTTACAAGTTGTGAATATCTACATATTCACATGGCATAACAGTTTTTGGCATAAGGTTAAGCTAAAGATCTTGAAATGAGTTTCTCATGGACCATCTGTGCAGGCCCTGAGTGTAATCCTAGTGTTTTGGGAAGAGGGAGGCAAAGAGATTCGTCTATAGAGAGGGCGGTGAAATGAGAGCTGAATCAAGGTGCTCATGTACGGGCACTGAGACCAAGGAAGCCATGGCAAGCAGCTGCACAGGTGCGGAGAACCACGGACTGGACTATACCCCGGAGGGAGCACTGCCCAGCCCACAATTTTCTTTCTATCCTAGTGAGTTTAACTGAGGACTTCTGGTCTCTGGAACTGTACAATTCTGAGCTGACTCAAGTCATCAAATGGGTGGCACTCAGTGCAACCACAGGAAGCTCACAAATCTTCACTTGAATTTGTTTCCCCTATTGCTGGGTGAGGGTTGTTTTAGCACTCCCCAGGAAAGCTCTCTAGCCATTATTGTGGATTTTTCTTCCCTACCTAGTCTGGTTTTGTTTTATGCCCTTGGAGGCTGCACTGTTCTTCCATTGACAATTCAGACACTTGTCTTTTCTCATTTTCTCTGTGTGACCTTTCTCTCTCTCTGGTAACAGTGACACATCACAGACTTGAGGGAATTTCTTCATAGCCCTGGGGCCTGTTATATGGCTTCCTTTCCAGAAATGAGTCTCTCACTGCCCAACAGCTCTGCCAGCCTCCAGTGCCCCTAGTTGGAACCTGAGGCCAACGCAACTTTCCACTACACTTTAGCAATTCTACCCCTAAGTTATGACAGACGGTAACCAGCACAAATATCACTTAAAAAATGTGAAAATGTTCCACTTGCATTATGTACACTAAGTGTCATCTACCGAATATCCACAATAACCAAATATTTCTTTAATTGAAACAAACAGGATCAGGGTGATTCAATAAAATGATGAAAGACACATATCAAATAAGTCTAAGTTGGAATACCTAAAATTCTACACCCAACACTAACCTATACCATCCCACCATGATACAGTCTCTCATGAACAGTGACTCTGTTACAGCCAGGAAACTGAAGGAACCAAGCCGCATTTGAGACTGTGGAAAGGCACATTTATTCATGCCTGTGGACTTGACAAGATGTGCATGCCAAGAGACAAGCACCAACTCTTGGTCTGTTTGTATTTTCATAACTCAAATCTGTAAGTCAATCTTGCAAGGCTGTTTCAGGAGGCACAGATGTATAATGACAAGTAGCTGGTGGCAGAGGAGCTGTGGTCCCTGAAGCCAGGCAGGGCCTTTCCAGACTAAGCTGGTCACCGCAGCTAAGAGGACATCTTCTTGAGATTTGGGGCATGTAACATTTCCTCTCATTTCTCTGGGCCTCTTTCAAATCGTTTAGTTTGTATTTTTAAGTGATAAATATATATAGGAATAGGGAAAAGCAGAATTATAGAGAGAAGGAGAGACAAAGAGCTTCCCTTGGCTGGCTCACTCCACAAGTGGTCACAAAGGCCAGAACTGAGCTGATCTGAAACCAGGATCTAGGAGATTATTCCTGGTCTCCCATGTGGATGCAGGGTTTCAAAACATTGGGTCTTCACTGACTCCTTTCCCAATGCACAATAGGGAGCTGGATGGAAAGTGGAGCACCTGGGACAGCAACTGGTGCCCATATGGGATCCTGGCATTTACAAAGCAGAGATTGAGCCATTGAGCCATTGTGACAGCCCTAAAGTTTTTCTTATTGGAGCCAGTACTAAATATAAAAGTCACTAAAATTGATCTCGGGACATCTGTCAGTTGACAAAGCAGGCAATGGCACTGAATGAGTAGGTGCCAACTACAGCTACTAAAAGGAAAACCAACCTGGTGAATGGCTTAGTGGCTAAACCCTTGTTACAATGCACTAGGGTCCCATATGGGCACTGGTCGTGTCCAGCTGTTCCACTGTCAATATAGCTCTCTGCCTGTGGCTTGGAAGGGCAGTGAAGGATGGATGGCGCAAGGTCTTGGGACACTGCACCCACATGGGAGATCTGGGGGAGTCTCCCGATCAGCTCTGGGCATTGAGGCCACTTGGGGGTAAGCTAGTACATGGAGGATCTTTGTTCTGTCTGTAAATCTGCCTTTCTAATAAAAAAAGAAATGTTTTTGTAAAAGGAAAACCGGGGTCCAATAAAGAGTCATGCCCAGGGGAATCAATCTATCAGGGACCCCCACCATGTGGACTGTGACAGACTTGCATCCTCTATTGTTTTTATCTTGAAGTTGTAAGGTCTCTCAAACAAACCCTGATTTGTGAGCACTGAGGCAGCATACATCATGGAGGAATATGCAAAGGCCTCCCTGGGGAACATTCCAACCAAGGCCTTGTGTTTGGGAATGATCAGTGGCCAAGGTATCTAGCTGCTGTTAGGTTAGAGACCTCAGTCAGATATGTCAGGATGTTAGCGATGTGTTGAGAACTCAGTACTGAGTGTGGGACTGTCCTACGCTCATGGTGTCAGAATGGCCCTGGTACCAGCCAGAAGACCAGTAACCAGGGGAATAGGAAATAGAGCGCTCAGTTAGACAAGCAGGGGCCCAAGACCCTGTTATCAGTGTGTAGACTATCTGAATAAATAAATGAGTTCTCTGGCACAAAGCAGAAGGCATTGTGTCAGCAGGTCTTGGTAGTATGATTGGGGCCAGGACTGTGAGATCTGGACAGAATAGGAGAAATCTCCACAGATGGGGGCTGGGACCATTAGGAACTCTCAGCAGATGTCTGTCTCAAGAATAGGGCTATGCAGGAATCCATAGTGGATCCAGAATATAGCAAGG
The DNA here is from genome assembly GCF_017591425.1 of Ochotona curzoniae. Classification (NCBI taxonomy): domain Eukaryota; kingdom Metazoa; phylum Chordata; class Mammalia; order Lagomorpha; family Ochotonidae; genus Ochotona; species Ochotona curzoniae. The sequence continues at coordinate 293,384 of NW_024466046.1, forward strand.
GTCATGAAAATCCATCAATCTGATCAGTCTGTGTTGGCACTGAGTACATACCTATCAAAACTGAGTTTGATGGTAAGCTGAACCTGATGGCAATAGGGCTCATGAGACTGTTGGGGAGTGCTCAAAAACACGCGTCTGGGAGAGTAACCTGATCAAGCACCCAGAGCTTAGCATGACTCAATTACAAGAGACAAAAGACTCCTTCTAGTAGCCCCACTATTCTTATCTGAAACACAGCCATAGCAACTTTCAGTAGCCAGCTCCAGACTGCCGGGGCAACCTCACCTACATTGGCATGTAGCAGCAAGATCAATATTGCCCTTAGTCCCAATTCGAATAGGGTGGCATGGTGCCCCTAGTTCCCAGATGTTGCTGGTAGTATTGAGAAGAGGCTGTGGACAGTACAGTTCTGCTCAGGGCTCTAGGCGTGCTGGCCAGGTGTGTCTGGACAACAGCAGCAAAGACAGTGTGTAGAGGATATTCCCAATTTTCCTGAAAGAAAGCTAAGCAAGATATTTTGCCAACACATTTTGGGATCTGCTGGTTGTTATCACAAAGCTCACACAGAGCGTTGCAGTGGTGAAGTGGCCTGGACATTGGTTAGAGCTTAAAGGGCCAGAATGCATTTCAGGACCTGAAGCGCTCTGGACTGGGGGTGCTTGGCAGGGATGGATTCCCAAGAGCTGCATCTGCCAATGACTTCCATCAACTGTCCCAAGGCCCTAGGCAAAAGTGGATCCTTCTGCTTAATGCAAGCAAAATAAGACCCAGGAGAAAAGGGCACAGCTTCTACTTCCCAACTCCCTGGAGAGAGGAGATGGGCTACCTCTGAGGGTCCCTGGGGGTCTCAAGATGAGGCTGCATGGGGCATCAAGGAACTTGCGGCCATTCAGGGCAGCTCCATAGCCTGTTCTTTGTAACAGTTGTCTACATTCTTTCTATTTCTCCTAGTCTGAGCACATTCATTTGTTCATTCCAGATCACACTGCCTTCTCCCAAAGTTCCTTTCTCATGTGGATCCAGTGACAAGTGTTCCTTGGTCTTCTTTGTTCCCTCATGGTTTCTTCTCCTGTTTTATTGCTGAAACCTCTGTGGACATGACTTAGGCTCAGTTATGGCTGTCACTTGTGCAGTATCAAGTTCCTGACCCCACAGCTTTGGTTGCCTGAAGCAGAAAACCATGGTGTGCCTTTTCTTATAGTGCCTTCACTGGTAGAAACCAAAATGCATCAGCAAGGAAGTCCATGAGATGTCACTTGTGGGACTCTAGTTCTTTCTTGTTTGAATGTCTCAGGGCATAAAACCAAACCTGCCTACCGGTTTCAGAAGAAAACCTGAAACCCAGGTTCTTGTGTTAATCATCTATGAATTTTTGACAATAAACAACATAGACAACAAAATAGATAATCGATATAGTTGATGAAACATAGCCAATTTATTAAGTTATCCAGACTTTTTCCACTAGAACCACATACTGTTCTGGGGACCTGAGAGGGAAAGAGAGAGAAATCCAATGAGAATCTTGGTCAGGTCCTGCTGACAGCTGAGTCTGAAGGGACTGCCAGTAGTGGCAGAGGCTAGAGCCAATGTGAGCTCCTTCAGACTGCCGTCTGAGTTACTAAGGGGAAACAGACGCTACTGAAGAATTCTAAGTCAGGCATCCTGCAAACACTCTCACTGAAGAGTCCATCCATGATACGGATAGATCTTTGTATGATGTTGTATCATATTTTATGAGATGCAGATACATTTTTGCAGGAACCTCAGATGAGAAATGGACAACTAAGAGGGAAATTACGTGTTCAACGACAAATATTTGAAAGGAAACCCAAGATCTAGGGGCAGATCTGGTCCCTCATCCCAAGTTCTCATCCATGTCTCCACATAACAGCAATGGGACTCTCAGAGAGTCCCTGAGAGGACATGAGGGAGAAAGTCTTGTTCATTCACAACACCACAACAATCAATACACGCATCACTCGTTCCAGCATGCCAGACCTTTCCTACCTTCATAGATTATCGTTAGCACTTTAAATAAAATTCTGGTGGATGATAAGAGCCACCCTCTGCTACCACATGTCTGACTGGGTGGTTCCTCAATAGAACCACCCTGAGGGTGGAGGCTGCTACATGATGGCTCCTTCTGAAGTGAAGACTTCGAAAGCTGGTAGGAAGTTACACTTCCACTAAAGGACGGACAATGGTTCTTCACGACAAAACCTGGAAAGAGGAAAACATCCCTCAGAAGACTCACAAGTGCCAATGCCATGGGCAGGGTCTGAGGGGCACCCAGGGAAGCAGTGGCACTCTAGGGAGCTACCATGGCAAACCTACACTATCCTCAATACACAGAGATGCTTCTACCGGCTCTACCTGGAGAAATGGGAGAATTCATAAAGGAGAGGCATGGATATCGTGGGCCAATGGCTATTGGAATCTGCCTGAAAGATCAAGAGAAGGTAAGTGAACTAGTCAGGAAATACTCACTTCCAAGAAGCACATCAGAAAAGAAATATTGATGTGTGTTAAAGACCCTGGGCCACGCAGACAGGGGATCAATATCCTGGTAGTAAGCTTCCGTGAGCATGAGCCAGTGAGGCCCCCTCACAAAGATGTCACAGGAGGGGATAGCAGATTTCTTCAAGGCAGTCTTCTGGGATGTTCTATGGAGGGACAAAGGGAAGGAACGTTACTAAGGACGGATGCAAGGTCTCCCTAGCATTAACAGCGCACAGGAGAACAACAAAACAAAACAAAACAAAACCAGCACACCAGAGAAGAGCCCCTTGATCTCTCTACAGTGCTCCGGGGTCCAGACCAGGCCCTGTCAGGTTGAAGTAGAGGAAACAAGGTTGGCGGCTGAGACAGGACTCACTCAGCCTCTTGTTATGGAGACAACACAGAATCTGTGAGGTCAGAAATGCTACAGGAGGGGACATGCATCCTGGGCCACCAGGGGCAATGGTCCAAGGAGGAGGGCTGAGACATGGAGGGCACTATGCCAGGCTAGAGAGCAGGGGATTCTGAGAGATGTGGGTGACCTGGGATAGGCTGTGGAATAGCCTAGACCTCAGCTGGGAAAAGGGACCTCCTGGGCCCATGGTGGATGACAATAATACCCACATCACAACCTAACCCAATACACCAATCTCAACGTGAACATCCCTGCCTTTGGTGAGCCCTAACTATACAGAAGTGCACATCTAGATGGCAGCCACAGACACCCTTGCACACTTACCCGTGTTGGACACCACTATAATCTCCAGACACTTCCCCCTCCTCTGCAACCACCTCCTCATCAGGCAGTGCTTCGCTCGAGGTGTCACCTTCCTGTTCTGCCTCCTTGTCTGCCTTAGGACTGCAGGGTTCAGATGCTGCAAAAAGCACACATGCGGCAAGGTCAGGACAAGAAGAAAAATGGAAACAAAGGTCTCACCATTTGTTTTGCACCCTCTGGCCTAGATCTGGCCTGGTATGTGACTGTCAAGTCACCCCTGTCAGAGGAGAGCCTTCTTCCGTGACCAGCCTCACGCCTCCGCCAACCACCAGAGGGCCCCCTATTGGGCATTGCATAATATACCTGTTAAGCAGAATCCCATGTCAAATAGACTGGGCACTCAGGGCCAAACTAGGACCCAGGAGGATAGCTGGCTGATCCAACAGGGTTGCCCTCGGTTGACCAGCTGGCCAAACAGGGCTCCTGGACTCTGGCAGGAGGCCTTGGTGGGGTAAAAACCATGCACCATGGAAGACTTACCTGCAATGGTTGGCCACGAGGCTCCTGCCAACCTGGGGAACATTCCATCCCTACCTGGAGACCCAAGCTTCTTGTACACCAGGTGCCACAAGCCTCTGCATGTGGGTATCTGCTGCTCAATCCCACAGACCTAATGCCCAGGTCCCAGATGGGTGGCAAGTCACCTTTCCTCCGCCATGGGACTCCCTTCATCTTCCCACCTGTCAGGGTTCCCTCTTGTAGAGGAAAACATGACATAATAATACCTGGGCCAAACATCCAGTACTCAACACAATTTACTCTGTGTACCCCTATCACCATGCTGCTAAGACTAGGAGGGAAGGGGCATGGGCATAATCCCAGCTACCAGCATTGGGACTGTAGGTCTAGGCATACCCAAGGTTCAGGTCAGGTTGCAGGGCTAAGGTTGAAGCAGCAGCATCACTGACCCAACAAGGGTGAACAGACAAGGTGGGATGTGGGTCCAGGATAAGGGGCCAGGTCTGTGTGAGATGGCCACAGATGGGGGTAACAGCTGTCACTCTGTACAACCCTAAATGCCACGGGCCAACTGGGGTGTCCCTGGGTTGGCCAATGTAGCCACTTTGGATGCTGAGACGCACCCAGTGCAGGCAACAGCAGCAAGGCACCAGTGTTGGTTCTGCTGCCAGGATCATTCATGGAAAGCTCAGAGTTTCCCAGGGGAAGACTCACCTTCAATGGCACAGGCCCAGCGCTGGGGCCTCTCACGGTACAGGCAAGAATCCTGGCCAGGAGCCCAGGGAATTCCCAAAGTGAAGTCCACAGGGCCTGCCAGCACGGCACAATAATACACTGCTTGTTCTGTGTCGAATGGCCAGATTGCAGCCTCAGTGAGGAACTGTGAGCTCTGTAGGCTGTGGACAGATTGAAAAAGAGTTACTGAGGATGACAGAGTATTTTGTGGTTGGATCCCCAGGATTCCCTGTATATCAAACCATGACCATGGACTTACAGAGCATGCTCAAAGGGTCCAAACCCAGCCCACCAGCTGGAAACCATCTGACCCACTACCGGCTTCACACAGAAGGAACATAGGAAGGTTTGTAGCCATTATGGAGATGAGGTGACCTAGGACTAGGTGGTTAGCTATGAGGCAACTCAAAGGCCAGGGTCTGCTGCAATGTCCAAAGTACCAAGGTCCTGGGCACACACGGGGCTGAACAGGTTCCAAGTCCAGATTACCAGTCAAGCCAACAGCTTTACACTGCAGCCAGCCCAAGGTCTGGCCAGAGAACTCAGACACATCAATGAGCAACTCAACTACCCGTCCCCCCTTGGCCTCACCACTACCACTCCCTGGTTGCTGACTACACTCAGTCTACATCAAAAAGGGTCACTGAAGAGGATCAGCCCAGGGGTGAAGACAGGGCTCAGACAATTTTTGTGCAGCCAACACAGGATCCATGACAGAAATGTTCCAGGTGGGGGAACATGTCCAGGCCACAAAGGACATGAGTCCCAAGAAGGGGAAGACCTAGAGGTATCGGGGCTCACATTCTATGCAGACTAAAGAGCCAGCAGTTCCCAGACATGTGGGAAAGGGCTGGGAAAGGACCCTGGGATGGACTAGAGTTCACTCTGGGAAGGGCACATGGGGGAGCACAGCACTCACACCATAAAATAACACACACATCCGATCACCTCTGAACCTTGCATTCACAGATGTGCACAGCGGAGGAGCAGCCACAGCGGCCCAGGCACACTTACCTGCGCTGGGTGCTCACCAGGTGTGCAAATACAACTCCATTCTCTAGACACACACCTTCTTGCCTAAGTTCGCTGCTCAAGGTATCAAGGACTAGAAAAGAAGGCACACAATGAAAGGTCAAAGCCAAGATGTAACAAGGAAAAAAAGATCCCATCTGTCATTCATCATCCCCTGATATATTTGTGACTTTGGCTGGTGATAGTCAAACCCACAACTGGACAATCCCTGCACCATGACTAATCTCATGAAATCTGCTAGTCTTCAGATTCCAAAGTCGTCATACTGGGTTTATGGTAACATTCAGGTGTACCAAAACATACCCCCAACACTCAAAGGCTGGTCAGTTGCCTGGTGTTGGCGACAAATGAAGGAAAAAATACACCACTTATCCGAGGTACAAGCTGATCCACAAAACCTCTCAAGGGGGCTTAGAGGTTCAGCTATCAGGCCTTGGAATGCAGAGAAAAACTTACAATCACAGTCGGGTTTGTGGCCAGGCATTGCAACGGAGAGAGGTGAAGGCAGGGCACAAGGGGGACACGACTGCCAGGGTGGGTGAGCAAGGAAAGCACAAGATATCTAGCTCGGCTCTAGGGGTTTTGGGTTAACCACGAGCCTGGGCAATAACAGCAAAACAGGGTGGCTGTACATTATGAAATTGCACAAACAAAGCAGTGAGAGAAAACTAAAGAACAAACAAAATCATGACCCAACTGAATTTGGCAGCAGGGCAGACATTCAGAGAGGCTGATATGGGTAGACAGCAATGCCACACCGTGAAATGCCAAGGCGGTGGGAACAGCACAAAACAGACATACTCAGTAGAGCAGCAGCAGGATGTGAAAAACACAGTCAATTACATTGTGAAAAACAGAGAAATCAAGAAACAGAGGAAAAGAAGAGAAAGATGCCGAATATAGTTACACTCATTCAAAAAAGACACAATACAACAAGAAATATAGAAATCCAAGTGGGAAGAGGAGGGAACAGAGGGAAAACTGACACATAGAGAGCAGAGAATAGGCAAAACTTGAGGATGAGAATCTGAAAGGAATTCAGTTAAAACGACTCACCAACACATGTATATGAACAGCAAAACGGTGTCTTGTCACTGGTGTTTGCGCGAGGGATGACACCTATGCTGGCTGCCCACTGGTACAATGTCCAGTGGGCCAGGTCTCCTGGGCCACGATACAGGTAGCATATTGCGGGAGGGTCGTAGGGAGTAGAGCCCAACCTGAGGAGAGAGGACAGAAGGAAGACAGCTGAGCACTGCTGAACTCAGCACTATGGCTGGTGGCCAGGGTGCCCGAGGTGCCCAGGAACCACCATCGCAAGCACTCAGCCTCCCTCTTGGGCACAAGGGCCTGGCCTCCCAAGGAAAAGCAGCGTGGCAGTGGCAAACCATGCCATTCGGGGCCTGAGACAGCCATCACGGGACACCACTGCTCCTACAGGTGCAAGCTGGCAGAAGGAGCCTGAGACCTCTGCTGGCTGTGGTCCAGCTGGGTGGGGGGTGTTTGTGCTGTGTGGTCCAGGCCAAGAGGTGGGCTCCGAAGCACAGCATCCCACGTCACCCCCAAGCCCCAAGTCCCTGGCTCCCTCACGCTTGGGCACACACCTCATCGAACCAAAAGCAAGCCCAAGGAGCCTGGGTAATGCCAACGGTCCCGCTTCTGCACACTCGGTACATGCCCAGGTGCCCAACACCGGCAACACCCAGGAAACAAACATGCTAGATGCTAGGGTATCCTGCGGCCACCTTACCCTCTGCTCTGTCCATGGGACACATGCCGGCTACACCAGCTACTCGCGTAATGACATCCTTCACCCACACTTCCCCAGGCACTAACATACACACTGCTACGGGCTTCACCACCTACTTGCACACAACACATGCATGGAGATGTGACAGCAAGGACGCCCCACAAGGGGTCCTGATCCCCGGGTCCTGTGGGACACAGGCAAGACAGGGAAGGCCCCAGGGCTCTTCAAGACCATGGCTGATGGCCACGGACGGGGCTCTCAGGGAGGCAGCCTGCCAAGGGCTCTGGAGACCAGCGGTGCCCCATGACACCACAGGTGCCGTGCACGTCTACAATGGGGCCTTCCTGGCACACGGCCAGCCTTTCACAGCCCACTCCCACAGCCCTTCCCAGGCAGCACAGACACACCCCACGTTCAACACAGCCTTGGCCAGCCATGTTCCATGGCCACTGCCACGGACACACTCTTACCCCGGGTCCACCTCGGTCCAGCCTGTGGCAGCTGCTGGAACTTTGTCATCATTGGGGGTTGGTGGGCCCTCAGAGAGGGCGGTGTTGTCCACTGCAAAGGAGGGGCAGGGGAACTCTCGTGAGACCAAAGCACGCGAGGGTCCCCAGCGTGTCACTGTCAGCACCCTGTGGAGGGCCGTGGCCTCAGCTCACGCTCACCACCTGAGTGGGCAGCAGGCCTGCACGCTGTCCGACCTGGCACGCATGGTCTCTGCCAGCCCAATGTGCTTTCCCCTCCCTCCCTCCAGCTCTCCTCTCTGCATGGGGAGCCGGGTGCTGCCCACACCAGGAATCCGCAGCCTCGGCAAGCAGCCCTCTGCCCTTGGGGAGCACATGTGCACCGCCCCTGGGGCCTGAGGCACACTGGGAGCTTAGGTTTCCTAACCTATGGGAGGACCCTTCCACCTCCATGCAGCCAGGGCTTCAGGCAAATGCTGGCCCCAGTACTCAAGGTTGCAACCCAGCCCTGGAGCGCCCATGCAAGCACCACTGTGTCCAGCCATCCTTCGCAACGACACACACCCTGGACCTCAGGGTAAAGGGCTGGCTGTGCGACAAAGAGGGGAGCATGGGTACGACTCCCAGACAGCAGCAGCATCACACAGGTCTGCCTGGGATCACAGCAACTTCACACGTGTTCCGGGGCTTGGGCAACAGCGCCAGGAGAGGAGTGCCAACAGCACTGAGGGCCAGCTCCCCCTGTGGCAGTTGCATCACATGACTCACCCTCGACGGCCTCTGCCCAGCGAAACGGCTGGGCATCCTCACTGGTGTTCGGGCTGGAGATGATGCCCGCGCTGGCTGCCCACTGGTACACGGCCCAGGGGGAGGACAGGTCTCCTGGGCGGTCATACATGTAGCATATTCCAGGCAGTTCATGGGGGGCCGAGCCCAGCCTGAGCAGAGAGGCCAGAAGGAAGACAGCTGAGCGTTGCTGAATTCAGCGCTATCACTGAGGGCCCAGGGAGCACAGGAACCACCATCGCAAGCACTCAGCCTCCCTCTTGGGCACAAGGGCCTGGCCTCCCAAGGAAAAGCAGCGTGGCAGTGGCAAACCATGCCATTCGGGGCCTGAGACAGCCATCATGGGACACCACTGCTCCTACAGGTGCAAGCTGGCAGAAGGAGCCTGAGACCTCTGCTGGCTGTGGGCCAGCTGGGTGGGGGGTGTTTGTGCTGCGTGGTCCAGGCCAAGAGGTGGGCTCCGAAGCACAGCATCCCACGTCACCCCCAAGCCCCAAGTCCCTGGCTCCCTCACGCTTGGGCACACACCTCATCGAGCCAAAAGCAAGCCCAAGGAGCCTGGGTAATGCCAACGGTCCCGCTTCTGCACACTCGGTACATGCCCAGGCGCCCAACACCAGCAACACCCAGGAACAGACATGCTAGGGATTCCTGCGGCCACCTTGCCCTCTGCTATGTGCATGGGACACATGCTGGCCACACCAGCTACTCGCGTAATGACATCCTTCACCCACACTTCCCCGGGCACTAACATACACACTGCTACGGGCTTCACCGCCTACTTGCACACAACACATGCATGGAGATGTGACAGCAAGGACGCCCCACAAGGGGTCCTGATCCCCGGGTCCTGTGGGACACAGGCAAGACAGGGAAGGCCCCAGGGCTCTTCAAGACCATGGCTGACGGCCACGGACGGGGCTCTCAGGGAGGCAGCCTGCCAAGGGCTCTGGAGACCAGCGGTGCCCCATGACACCACAGGTGCCGTGCACGTCTACAATGGGGCCTTCCTGGCACACGGCCAGCCTTTCACAGCCCACTCCCACAGCCCTTCCCAGGCAGCACAGACACACTCCCACGTTCAACACAGCCTTGGCCAGCCATGTTCCATGGCCACTGCCACGGACACACTCTTACCCCGGGTCCACCTCGGTCCAGCCTGTGGCAGCTGCTGGAACTTTGTCATCATTGGGGGTTGGTGGGCCCTCAGAGAGGGCGGTGTTGTCCACTGCAAAGGAGGGGCAGGGGAACTCTCGTGAGACCAAAGCACGCGAGGGTCCCCAGCGTGTCACTGTCAGCACCCTGTGGAGGGCCGTGGCCTCAGCTCACGCTCACCACCTGGGTGGGCAGCAGGCCTGCACGCTGTCCGACCTGGCATGCATGGTCTCTGCCAGCCCAATGTGCTTACCCCTCCCTCCAGCTCTCCCTCTCTGCATGGGGAGCCGGGTGCTGCCCACACCAGGAATCCGCAGCCTCGGCAAGCAGCCCTCTGCCCTTGGGGAGCACATGTGCACCGCCCCTGGGGCCTGAGGCACACTGGGAGCTTAGGTTTCCTAACCTATGGGAGGACCCTTCCACCTCCATGCAGCCAGGGCTTCAGGCAAACGCTGGCCCCAGTACTCAAGGTTGCAACCCAGCCCTGGAGCGCCCATGCAAGCACCACTGTGTCCAGCCATCCTTCGCAACGACACACACCCTGGACCTCAGGGTAAAGGGCTGGCTGTGCGACAAAGAGGGGAGCATGGGTACGACTCCCAGACAGCAGCAGCAGCACACAGGTCTGCCTGGGATCACAGCAACTTCACACGTGTTCCGGGGCTTGGGCAACAGCGCCAGGAGAGGAGTGCCAACAGCACTGAGGGCCAGCTCCCCCTGTGGCAGTTGCATCACATGACTCACCCTCGACGGCCTCTGCCCAGCGAAACGGCTGGGCATCCTCACTGGTGTTCGGGCTGGAGATGATGCCCGCGCTGGCTGCCCACTGGTACACGGCCCAGGGGGAGGACAGGTCTCCTGGGCGGTCATACATGTAGCATATTCCAGGCAGTTCATGGGGGGCCGAGCCCAGCCTGAGCAGAGAGGCCAGAAGGAAGACAGCTGAGCGCTGCTGAACTCAGCACTATGGCTGGTGGCCCAGGGAGCACAGGAACCACCACCGCCAGCACTCAGCCTCCCTCTTGGGCACAAGGGCCTGGCCACCCAAGGAAAAGCAGCGTGGCAGTGGCAAACCATGCCATTCAGGGCCTGAGACAGCCATCATGGGACACCACTGCTCCTACAGGTGCAAGCTGGCAGAAGGAGCCTGAGACCTCTGCTGGCTGTGGGCCAGCTGGGTGGGGGGTGTTTGTGCTGTGTGGTCCAGGCCAAGAGGTGGGCTCCGAAGCACAGCATCCCACGTCACCCCCAAGCCCCAAGTCCCTGGCTCCCTCACGCTTGGGCACACACCTCATCGAGCCAAAAGCAAGCCCAAGGAGCCTGGGTAATGCCAACGGTCCCGCTTCTGCACACTCGGTACATGCCCAGGCGCCCAACACCAGCAACACCCAGGAACAAACATGCTAGATGCTAGGGTTTCCTGCGGCCACCTTGCCCTCTGCTCTGTGCATGGGACACATGCCGGCCACACCAGCTACTCGCGTAATGACATCCTTCACCCACACTTCCCCGGGCACTAACATACACACTGCTACGGGCTTCACCGCCTACTTGCACACAACACATGCATGGAGATGTGACAGCAAGGACGCCCCACAAGGGGTCCTGATCCCCGGGTCCTGTGGGACACAGGCAAGACAGGGAAGGCCCCAGGGCTCTTCAAGACCATGGCTGACGGCCACGGACGGGGCTCTCAGGGAGGCAGCCTGCCAAGGGCTCTGGAGACCAGCGGTGCCCCATGACACCACAGGTGCCGTGCACGTCTACAATGGGGCCTTCCTGGCACACGGCCAGCCTTTCACAGCCCACTCCCACAGCCCTTCCCAGGCAGCACAGACACACTCCCACATTCAACACAGCCTTGGCCAGCCATGTTCCATGGCCACTGCCACGGACACACTCTTACCCCGGGTCCACCTCGGTCCAGCCTGTGGCAGCTGCTGGAACTTTGTCATCATTGGGGGTTGGTGGGCCCTCAGAGAGGGCGGTGTTGTCCACTGCAAAGGAGGGGCAGGGGAACTCTCGTGAGACCAAAGCACGCGAGGGTCCCCAGCGTGTCACTGTCAGCACCCTGTGGAGGGCCGTGGCCTCAGCTCACGCTCACCACCTGAGTGGGCAGCAGGCCTGCACGCTGTCCGACCTGGCACGCATGGTCTCTGCCAGCCCAATGTGCTTTCCCCTCCCTCCAGCTCTCCCTCTCTTCATGGGGAGCTGGGTGCTGCCCACTCCAGGAATCCGCAGCCTCGGCAAGCAGCCCTCTGCCCTTGGGGAGCACATGTGCACCGCCCCTGGGGCCTGAGGCACACTGGGAGCTTAGGTTTCCTAACCTATGGGAGGACCCTTCCACCTCCATGCAGCCAGGGCTTCAGGCAAATGCTGGCCCCAGTACTCAAGGTTGCAACCCAGCCCTGGAGCGCCCATGCAAGCACCACTGTGTCCAGCCATCCTTCGCAACGACACACACCCTGGACCTCAGGGTAAAGGGCTGGCTGTGCGACAAAGAGGGGAGCATGGGTACGACTCCCAGACAGCAGCAGCATCACACAGGTCTGCCTGGGATCACAGCAACTTCACACGTGTTCCGGGGCTTGGGCAACAGCGCCAGGAGAGGAGTGCCAACAGCACTGAGGGCCAGCTCCCCCTGTGGCAGTTGCATCACATGACTCACCCTCGACGGCCTCTGCCCAGCGAAACGGCTGGGCATCCTCACTGGTGTTCGGGCTGGAGATGATGCCCGCGCTGGCTGCCCACTGGTACACGGCCCAGGGGGAGGACAGGTCTCCTGGGCGGTCATACATGTAGCATATTCCAGGCAGTTCATGGGGGGCCGAGCCCAGCCTGAGCAGAGAGGCCAGAAGGAAGACAGCTGAGCGTTGCTGAATTCAGCGCTATCACTGAGGGCCCAGGGAGCACAGGAACCACCACCGCCAGCACTCAGCCTCCCTCTTGGGCACAAGGGCCTGGCCACCCAAGGAAAAGCAGCGTGGCAGTGGCAAACCATGCCATTCAGGGCCTGAGACAGCCATCATGGGACACCACTGCTCCTACAGGTGCAAGCTGGCAGAAGGAGCCTGAGACCTCTGCTGGCTGTGGGCCAGCTGGGTGGGGGGTGTTTGTGCTGTGTGGTCCAGGCCAAGAGGTGGGCTCCGAAGCACAGCATCGCACATCATCCCCAAGCCCCAAGTCCCTGGCTCCCTCACGCTTGGGCACACACCTCATCGAGCCAAAAGCAAGCCCAAGGAGCCTGGGCAATGCCAACGGTCCCGCTTCTGCACACTCGGTACATGCCCAGGCGCCCAACAACGGCAACACCCAGGAACAGACATGCTAGATGCTAGGGTTTCCTGCGGCCACCTTGCCTTCTGCTATGTGCATGGGACACATGCTGGCCACACCAGCTACTCGCGTAATGACATCCTTCACCCACACTTCCCCGGGCACTAACATACACACTGCTACGGGCTTCACCGCCTACTTGCACACAACACATGCATGGAGATGTGACAGTAAGGATGCTGCACAAGGGGTCCTGATCCCAGGATCCTGTGGGACACAGGGAAGACATGGAACGCCCCAGGGCTCTTCAAGACCATGGCTGACGGCCACGGACGGGGCTCTCAGGGAGGCAGCCTGCCAAGGGCTCTGGAGGTCAGCGGTGCCCACCCAACCAGAGGTGCCATGCAGGTCTACACTCCAACTTTCAAAACACACTATCGGCGTTGAGTAGCAAATTCCAACGGCCACTTAACACTGACACCTGAGACACCCCACATTCAACACAGCCTTGGCCAGCCATGTTCCATGGCCACTGCCACTGCCACACACGCACACACTTACCCAGGCTCCACCTCGGTGCAGCCTGTGCCCACTGTTGCCTTTTGGTCATTGCCAGCCTGTTGCCCATTGGAGGCGGCGACGGTGTCCACTGTAAAGCAGGGGCAAGGTAGCCTCAGTGAGACCAACACACGTGAGGGTCCACAACGAGCTAGCCCCAGCAGCCATGGAAGACCCATGCCCTCAGCTCATGCCTCAGTCTGCCTGGGCACCTGCCCCCCACACGCTGCACAACCTGGCACCGATGGCTGGCCACATGGCCTCTCAAAGCCTGCAGTGCCCTCCTTTCCTCCCTCCCGCCCTCCGTCCACAGCGGGCCTGGTGCTGAACACTCCAGGAACCCATAGCCTTGGCAAGCTGGCAAGCCCTCTTGGGGTACACACACGGGCACTGCAAATGGGGCCGGTTGCACGGCACATCTGCAGCTATTCTCATGCACGGGTCGACCGTTCAATCACAAGCCCATGGTTTCTGGTCACGCCCGCTCCTGGCCAAGGTCAGGAATCCGGCTCCATATTGCCCAGGGAACTACCCTTGCCTCACCACCTCGTTCCAGCCAGGCATCGCACCCTGGAGGTCAGGGCTAAAGGGGCCACGCGAGAGGGTGAGGGATTTGGGAACAACTTCCAGCCACCAGCACCAACAATGCCCGCCTGGGCCCACAACAGGCTCGGGGCGTGTCCTGGGGCTCTGGACACCACAGGAGCCAAGCGTGAACGAGCAGCCCCACGGCATCCCATGACATGACTCACCTTCCACCGGCTCGGCCGAGCTCAGTGGTGCCTCTACAGCTGTGCTAGGGCTGGGGACCACGCGCATGGGGCTGGCCTCTGGGGCCCAGTCATGCAGCACTTCTGCAGCCTTGTAGGCACGGGCGTTCTCTGGGAAAATGTGGGCCACGGACCTGGCCCTGAGGAGACAGGACGGGGAAGAAGTGAGGTGAGCGCTGCTGGGCCTCAGGGCAGGACCGAGGGGCCCGGGTCCTCAGCAGCCACCACTGCTGGCGCTCGGCCTCCCTTCTGGGCCCAAGGGCACAGGGCCACAGGGGAAAACAGCGTGGCAGTGGCAACCCATGCAACCGGGGGCCTCAGCAAAGCATGCCTGGCACCAGGGCACCCGCGGCTGGAGGTTAAGGAAAGAGCTCGGAGACCTCTGGGGACCATGGTCCAGGCAGGGTGGTGCTGGGACCGTGTGGGGACATGCAGGAGGTGGGGGGCCGTGCAGGAGGCTGGTTCTGCAGCAGAGGACCCCATCTCACCGCCCACCCCAAGGCCCTGCTCTCTCCCGCTTGCATTCAGTCAGGGTCCAGTTAGAAGCAAGCCCGTGCATGCTGGTCAACACCAAGGTGCTGGTATGCTAGGCCTGGGACACTTCCATGAGCCTGGCCCTGGCGGTCCCCACCACCACCAAACACGCCATGGGCTGCCCTGGCCACCTTTCTCTCTGCTCGCTCTCTGTCCCCGACGCTGGCTGCACCAGCTGCCGCAGCAACAACACACATCCTACACCCACACTTTGCCCAGCACCAAAACAGAGACTGCGATGGGGTACTCCTTTCATGGGGCCTCACGGAGATGGGGCACCACGCACAACCCACGAGGCGGTTGATCTCTGGCCCCTGCGCTCCCAGGACCCAGCAGGACCCAGAGGCACACAGGCAGCACCCCAGGGGGCTTCTACACAAATGGCTGACAGCCAGCACCAGGGACAGCTCTTGGCAAGGCACAGTGCCAAAGCCTCTACAGACCTGGCGGGCCCTGACCATAGCAGAGTTGGAGTGCAGGGGCAGAATGCAACCTTCCTGGAACACCAGGAACCAGCCTTCCACAGCCCAGCCTGCCGCCTCCTCCAATGGCACCTGGGACACCCCACATTCCACTCAGGCCTGGCCAGCCATGTTTCATGGCCACAGCCACTGCCACACACACACACACACTTACCCGGGCTCCACCTCGGTGCGGCCTGTGCCCACTGTTGCCTTTTGGTCATTGCCAGCCTGTTGCCCATCGGAGGCGGCGACGGTGTCCACTGTAAAGCAGGGGCAAGGTAGCCTCAGTGAGACCAACGCACGTGAGGGTCCACAACGAGCTAGCCCCAGCAGCCATGGAAGACCCATGCCCTCAGCTCATGCCTCAGTCTGCCTGGGCACCTGCCCCCCACACGCTGCACAACCTGGCACCGATGGCTGGCCACATGGCCTCTCAAAGCCTGCAGTGCCCTCCTTTCCTCCCTCCCGCCCTCCGTCCACAGCGGGCCTGGTGCTGGACACTCCAGGAACCCGTAGCCTTGGCAAGCTGGCAAGCCCTCTTGGGGTACACACACGGGCACTGCAAATGGGGCCGGTTGCACGGCACATCTGCAGCTATTCTCATGCACGGGTCGACCGTTCAATCACAAGCCCATGGTTTCTGGTCACGCCCGCTCCTGGCCAAGGTCAGGAATCCGGCTCCATATTGCCCAGGGAACTACCCTTGCCTCACCACCTCGTTCCAGCCAGGCATCGCACCCTGGAGGTCAGGGCTAAAGGGGCCACGCGAGAGGGTGAGGGATTTGGGAACAACTTCCAGCCACCAGCACCAACAATGCCCGCCTGGGCCCACAACAGGCTCGGGGCGTGTCCTGGGGCTCTGGACACCACAGGAGCCATGCGTGAACGAGCAGCCCTGGGGCCAGCAGCCCCACGGCATCCCATGACATGACTCACCTTCCACCGGCTCGGCCGAGCTCAGTGGTGCCTCTACAGCTGTGCTAGGGCTGGGGACCACGCGCATGGGGCTGGCCTCTGGGGCCCAGTCATGCAGCACTTCTGCAGCCTTGTAGGCACGGGCGTTCTGTGGGAAAATGTGGGCCACGGACCTGGCCCTGAGGAGACAGGACGGGGAAGAAGTGAGGTGAGCGCTGCTGGGCCTCAGGGCAGGACCGAGGGGCCCGGGTCCTCAGCAGCCACCACTGCTGGCGCTCGGCCTCCCTTCTGGGCCCAAGGGCACAGGGCCACAGGGGAAAACACCGTGGCAGTGGCAACCCATGCAACCGGGGGCCTCAGCAAAGCATGCCTGGCACCAGGGCACCCGCAGCTGGAGGTTAAGGAAAGAGCTCGGAGACCTCTGGGGACCATGGTCCAGGCAGGGTGGTGCTGGGACCGTGTGGGGACATGCAGGAGGTGGGGGGCCGTGCAGGAGGCTGGTTCTGCAGCAGAGGACCCCATCTCACCGCCCACCCCAAGGCCCTGCTCTCTCCCGCTTGCATTCAGTCAGGGTCCAGTTAGAAGCAAGCCCGTGCATGCTGGTCAACACCAAGGTGCTGGTATGCTAGGCCTGGGACACTTCCATGAGCCTGGCCCTGGCGGTCCCCACCACCAAACACGCCACGGGCGGCCCTGGCCACCTTTCTCTCTGCTCGCTCTCTGTCCCCGACGCTGGCTGCACCAGCTGCCGCAGCAACAACACACATCCTACACCCACACTTTGCCCAGCACCAAAACAGAGACTGCGATGGGGTACTCCTTTCATGGGGCCTCACGGAGATGGGGCACCACGCACAACCCACGAGGCGGTTGATCTCTGGCCCCTGCGCTCCCAGGACCCAGCAGGACCCAGAGGCACACAGGCAGCACCCCAGGGGGCTTCTACACAAATGGCTGACAGCCAGCACCAGGGACAGCTCTTGGCAAGGCACAGTGCCAAAGCCTCTACAGACCTGGCGGGCCCTGACCATAGCAGAGTTGGAGTGCAGGGGCAGAATGCAACCTTCCTGGAACACCAGGAACCAGCCTTCCACAGCCCAGCCTGCCGCCTCCTCCAATGGCACCTGGGACACCCCACATTCCACTCAGGCCTGGCCAGCCATGTTTCATGGCCACAGCCACTGCCACACACACACACACACTTACCCGGGCTCCACCTCGGTGCGGCCTGTGCCCACTGTTGCCTTTTGGTCATTGCCAGCCTGTTGCCCATCGGAGGCGGCGACGGTGTCCACTGTAAAGCAGGGGCAAGGTAGCCTCAGTGAGACCAACGCACGTGAGGGTCCACAACGAGCTAGCCCCAGCAGCCATGGAAGACCCATGCCCTCAGCTCATGCCTCAGTCTGCCTGGGCACCTGCCCCCCACACGCTGCACAACCTGGCACCGATGGCTGGCCACATGGCCTCTCAAAGCCTGCAGTGCCCTCCTTTCCTCCCTCCCGCCCTCCGTCCACAGCGGGCCTGGTGCTGGACACTCCAGGAACCCGTAGCCTTGGCAAGCTGGCAAGCCCTCTTGGGGTACACACACGGGCACTGCAAATGGGGCCGGTTGCACGGCACATCTGCAGCTATTCTCATGCACGGGTCGACCGTTCAATCACAAGCCCATGGTTTCTGGTCACGCCCGCTCCTGGCCAAGGTCAGGAATCCGGCTCCATATTGCCCAGGGAACTACCCTTGCCTCACCACCTCGTTCCAGCCAGGCATCGCACCCTGGAGGTCAGGGCTAAAGGGGCCACGCGAGAGGGTGAGGGATTTGGGAACAACTTCCAGCCACCAGCACCAACAATGCCCGCCTGGGCCCACAACAGGCTCGGGGCGTGTCCTGGGGCTCTGGACACCACAGGAGCCATGCGTGAACGAGCAGCCCTGGGGCCAGCAGCCCCACGGCATCCCATGACATGACTCACCTTCCACCGGCTCGGCCGAGCTCAGTGGTGCCTCTACAGCTGTGCTAGGGCTGGGGACCACGCGCATGGGGCTGGCCTCTGGGGCCCAGTCATGCAGCACTTCTGCAGCCTTGTAGGCACGGGCGTTCTGTGGGAAAATGTGGGCCACGGACCTGGCCCTGAGGAGACAGGACGGGGAAGAAGTGAGGTGAGCGCTGCTGGGCCTCAGGGCAGGACCGAGGGGCCCGGGTCCTCAGCAGCCACCACTGCTGGCGCTCGGCCTCCCTTCTGGGCCCAAGGGCACAGGGCCACAGGGGAAAACAGCGTGGCAGTGGCAACCCATGCAACCGGGGGCCTCAGCAACGCATGCCTGGCACCAGGGCACCCGCAGCTGGAGGTTAAGGAAAGAGCTCGGAGACCTCTGGGGACCATGGTCCAGGCAGGGTGGTGCTGGGACCGTGTGGGGACATGCAGGAGGTGGGGGGCCGTGCAGGAGGCTGGTTCTGCAGCAGAGGACCCCATCTCACCGCCCACCCCAAGGCCCTGCTCTCTCCCGCTTGCATTCAGTCAGGGTCCGGTTAGAAGCAAGCCCGTGCATGCTGGTCAACACCAAGGTGCTGGTATGCTAGGCCTGGGACACTTCCATGAGCCTGGCCCTGGCGGTCCCCACCACCAAACACGCCACGGGCTGCCCTGGCCACCTTTCTCTCTGCTCGCTCTCTGTCCCCGACGCTGGCTGCACCAGCTGCCGCAGCAACAACACACATCCTACACCCACACTTTGCCCAGCACCAAAACAGAGACTGCGATGGGGTACTCCTTTCATGGGGCCTCACGGAGATGGGGCACCACGCACAACCCACGAGGCGGTTGATCTCTGGCCCCTGCGCTCCCAGGACCCAGCAGGACCCAGAGGCACACAGGCAGCACCCCAGGGGGCTTCTACACAAATGGCTGACAGCCAGCACCAGGGACAGCTCTTGGCAAGGCACAGTGCCAAAGCCTCTACAGACCTGGCGGGCCCTGACCATAGCAGAGTTGGAGTGCAGGGGCAGAATGCAACCTTCCTGGAACACCAGGAACCAGCCTTCCACAGCCCAGCCTGCCGCCTCCTCCAATGGCACCTGGGACACCCCACATTCCACTCAGGCCTGGCCAGCCATGTTTCATGGCCACAGCCACTGCCACACACACACACACACTTACCCGGGCTCCACCTCGGTGCGGCCTGTGCCCACTGTTGCCTTTTGGTCATTGCCAGCCTGTTGCCCATCGGAGGCGGCGACGGTGTCCACTGTAAAGCAGGGGCAAGGTAGCCTCAGTGAGACCAACGCACGTGAGGGTCCACAACGAGCTAGCCCCAGCAGCCATGGAAGACCCATGCCCTCAGCTCATGCCTCAGTCTGCCTGGGCACCTGCCCCCCACACGCTGCACAACCTGGCACCGATGGCTGGCCACATGGCCTCTCAAAGCCTGCAGTGCCCTCCTTTCCTCCCTCCCGCCCTCCGTCCACAGCGGGCCTGGTGCTGGACACTCCAGGAACCCGTAGCCTTGGCAAGCTGGCAAGCCCTCTTGGGGTACACACACGGGCACTGCAAATGGGGCCGGTTGCACGGCACATCTGCAGCTATTCTCATGCACGGGTCGACCGTTCAATCACAAGCCCATGGTTTCTGGTCACGCCCGCTCCTGGCCAAGGTCAGGAATCCGGCTCCATATTGCCCAGGGAACTACCCTTGCCTCACCACCTCGTTCCAGCCAGGCATCGCACCCTGGAGGTCAGGGCTAAAGGGGCCACGCGAGAGGGTGAGGGATTTGGGAACAACTTCCAGCCACCAGCACCAACAATGCCCGCCTGGGCCCACAACAGGCTCGGGGCGTGTCCTGGGGCTCTGGACACCACAGGAGCCATGCGTGAACGAGCAGCCCTGGGGCCGAGCAGCCCCACGGCATCCCATGACATGACTCACCTTCCACCGGCTCGGCCGAGCTCAGTGGTGCCTCTACAGCTGTGCTAGGGCTGGGGACCACGCACATGGGGCTGGCCTCTGGGGCCCAGTCATGCAGCACTTCTGCAGCCTTGTAGGCACGGGCGTTCTGTGGGAAAATGTGGGCCACGGACCTGGCCCTGAGGAGACAGGACGGGGAAGAAGTGAGGTGAGCGCTGCTGGGCCTCAGGGCAGGACCGAGGGGCCCGGGTCCTCAGCAGCCACCACTGCTGGCGCTCGGCCTCCCTTCTGGGCCCAAGGGCACAGGGCCACAGGGGAAAACAGCGTGGCAGTGGCAACCCATGCAACCGGGGGCCTCAGCAACGCATGCCTGGCACCAGGGCACCCGCGGCTGGAGGTTAAGGAAAGAGCTCGGAGACCTCTGGGGACCATGGTCCAGGCAGGGTGGTGCTGGGACCGTGTGGGGACATGCAGGAGGTGGGGGGCCGTGCAGGAGGCTGGTTCTGCAGCAGAGGACCCCATCTCACCGCCCACCCCAAGGCCCTGCTCTCTCCCGCTTGCATTCAGTCAGGGTCCGGTTAGAAGCAAGCCCGTGCATGCTGGTCAACACCAAGGTGCTGGTATGCTAGGCCTGGGACACTTCCATGAGCCTGGCCCTGGCGGTCCCCACCACCAAACACGCCACGGGCTGCCCTGGCCACCTTTCTCTCTGCTCGCTCTCTGTCCCCGACGCTGGCTGCACCAGCTGCCGCAGCAACAACACACATCCTACACCCACACTTTGCCCAGCACCAAAACAGAGACTGCGATGGGGTACTCCTTTCATGGGGCCTCACGGAGATGGGGCACCACGCACAACCCACGAGGCGGTTGATCTCTGGCCCCTGCGCTCCCAGGACCCAGCAGGACCCAGAGGCACACAGGCAGCACCCCAGGGGGCTTCTACACAAATGGCTGACAGCCAGCACCAGGGACAGCTCTTGGCAAGGCACAGTGCCAAAGCCTCTACAGACCTGGCGGGCCCTGACCATAGCAGAGTTGGAGTGCAGGGGCAGAATGCAACCTTCCTGGAACACCAGGAACCAGCCTTCCACAGCCCAGCCTGCCGCCTCCTCCAATGGCACCTGGGACACCCCACATTCCACTCAGGCCTGGCCAGCCATGTTTCATGGCCACAGCCACTGCCACACACACACACACTTACCCGGGCTCCACCTCGGTGCGGCCTGTGCCCACTGTTGCCTTTTGGTCATTGCCAGCCTGTTGCCCATCGGAGGCGGCGACGGTGTCCACTGTAAAGCAGGGGCAAGGTAGCCTCAGTGAGACCAACGCACGTGAGGGTCCACAACGAGCTAGCCCCAGCAGCCATGGAAGACCCATGCCCTCAGCTCATGCCTCAGTCTGCCTGGGCACCTGCCCCCCACACGCTGCACAACCTGGCACCGATGGCTGGCCACATGGCCTCTCAAAGCCTGCAGTGCCCTCCTTTCCTCCCTCCCGCCCTCCGTCCACAGCGGGCCTGGTGCTGGACACTCCAGGAACCCGTAGCCTTGGCAAGCTGGCAAGCCCTCTTGGGGTACACACACGGGCACTGCAAATGGGGCCGGTTGCACGGCACATCTGCAGCTATTCTCATGCACGGGTCGACCGTTCAATCACAAGCCCATGGTTTCTGGTCACGCCCGCTCCTGGCCAAGGTCAGGAATCCGGCTCCATATTGCCCAGGGAACTACCCTTGCCTCACCACCTCGTTCCAGCCAGGCATCGCACCCTGGAGGTCAGGGCTAAAGGGGCCACGCGAGAGGGTGAGGGATTTGGGAACAACTTCCAGCCACCAGCACCAACAATGCCCGCCTGGGCCCACAACAGGCTCGGGGCGTGTCCTGGGGCTCTGGACACCACAGGAGCCATGCGTGAACGAGCAGCCTGGGCCAGCAGCCCCACGGCATCCCATGACATGACTCACCTTCCACCGGCTCGGCCGAGCTCAGTGGTGCCTCTACAGCTGTGCTAGGGCTGGGGACCACGCGCATGGGGCTGGCCTCTGGGGCCCAGTCATGCAGCACTTCTGCAGCCTTGTAGGCACGGGCGTTCTGTGGGAAAATGTGGGCCACGGACCTGGCCCTGAGGAGACAGGACGGGGAAGAAGTGAGGTGAGCGCTGCTGGGCCTCAGGGCAGGACCGAGGGGCCCGGGTCCTCAGCAGCCACCACTGCTGGCGCTCGGCCTCCCTTCTGGGCCCAAGGGCACAGGGCCACAGGGGAAAACAGCGTGGCAGTGGCAACCCATGCAACCGGGGGCCTCAGCAACGCATGCCTGGCACCAGGGCACCCGCAGCTGGAGGTTAAGGAAAGAGCTCGGAGACCTCTGGGGACCATGGTCCAGGCAGGGTGGTGCTGGGACCGTGTGGGGACATGCAGGAGGTGGGGGGCCGTGCAGGAGGCTGGTTCTGCAGCAGAGGACCCCATCTCACCGCCCACCCCAAGGCCCTGCTCTCTCCCGCTTGCATTCAGTCAGGGTCCAGTTAGAAGCAAGCCCGTGCATGCTGGTCAACACCAAGGTGCTGGTATGCTAGGCCTGGGACACTTCCATGAGCCTGGCCCTGGCGGTCCCCACCACCAAACACGCCACGGGCTGCCCTGGCCACCTTTCTCTCTGCTCGCTCTCTGTCCCCGACGCTGGCTGCACCAGCTGCCGCAGCAACAACACACATCCTACACCCACACTTTGCCCAGCACCAAAACAGAGACTGCGATGGGGTACTCCTTTCATGGGGCCTCACGGAGATGGGGCACCACGCACAACCCACGAGGCGGTTGATCTCTGGCCCCTGCGCTCCCAGGACCCAGCAGGACCCAGAGGCACACAGGCAGCACCCCAGGGGGCTTCTACACAAATGGCTGACAGCCAGCACCAGGGACAGCTCTTGGCAAGGCACAGTGCCAAAGCCTCTACAGACCTGGCGGGCCCTGACCATAGCAGAGTTGGAGTGCAGGGGCAGAATGCAACCTTCCTGGAACACCAGGAACCAGCCTTCCACAGCCCAGCCTGCCGCCTCCTCCAATGGCACCTGGGACACCCCACATTCCACTCAGGCCTGGCCAGCCATGTTTCATGGCCACAGCCACTGCCACACACACACACACACTTACCCGGGCTCCACCTCGGTGCGGCCTGTGCCCACTGTTGCCTTTTGGTCATTGCCAGCCTGTTGCCCATCGGAGGCGGCGACGGTGTCCACTGTAAAGCAGGGGCAAGGTAGCCTCAGTGAGACCAACGCACGTGAGGGTCCACAACGAGCTAGCCCCAGCAGCCATGGAAGACCCATGCCCTCAGCTCATGCCTCAGTCTGCCTGGGCACCTGCCCCCCACACGCTGCACAACCTGGCACCGATGGCTGGCCACATGGCCTCTCAAAGCCTGCAGTGCCCTCCTTTCCTCCCTCCCGCCCTCCGTCCACAGCGGGCCTGGTGCTGGACACTCCAGGAACCCGTAGCCTTGGCAAGCTGGCAAGCCCTCTTGGGGTACACACACGGGCACTGCAAATGGGGCCGGTTGCACGGCACATCTGCAGCTATTCTCATGCACGGGTCGACCGTTCAATCACAAGCCCATGGTTTCTGGTCACGCCCGCTCCTGGCCAAGGTCAGGAATCCGGCTCCATATTGCCCAGGGAACTACCCTTGCCTCACCACCTCGTTCCAGCCAGGCATCGCACCCTGGAGGTCAGGGCTAAAGGGGCCACGCGAGAGGGTGAGGGATTTGGGAACAACTTCCAGCCACCAGCACCAACAATGCCCGCCTGGGCCCACAACAGGCTCGGGGCGTGTCCTGGGGCTCTGGACACCACAGGAGCCATGCGTGAACGAGCAGCCCTGGGGCCAGCAGCCCCACGGCATCCCATGACATGACTCACCTTCCACCGGCTCGGCCGAGCTCAGTGGTGCCTCTACAGCTGTGCTAGGGCTGGGGACCACGCGCATGGGGCTGGCCTCTGGGGCCCAGTCATGCAGCACTTCTGCAGCCTTGTAGGCACGGGCGTTCTGTGGGAAAATGTGGGCCACGGACCTGGCCCTGAGGAGACAGGACGGGGAAGAAGTGAGGTGAGCGCTGCTGGGCCTCAGGGCAGGACCGAGGGGCCCGGGTCCTCAGCAGCCACCACTGCTGGCGCTCGGCCTCCCTTCTGGGCCCAAGGGCACAGGGCCACAGGGGAAAACAGCGTGGCAGTGGCAACCCATGCAACCGGGGGCCTCAGCAAAGCATGCCTGGCACCAGGGCACCCGCGGCTGGAGGTTAAGGAAAGAGCTCGGAGACCTCTGGGGACCATGGTCCAGGCAGGGTGGTGCTGGGACCGTGTGGGGACATGCAGGAGGTGGGGGGCCGTGCAGGAGGCTGGTTCTGCAGCAGAGGACCCCATCTCACCGCCCACCCCAAGGCCCTGCTCTCTCCCGCTTGCATTCAGTCAGGGTCCAGTTAGAAGCAAGCCCGTGCATGCTGGTCAACACCAAGGTGCTGGTATGCTAGGCCTGGGACACTTCCATGAGCCTGGCCCTGGCGGTCCCCACCACCAAACACGCCACGGGCTGCCCTGGCCACCTTTCTCTCTGCTCGCTCTCTGTCCCCGACGCTGGCTGCACCAGCTGCCGCAGCAACAACACACATCCTACACCCACACTTTGCCCAGCACCAAAACAGAGACTGCGATGGGGTACTCCTTTCATGGGGCCTCACGGAGATGGGGCACCACGCACAACCCACGAGGCGGTTGATCTCTGGCCCCTGCGCTCCCAGGACCCAGCAGGACCCAGAGGCACACAGGCAGCACCCCAGGGGGCTTCTACACAAATGGCTGACAGCCAGCACCAGGGACAGCTCTTGGCAAGGCACAGTGCCAAAGCCTCTACAGACCTGGCGGGCCCTGACCATAGCAGAGTTGGAGTGCAGGGGCAGAATGCAACCTTCCTGGAACACCAGGAACCAGCCTTCCACAGCCCAGCCTGCCGCCTCCTCCAATGGCACCTGGGACACCCCACATTCCACTCAGGCCTGGCCAGCCATGTTTCATGGCCACAGCCACTGCCACACACACACACACACTTACCCGGGCTCCACCTCGGTGCGGCCTGTGCCCACTGTTGCCTTTTGGTCATTGCCAGCCTGTTGCCCATCGGAGGCGGCGACGGTGTCCACTGTAAAGCAGGGGCAAGGTAGCCTCAGTGAGACCAACGCACGTGAGGGTCCACAACGAGCTAGCCCCAGCAGCCATGGAAGACCCATGCCCTCAGCTCATGCCTCAGTCTGCCTGGGCACCTGCCCCCCACACGCTGCACAACCTGGCACCGATGGCTGGCCACATGGCCTCTCAAAGCCTGCAGTGCCCTCCTTTCCTCCCTCCCGCCCTCCGTCCACAGCGGGCCTGGTGCTGGACACTCCAGGAACCCGTAGCCTTGGCAAGCTGGCAAGCCCTCTTGGGGTACACACACGGGCACTGCAAATGGGGCCGGTTGCACGGCACATCTGCAGCTATTCTCATGCACGGGTCGACCGTTCAATCACAAGCCCATGGTTTCTGGTCACGCCCGCTCCTGGCCAAGGTCAGGAATCCGGCTCCATATTGCCCAGGGAACTACCCTTGCCTCACCACCTCGTTCCAGCCAGGCATCGCACCCTGGAGGTCAGGGCTAAAGGGGCCACGCGAGAGGGTGAGGGATTTGGGAACAACTTCCAGCCACCAGCACCAACAATGCCCGCCTGGGCCCACAACAGGCTCGGGGCGTGTCCTGGGGCTCTGGACACCACAGGAGCCATGCGTGAACGAGCAGCCCTGGGGCCGAGCAGCCCCACGGCATCCCATGACATGACTCACCTTCCACCGGCTCGGCCGAGCTCAGTGGTGCCTCTACAGCTGTGCTAGGGCTGGGGACCACGCACATGGGGCTGGCCTCTGGGGCCCAGTCATGCAGCACTTCTGCAGCCTTGTAGGCACGGGCGTTCTGTGGGAAAATGTGGGCCACGGACCTGGCCCTGAGGAGACAGGACGGGGAAGAAGTGAGGTGAGCGCTGCTGGGCCTCAGGGCAGGACCGAGGGGCCCGGGTCCTCAGCAGCCACCACTGCTGGCGCTCGGCCTCCCTTCTGGGCCCAAGGGCACAGGGCCACAGGGGAAAACAGCGTGGCAGTGGCAACCCATGCAACCGGGGGCCTCAGCAACGCATGCCTGGCACCAGGGCACCCGCAGCTGGAGGTTAAGGAAAGAGCTCGGAGACCTCTGGGGACCATGGTCCAGGCAGGGTGGTGCTGGGACCGTGTGGGGACATGCAGGAGGTGGGGGGCCGTGCAGGAGGCTGGTTCTGCAGCAGAGGACCCCATCTCACCGCCCACCCCAAGGCCCTGCTCTCTCCCGCTTGCATTCAGTCAGGGTCCGGTTAGAAGCAAGCCCGTGCATGCTGGTCAACACCAAGGTGCTGGTATGCTAGGCCTGGGACACTTCCATGAGCCTGGCCCTGGCGGTCCCCACCACCAAACACGCCACGGGCTGCCCTGGCCACCTTTCTCTCTGCTCGCTCTCTGTCCCCGACGCTGGCTGCACCAGCTGCCGCAGCAACAACACACATCCTACACCCACACTTTGCCCAGCACCAAAACAGAGACTGCGATGGGGTACTCCTTTCATGGGGCCTCACGGAGATGGGGCACCACGCACAACCCACGAGGCGGTTGATCTCTGGCCCCTGCGCTCCCAGGACCCAGCAGGACCCAGAGGCACACAGGCAGCACCCCAGGGGGCTTCTACACAAATGGCTGACAGCCAGCACCAGGGACAGCTCTTGGCAAGGCACAGTGCCAAAGCCTCTACAGACCTGGCGGGCCCTGACCATAGCAGAGTTGGAGTGCAGGGGCAGAATGCAACCTTCCTGGAACACCAGGAACCAGCCTTCCACAGCCCAGCCTGCCGCCTCCTCCAATGGCACCTGGGACACCCCACATTCCACTCAGGCCTGGCCAGCCATGTTTCATGGCCACAGCCACTGCCACACACACACACACACTTACCCGGGCTCCACCTCGGTGCGGCCTGTGCCCACTGTTGCCTTTTGGTCATTGCCAGCCTGTTGCCCATCGGAGGCGGCGACGGTGTCCACTGTAAAGCAGGGGCAAGGTAGCCTCAGTGAGACCAACGCACGTGAGGGTCCACAACGAGCTAGCCCCAGCAGCCATGGAAGACCCATGCCCTCAGCTCATGCCTCAGTCTGCCTGGGCACCTGCCCCCCACACGCTGCACAACCTGGCACCGATGGCTGGCCACATGGCCTCTCAAAGCCTGCAGTGCCCTCCTTTCCTCCCTCCCGCCCTCCGTCCACAGCGGGCCTGGTGCTGGACACTCCAGGAACCCGTAGCCTTGGCAAGCTGGCAAGCCCTCTTGGGGTACACACACGGGCACTGCAAATGGGGCCGGTTGCACGGCACATCTGCAGCTATTCTCATGCACGGGTCGACCGTTCAATCACAAGCCCATGGTTTCTGGTCACGCCCGCTCCTGGCCAAGGTCAGGAATCCGGCTCCATATTGCCCAGGGAACTACCCTTGCCTCACCACCTCGTTCCAGCCAGGCATCGCACCCTGGAGGTCAGGGCTAAAGGGGCCACGCGAGAGGGTGAGGGATTTGGGAACAACTTCCAGCCACCAGCACCAACAATGCCCGCCTGGGCCCACAACAGGCTCGGGGCGTGTCCTGGGGCTCTGGACACCACAGGAGCCATGCGTGAACGAGCAGCCCTGGGGCCGAGCAGCCCCACGGCATCCCATGACATGACTCACCTTCCACCGGCTCGGCCGAGCTCAGTGGTGCCTCTACAGCTGTGCTAGGGCTGGGGACCACGCACATGGGGCTGGCCTCTGGGGCCCAGTCATGCAGCACTTCTGCAGCCTTGTAGGCACGGGCGTTCTGTGGGAAAATGTGGGCCACGGACCTGGCCCTGAGGAGACAGGACGGGGAAGAAGTGAGGTGAGCGCTGCTGGGCCTCAGGGCAGGACCGAGGGGCCCGGGTCCTCAGCAGCCACCACTGCTGGCGCTCGGCCTCCCTTCTGGGCCCAAGGGCACAGGGCCACAGGGGAAAACAGCGTGGCAGTGGCAACCCATGCAACCGGGGGCCTCAGCAATGCATGCCTGGCACCAGGGCACCCGCGGCTGGAGGTTAAGGAAAGAGCTCGGAGAACTCTGGGGACCATGGTCTAGGCAGGGTGGTGCTGGGACCGTGTGGGGACATGCAGGAGGTGGGGGGCCGTGCAGGAGGCTGGTTCTGCAGCAGAGGACCCCATCTCACCGCCCACCCCAAGGCCCTGCTCTCTCCCGCTTGCATTCAGTCAGGGTCCGGTTAGAAGCAAGCCCGTGCATGCTGGTCAACACCAAGGTGCTGGTATGCTAGGCCTGGGACACTTCCATGAGCCTGGCCCTGGCGGTCCCCACCACCAAACACGCCACGGGCTGCCCTGGCCACCTTTCTCTCTGCTCGCTCTCTGTCCCCGACGCTGGCTGCACCAGCTGCCGCAGCAACAACACACATCCTACACCCACACTTTGCCCAGCACCAAAACAGAGACTGCGATGGGGTACTCCTTTCATGGGGCCTCACGGAGATGCGGCACCACGCACAACTCACGAGGTGGTTGATCTCTGGCCCCTGCGCTCCCAGGACCCAGCAGGACCCAGAGGCACACAGGCAGCACCCCAGGGGGCTTCTACACAAATGGCTGACAGCCAGCACCAGGGACAGCTCTTGGCAAGGCACAGTGCCAAAGCCTCTACAGACCTGGCGGGCCCTGACCATAGCAGAGTTGGAGTGCAGGGGCAGAATGCAACCTTCCTGGAACACCAGGAACCAGCCTTCCACAGCCCAGCCTGCCGCCTCCTCCAATGGCACCTGGGACACCCCACATTCCACTCAGGCCTGGCCAGCCATGTTTCATGGCCACAGCCACTGCCACACACACACACACACTTACCCGGGCTCCACCTCGGTGCGGCCTGTGCCCACTGTTGCCTTTTGGTCATTGCCAGCCTGTCGTCCATCGGAGGTTGGGAAGACGGAGGCAACGGCGGCGGCGGCGGAGTCCACTGTAAAGCAGGAGCAAGGTAGCCTCAGTGAGACCAACGCACGTGAGGGTCCACAACGAGCTAGCCCCAGCAGCCATGGAAGACCCATGCCCTCAGCTCATGCCTCAGTCTGCCTGGGCATCTGCCCCCCGCATGCTGCACAACCTGGCACCGATGGCTGGCCACATGGCCTCTCAAAGTCTGCAGTGCCCTCCTTTCCTCCCTCCCGCCCTCCGTCCACAGTGGGCCTGGTGCTGGACACTCCAGGAACCCGTAGCCTTGGCAAGCCCTCTTGGGGTACACACACATGGCTCTGTGACTGGAGCCTGTCACTGGTACAGCATAAGTAGGTTACCCTCTTTAGTGGGACAGTCAGTGGTCCTGACAACATCACCTACACCCATCAATTGGAATCCTTAATGTATTCCCCTGTGCCCTACATGTCGGACCACCTGCCACCCTTCACCACATTTGCCTGTTTGGCTAGTACATATGTGTGTGATTTTATATGCAATGTAAGCTTGTATGTCAGTACATATAACAGAACCTTCGGTATGAAATACTCAACTAACTACTTTGAAATATCTTGTTTCCTTGTAACAGTGACAGGTACTGTTGCAGAAATACTTCCCTGTTCATGCCTTGCTTATTCCATATTCAGTAAACTTAAAGAAAATATATATACTATTTTCTCAGAGGGTGGTAACAATGACAGTGTTGTCGATGAAGGCAACAGAAGAATTAGATGTGCAATTTACAGCCATACTACCCTGACCACGCCCGATTTCATCTGATCTCAGAAGCTGGGCAGGGTCAGGCCTCGTTAGTACTTGGATGGGAGCATTACACGTGGAAAACATTTCATGACCCAGAATGATAACATAATGATTCATCACTCTGTTGGGAGGAGCTACAGAACTTACATAATTGTTTCACGCGTGCTCTATGTGCTATCTCCTGTTGTTCGATGGCCTTCAATTTCTCCTCTATTCTAGCTTCTTCTAGAATGAGCTGCTTTAACCTGATGTCGAGATTTGATATGGCAGTCATAGGATCAAGTGGTTTTGCCATCTTGCTCGCAATTCAGTACCTCACCAATTCAGGGACTAGCATGAAGAAACACAAGCAGAGAAGCAGTTAAAATCAGTCAAATACTGTGGTCCTCATCAGCAGTGGACGGTGCCTTTAAGTATCATTTGTACTTACTTACACTTCTGTGGGGGGGAACCCCCCCCACAGAAACTGCAACTTTTTAATATATAACTGGTATATAAAAACTATAATTCAGAAATAACTGTAATTCAGTTTTTCAGTAGCTATTCCCAAGTTAAGCTCGAAGGCCCTCCTTGTCAGCCAACTGCCAGGCAGTTAGAGCAGCAGCGTTTGTTTGAGTCATGGAATCTCCAGAGCCCCCGCCTTCCAGTTGCCCGGGCCACTGGTAAACAAGGTCACCTGCCCTTTAAAGGGACCTGCCCTCATCCATCAGTCTTGGGAGTTGTGGTCCCCAAGACTGATTTCAAAGTCCTGCCTTTTTCACTATAACAGAGAAGCACATCTCTCCCTGCCCATCACTCTCTGTGGTTGTAAAGCAGGATGGCAGAATTAGCTTTCAAACAAGTGTTGCTTTCTCAAGAACTGCCAGGAAGTCACTCCACCTTTCCCAGGCTTTTCCTCCAGGGAGACATGCCACGTTATAAACCACGCGCAGTCTTCTCTGTGTTTCGGCAGGCTTTCCTATGTCCATTAAATAGTCTAGGAACAGAAGCAGGGGACAGTACAAAGTGAACACATAATTCATTTTCAAACTTTGTTTGTGTTCTACCTCAAGAGGGTGGCACTCCAGATTTGGGTTGCCTCTCTTCCCTCACCCAGGCTGTATGTGGGAGCATCATTCCACTAAGGACCTGTCTATACACATCTTGCATCCTGTATCCATGTCCTTCCTCTGAGTTGGGGGCTTTGTTTTGCTCCCAACGTCAACTAAAAAGAACACTTCCTATGTATCACAACTTTCATCTCAGCTCCACAACAGACTTTTCCAACATAGCAAATGATTCAAGTAGTTTACATATAATTCAACAGAACAGGGCTTAATGGCAATTTTTTTCCTTCAGAGTGAAGTCTTCAATTTTTTAGGAAAAAAAAATGTTGTAAAGTCAGTAATGCAAAGAGAAGGAAAGACAGAAAGATTTTCCATCTGCTGGTTCACTCACCATGTGGACACAATGGCTGGAGCTGAGTCGATATGAAGCCAGGAGTCTGGAGCTCCTTCTGGGTCTCCTACATGGATGCAGGGTCTCAAGGCTTTGGGCCATCCTCCACTGCCTTTCCAGGCCACAAGCAGAGAGCTGGATGGGAAGTGGAGTGACCAGGACATGAGCTGGTGTCCAAATGGAAACATGCAAGATGAGGATTTAGCCACTAGCTGCCGCACCAGGACCGTCATTTTTTAACTCTATTTTTTATGATACAGTTCCTTAGGCTCAGGGTTTTCCCCTACTCCCCTCCCTTCCCCTACTGTTTTCTGCTATATTGTAACAGTTTAGTCCATCAACAATGATCACAAATCCATCATCCTGCTATTGAAGCGTATACAGATAGTGTAGGTATAAAGAATGGCATGAAGTCCAGCATTCTAGTGTCAAGATATATTTCACAGTTTCAGTGGTTTGGAAGCTGATGGATTTTGGCCTTTTTGTTTTTCATTATGGCTGGACCCTACTGAATGGCACTGCACTCCACTAACTACTTAGCATCGTGAGGATAATGATCATGCCTGCCTGGTACCTGGTGCCTGACAACTGCCTACTTGGCAGCACTCACCTCCTGGCTCCCTTGGCTTCCTGCCCGTCCAGCCTTTGTGGACCTGAGACTCTGGGGACTCTGGTGCGGCCTGGGTCTCTTCACAACATGTAAGATGTTCAGGAACATCGTCCCCTGCAGCTGCCTGCCTGGGCTCAAGTCCCAGCCTGGCTTCCTCCTCCAGGTTCCTGTGCGTGTGTATTCTGGCAGTCACGACAGCAGATACATAACCAACGCACTGGTCTCAAATTAAGTTCGGGTCTCCTGCCTTCAGGCTGACCCAGCCTTAGCTGTTGCAGCCACTTAGGTAGTGATTCAGCAGAGGAAGATCTCTTGGTCTCTCTTGCTTGCTACCCTTCCCTCTTCCTTTCCTTTGGAAATAATTTAGAAATGCATAAATATTCCAGAAAGAAGAAATGATGGGGTGAGACACTATAGAAAGACACAAAGAAAGTCAGGTCACGTCAATAAATGAAAAGTCGAATTTTCCTATAAGACTGGCTTATTTTCTATATACGTTTTGAAATAGAGTACAAGGGTTAAAATATACAAGGGTTATATGTTCATCTATAGCTAATGAATAAAACAGAGCCATCTTGAAAAATGCAAAAGGAACAAAATGTAACGAGGGTGGGCATTTGGCTGAGTGGTTAAGACACTGGGAAACCCTTGCCCCACAGGAGGACCTGAGCTTGATGCAGATCTCTGCACTCCTCCAGCTTCTGGCTCATGCAGACACTGCTGAGAGTTCAAGTCATTGGATTCCAGCTACCCATGGAGGTAATCCCAAGTGAGCTGCTAGTTACTGGCTTCAGCCCCAGCCCAGGCCAGCTCAGCCATGTTTGGGGACTGGACCAGCAAATGACAACACTCTCTCCTCCAGTCTCTCTTTCTTCCTGAATTTGAATATATTCAAGCCCATAAATATAAAAATAAAGAATTAATTAAATTTGGATTTAAAAGTCCCACAATATTGGTACTACTAATACTAGGACTACTCTTTTTTTAAATCACATTGCATTATGTGACACTGTTTCATAGGTTCTGGGATTCCCCCAACCCCTCCACATACCCTCCCCCCATGGTGGATTCCTCCACCTTGTTGCAGTAGTACAGTTCAAATTCAGTCAAAGAGTCTTTCATTGGAAGCATATACCAAGCATAGAGTCCAGCTTCTTACTGTCCAGATTAATTCAACGGTTTCTTGGGGAGACCATCTCTGGTCTGAAGGCAGAGCATCATCCCGATCTATTAAAAGCCACAACATAACAATTTACAACATTATGGAATTAATTGACATGGTATTGAGTAACCAATATGTTTTTTAAAATGCAAGTTCTTAACTAAATCCTGTGACTACTTCATAGACAATTCATTTTTAGTTTATATATGAACGGCTTCTACTCACCTTAAAATGGCTATAGGGTACTATTCAGCTGTCTTGTGTCTATTTTCATTTTAGTATTTAGCAATTTATAGTAACACGAGGACTTCTTATGAAGTCATAGTAATGAAATGTTACATTTCACTACTCCCTCTTGGGTTTCCACTCCTACTGGAGACCATGAGAACCAGAACTGGGGCAGGCATAGCTAGACAGAATGGCACCCCCTCCCCCAGCATGTCTGTGGGCTGGATAGTAGGGCTGGTTGGGTTCAACTGGGCTTCAATGCCCATTGACTTGTATGAGAGCTGACATGTATGGGATGCGTCATAGACTGGACCAGTCTACTGTACATACTGGCAAGCACAAGAACCAGGGCAGTGGGCGGGCCTGGTTGGGATTATTGTGGGTTGCTCTGACTAGGCTGAAGCTCCCACTGATTTGTGTGAAGGTTGAGTGTATGGTGGGCACAATCAGGCTGGACTGCAATATCCATTACTTTGCATGGAAGACAGGGCTGGAGACAGAATTGACCCAGAAATTGCAACCACCAGCATACGCATAAGCTGACTGGAGCGACCAACTGTGCCAGACCTTGTACTGGCATGAACACACAAGTATCAGGTCAGATATCATCTCAGAAAAAGTATCTCTGGGGATCACTCCAACTGAACTGATCTCAGAACCCCAACCATGAAGAGAAGTGCAGGTTCCATGGTCTGACCATGGAGTGCAAGTGTCAAAGCTGAGCCTCCTCAGAGGTTCACGCAGAGCAGTGGACAGCATACCCAGGTACACATGGAGGATATGGAAGTCCATCGGAACCTGCAGAGGACACCTGGTACTACAACAGAGCATGGAGGACAGAAAAATTAATCAAGTACCCCAGCCATGTGTTGGCAGTGAAAATCTGGACAAATGGAGATCTAAGGTGGACTATTTCAGCCAGCGCATTCTGGAGTGATTTCATCGTGTTTGGAATGACAAGATTTGCAGCAATCCAAAGCTGCTCAACTATCAAAACCACTTGAGCAGTGCCCTTGGACCATGCCCCGAGTCGGGGACCCTGGGATGGGGTATGAGGCTGGGTGGGGTTTCTCCCTTTATTTTCCTCCTTACCCCACATACAGAAAAAAAAAATGTGGAAACAATGGTCTTACCCACTTTCCTGTAGCCTTGACCCTTTGTATGCTAATCAACTATGTAAAGATTATCAAAATTTAAAAATAAATG
Source organism: Ochotona curzoniae (assembly GCF_017591425.1). NCBI lineage: Eukaryota > Metazoa > Chordata > Mammalia > Lagomorpha > Ochotonidae > Ochotona > Ochotona curzoniae. The sequence continues at coordinate 327,971 of NW_024466046.1, forward strand.
AATTCATAAAATAAATGTCTCAGAGCTAGTAAACAAAGAAAGGGTAAAGTAATATATAAATTCATGGGAAGCAATGCAGAGTGTGGAAGGAGACCTCTGTGGGTAAGGTGCACAGGTGATTATTAAGCAAGCAAAAATCATGTCAATCAGTAATGCTGGCACAACTGAACGTCTTCGACTTCAATAAAAAAAAATCAAGTCCAATGCAATGCCTCAACAGCTAAGGCTTCATCTTGCAAAAGCTGAGACCCCTTTGGGTGCCAGCCCATGTCCCAACTGCTCCACTTCCCATCCAGCTCCCTGCTTTTGGCCCAAGGACTCGGGACCCTGCGCCTATGTGGAAGATCCAGAAGAGGTTCCTAGCTCCTGGCTTCAGCTCAGCTCAGCCCAGCTCCGGCCACTGCATCCATATGATGAGTGAATCAGCACTTGGAAGATCTTTCTGTATCTCCTTCACTGTGTAAACCCAATCTACCTGTCTAACAGAAATGTATAAATCTTAAAGAAAATCAAGACAGAGACTTTAAGACTTCCCAAATTAGGTTTAAGATTTCTAACACAAAAAGATCTAGGCAACCTTGTCCACTGCTGAGGAATTCTTTTAAAAAATAACACAGACCATCAAAGAAGGGATTATAAATGTCACTAAAAAGAATCTGTGAACGATGCCGTGAGGAGTGTGAGAAGTCAAGTCACTGACTATGAAAACCTGCTGGGGAACTGACCAACCTCACAAAGCCCTGCTAAGCCACACGCACGGAGCTCCAGCGGAGAGCAATGCATCCACTCTGGTTCACCCACCATGATGCACAGACCACACTGAGGCAAGGTGGGACACGCCAGGAGTCTCTGCACTATCTGCTCGCGTTAACCCAGAACTCTTCTAAAACTAAAACTTGTCATTTTCCTTCAAGTCAGAATAGAACTGAACCAAACCAAACTGCTGCTGGCTTCTTTTTTTTTTTAAGGTTTATTTATTTTTATTAGAAAGTCAGAGATACAGAGAGGAGGAGAGACAGAGAGGAAGATCTTCCGTTCAATGATTCACTCCCCAAGTGAGCGCAATGGCCAGTGCTGTACAGGTCTCCTACAGGGGTGCAGGGTCCTAAGGCTTTGGCTGTCCTCAACTCCCTTCCCAGGCCATAAGCAAGGAGCTGGATGGGAAGTAGGGCTGCCGGGATTAGAACCGGTGCCCATATGGGATCCCGGCACTTTAACCACTAGGCTGTGGCACCAGGTCCTTGCTGGATTCTTACAAGATATTCATTAGTGCTACATACTGCGGTGCACCAACCAGGAATCGAGGCAGGTGAGGACTTCTGTGCACATGCTTCTGCCTGTGGATATCACTGGAACCCAGGTGGTCCACCACTGCAATCAAAGCAGTCTCCTCCTCAGAAAGCGCAGGGAGACCAGGGGGTATCTGGTAAGCAAAAGGAGACATCACTAACCATATCAGGACACTGAAGGTACTCCAAGCCACGGAAATCTTAGCTCGCCCAGCAGCACCTGCACATCAAAGCAGCAGACCAGGAAACAGGAGCGCTGCAGAGTGAGCTTCCTCCCTGTAACATTAGAGCAGCTCCAAATACAGGCACATTTTAAGAACCAGGAGTCAGAACAAGCAATTGGATGACAGTTAGAACATCTGAGGACTAGAACATACTGTGGTCTGTGCCACCAATCTTCCCCAACAGGCACTTGATAACCAGAAATGGCAAGAAAGCGAAGGCTTGTAAACCACAGCTTCTTGCCAAGGGGTGACAGCCTGATCACAGCCCCTGTATTCTCTCCCCAAAACACATTCGCACGCCTCTGACAGTGAACAGCTTGATCCGTGGCTTTGGACAAGCTTTGCTGAGCTCAGGCACTGCACACCCTAACAGCACTTCATACATGCATCCACCTGGTCCTTGGCCTGCAGAAGCCATCCTGCTCCAAGGGACGGCTGTGGAGACTTGATGCAGAGTTTTCACCTGCCACTGTTCACTGTGCTTCATCCTCACGGGCCCTGCAGCTGACCTAGGGCACAGAGGGAGGGCTCCAGGCCAGCATGCCACTGAAACACTGCTCTCTCACAGCACCTTGGAAGGTGGGCTCCAGGAAGCTGGCACTCGGGACCTTCTCCCCAGGCCGCCTCCTTTGCCCTGCAGAAACCAAACTCAGATGCATTCAGTCTACTTCCCATGTTCTGGGTGC